>NC_086325.1:35256949-35609449 GCF_036172605.1 Pelobates fuscus
GTGTGTGTCTGTGTGTATGTTAGTGTGTGTCTGTTAGTGTGTGTGTGTGTATGTTAGTGTGTGTCTGTGTCTGTTAGTGTGTGTCTGTGTCTGTTAGTGTGTGTCTGTGTCTGTTAGTGTGTGTCTGTGAGTGTGTTTGTCTGTTAGTCAGTGTGTGTGTCTGACTGTGTGTGTGTGTCTGTTTGCCTGTGTGTGTGTGTGTGTGTGTGTGTGAGACTGCGCATGTGTGTGTGTGACTGTCTGCGCGTGTGTGTGTGACTGTCTGCGTGTGTGTGTGTGTGTGTGACAGGGTGTGTGGGAAGGGGTAAGGAGTGGGGGAGGGGGGGACGGGAAGGGGGGGCGCTGTGAAGATTTTTTTGCACAGGGCGCCCAAATGCCTAAGGCCGGCCCTGAATGTATGTGTATTGTTTATTTGTTTGATTAGCCTCTTAATAAATGTTATGGAATTGCCAAAAGCAAGGAGTGTGGACTTTACACTCAGTGTTTAAGTTATTAGTTTTATTATTAATTCCAAGTTTACTACAACTGACGAGTAAGGTTTACTTCAAACCGCTATGTGATATTCTTTGTTCTACTCTTGTTAGGTCATTTAAATTTCTATATTTATAACTTTCTTGCAACTCAGAAATGCTTGCATGCTTAAAAGGGGATATTTAATTTTTTTAAAAGGACCACTATAGGCACCCAGACCACTTCAGCTTAATGAAGTGGTCTGGGTGCCAGGTCCAGCTAGGGTTAACCCATTTTTTTTTATAAACAAAGCAGTTTCAGAGAAACTGCTATGTTTATAAATGGGTTAATCCAGCCCTCAAATCCTCTAGTGGCTGTCTAACTGGCAGCCGCTAGAGGCGCTTGCAAGATTCTCACTGTGAAAATCACAGTGAGAGCACGCAAGCGTCCATAGGAAAGCATTGATAATGCTTTCCTATGAGACCGGCTGAATGCGCGCGCAGCTCTTGCCGCGCGTGCGCATTCAGAAGCATGGGAGGAGGGGAGGAGGATCGGAGGAGGAGAGCTCCCCGCCCAGCGCTGGAGAAAGGTAAGTTTAAACCCCTTTCCTCTCCCCATAGCCCGGCGGGAGGGGGTCCCAGAGGGTGGGGGCACCCTCAGGGCACTATAGTGCCAGGAAAACGAGTATGTTTTCCTGGCACTATAGTGGTCCTTTAAGCAATATCATCAAAATACTCATATATTTAATGTGATGATTACAAGAAATAATGAGAACAAATACACTGAAGAAAATTATAAATGCAACACTTTTGTTTTTGCCCCCATTTTTCATGAGCTGAACTCAAAGATCCAAGACTTTTTCTGTGTACACAAAAGGCCTATTTCTCTCAAATATTGTTCCCAAATCTCTCTAAATCTGTGTCAATGAGCATTTCTCCTTTGCCAAGATAATCCATCCACCTCACAGATGTGGCATATCAAGATGCTGATTGGACAGCATGATTATTGCACAGGTGTGCCTTAGGCTGGCCACAATAAAAGTATAATTCACTATCCACAAGACCATTCACAGTTTTTGGTGGAAGTAAAATGGTTGGATGTCTCAAAACTCATAATTTCTCGAACCAAAATGAAACTGAAACCCTGTTCCCACTATTTCTATTCCCCTGTGAAATGAGGTACATGTCAATGATAAACATTGGGGGTTCCATAGAAATATTTATCTCCTTTAAATATTTTTTATGCTCTATACCCTTAGTCATTTCTGTCTCTAAGTTACCTCCCAATATGACTCATCATCCAAATGTCTCTTCATCTGATCTTCACCTCCTAGTCTCTCCCTGCAGATATGTTTTACAAATTGCCCTACACGTTTCTCTTCGATGGTTTGGCAGCACACTGTTTTAATATAAGCCTATGATTCTTCTTGATCACATTTTTGTTACTTTCTTTCCATTTTGCTTGGAACATGTGATGAAAGGTTTACGTGATGGAAGAAGCACATGGAAATGGAGCTCCTCTTTTCCTTAGTCACTCACGGTATTGTAAAATTGGACAGAAGCTGTTGGGAGGCCATTAATGAAAGAACCTCAAGCCTCTACTTTATCTCCTGCACAATGAGGGCCGTGTGACATGGACAATAATCTCAACCGTAATCTGTTGATTCCTAAATAAAAATATGTCTACTAATGAGTATATAATGCAATGATTTAAGCTCAGAAAATCAACACATTTGATAACAATATATAAAAATGTTTCTTGCAAACTTAACACAAATGTCTCTCGTTATGCTACAACAACAAAAAACCCCACATCTTTTCTATAAGTCTGTGTTGCTTCAGTGCCATATCTAAAATCATTTTACTTACAAGGTTATTCACTAAGTGAGAGTGAATTATGAACTCAATAATGGATTCAAAGTGAATTTCACATTTATGGCTGAAATATATGAACTGGAAAAATTCTCCAAGTTAACTTGACCACTTTGCCCTTAAATTTGAAATGCATTTTGAATTCCCTACAAGTTTCACTTTAGTGAATAAACCAGCATATGTTCTATTTTGCTACCCAAGGCATTTTAGAAGTTTCATCTTAATAATTAATCTATACCATTCATAAAGTGAATGTAGCTCTATGGAATCTGAACAGTTGTAGATGAGCAAGGTCTTTCTGTGTATTAAAACAGCATGCTTTCTCTAAAAGCAATGCGATACCAGAATATAATAAAGAAATGTGCTGTTGCTCAAAACATTTCAACAAGATAAAAACATTATTTTATTTATATACTGGTCTTTATGCAGTACTTCGTTCAAGCCAATATCTATTCAATGAAAATATCTGCTGAAAAAAATAGCATTTTTAAAATATTTAACTATTCTAAAATTAATAAAATATTAAACTCTGGTTGATGCGTGTTGAAGATGGTTTACATCATTACACCAGTGCCCCCTTGCAAACAATTAGGTTTACAAGTCAGTAAAATTATTACACAAATTGATTAGTTTGACAATGAATCGGTTCTTCGAAAACAAAAGCTTTCAATTATTCTTTAATTGACATGTTAGTTCAGGCAGAATACTGAATATTTTAAATCTGAAAAACTAAACAAAAACATTTCATACATTGAACCAAATGAAAATAGCTTTGGATGAATCAATTCATTGTCAAATGCAGTGATTGGTTTAAAGACGAATGTGATAAATACACATATCTACTGATCACTTGGCCATTGTTTATGTTTTGCTCTTCTCTTGTGTCCATGCCCCTATGCTATCTTCTTCCTGTTGTTCCAAGTGGTGTTCTGTGACAAGGATAAGATAAAACAGTAGTACAGGATAACCTTAAAGAGTATGATATGGATCTCAAAGGTTAGATACAACTGGTTTTATTGGCCACAAAAGAAAAAAAAAAACTTTTCTATTGTAGAAAAATATTTGTGCACTTTTGCTCATGTATAATTCATATGGAAGATGGTGTCATACCTCTCACTCAATCAATATAAAATAATGAGTGTAGATAGTTCTGTCTCCCAAATTCTAACATTGTTGCTCAGCTTGCCCCATCAATACAGCTGCCTTAGTATCTGTCAAAATGTATATCTTCTATCCAGCTAGTCAATGAACAGTAGATCCAGTACCAGTGACTGACTTTTTTCCTTTGTGTTTAAAGATGCATGTTTGGGTTTTTCCATATCATCATGAAATGTACTGGTAAAATGTCATGGAAAATGTTAATGTAGTAACATATACAAACAGTTAAAAAAAAAAATAGATGAAAAAACAGTGACACATGATTCTATTAGAAACATCATTTTTTTATTTATTTTTTTATTTTAGTTCTAGTCCACATAAGGAAATTTTAAAGAGAAGCATTTTCCTAAATATTCACATTTATTATGAAGGTAATTCCAAAATGATTAATTGGATGCACCCAATATTCAAGGAAATACACTGCACCAGTGTTATAAAGCCTTACGTCTTTCACAGACTAATGAAAATAACTTTTTTGCAAGATCAGTCACATATATGGCTAGAACATGCTTATCTCTAAATTATGCCAAAATATTCTTCTCTAAGCATAAGATTAAAGAGACAATATAAGCACCTTCTCAACTACAGCTTGTGTAGTTATGAGCAAGAAGGTCACGGGTAAGTCAAGGCAAATGCTAGGGGCCACAAAAGCAATGGGTCGAGCCTTGTAGGGAAGATCAAAAGATCTCCTTTACTTGCCCATGCACTGCAGCACAAGCCCCTCATGGACCACAATGAAATTAAGGTAAGCCAAGGGAAGGGATACACTAGGAAGCCTACCGGCAGCATCCAGATCTTCCTTCCTTCCTACTCTCCCTCTCGCAAATTCTAAAAATATCAGAGTGTTTTACAATGGTAACTTGTGGCAAAGCTTTGAAACACACATGCTCGCAAGAGGAAAAGACGTGGTCTGTACTCTGTGGAGGTACAGACAAAATAATCAGCCCACTGGACAACCACTGATCATTATCAGTGTGCTCCCTCTCCCACCGCAAGGTAATAAGAGAGAATTTGGAGCAAATGTATGTGTCCTTAAAAAATAATTAAATGAGTAAATGAATTGTTAAACTCCTCTTATTTTAGCCCTTATATATACATGACACCTCCTGCACTTACACACAGAAACACATTACACATACTCTAAACACCTTTATACACACTACACCCCCTATACTCACAAGCTATACTTACACACACAAATACACTAAACACACTCTATACCCCTATAAATACACTACATCCTCTGCACATACTTACACACACACTACACCGACTATATACCCCTTTATACAAACTACACCTCCCAGGGCTGCCATCAGGGGGTGACAACCATGATGGTTGTCACAGGCTCGGCGGCCCAAACCCCACGTGTAGCGGTGGAACTGCCACCGGTGCTGCTGCACGGGAGCTCGCACGCTGATAGGCCCCATTGGGTGGCCCAAAATCAGCCATGCAATAGCGCGACCGGGCAACTTTAAAACATTGCAGCCGCAAAGTAGTGCTGGGAGGAAGTAATGGCCAGTCACTTCCTCCCAGCCCCCTTTCGCGCAGGAGGGGAGAGAGACAGGCCACGAGGATGGAAGAGCCATTTTGACTCCCATTAGCCCCAGCCACCCTCCTGCAAAAAAGGTAAGAGAAATTTGCTGTGTGTGTGTGTGTGTGTGTATGACAGTATGTATCTGTATCTTTGTGTATGTATGGCAGTATGTTTGTCTGTATGTCTATGTGTATGTCAGTATGTATGTATATCAGTATGTATGTATCTGTATGTATGTGTATGTATGTCAGTATGTGTCTATCTGTGTGTATGTATGTCTGTATGTGTGTATTTATGCCAGTATGTATGTATTTGTATGTATGTGTATGTATTTCAGTATGTATGTCAGTATGTATGTATGTGTATGTATGTATATATGTAAGTAAGTATGTGTATGTATGTATTTCAGTATGTATGTCAGTATGTATGTATGTGTATGTATGTATATATGTCAGTAAGTATGTGTATGTATGTATGTATCTGTATGTATGTCAGTATATGTCTTTATGTATATTGTGTTATTTTAAAATAAATGATTTTTTGGTTAGACTATTGTACCACTATCATTTTATATACACAATTATCATTATTTTATTTTTTCCTGGCATTTTTTACTCTACATATCCTGAAGTGGGGATTATACCACTAACGCTATTTCTAAAGTGCAGTGTGACCTGCACTTTACTTGTGAGTATATTTTATCTTATTTTATTCATCACCTTTTAATATCATCGGAGAGCACTATTTGCTGTTTTTATTTCCCTCTTCTCCTGAGAGTTGGACGTACCCCTTGGAGGACAAGCACCAATATATCCCATAAGCGGGGATTATACCGCTATATGCCTACAAACCCTGAGCTGGCTATAGCTCACCTAAATGTGAGTGTAACATATATATTTTCTATACTATCACATTAAGTGTATACACTCCGCACGATTAGTCCTTTCACCTTGTGTCTTCCATATGACGAGACGGTAGAAACTACTACAACAAGAGAACCTACCCCCACAGCGGAATTAGTGACTATACCTACCTTATCTCCAGACACCCATTGGAACTGACCAACTATTCTGGACTGTATCTATATTTATTTTTATTTTTTTATATTTTTTGTATATTTTTATTGTTGTTTCTATTTTTATCTTTATTTATTTATTTTATCTTTGGCGCAACCTTTTTTCTTTCTTTACTGTGTATCTCTTATATAGAGGGTTAGAGGGTTACCCTCTAAAGGTCGCTGCCTGTTTAATATATTATTAGCGCTAACCTTACCCCCCTTTTTTATGTATGTATGTATGTGTCTATCTGTATGTATGTCAGTATGTATGTGTATGTATGTGTATGCATTTCAGTATGTATGTATGTATGTCAGTATGTGTATTTATGTATGTCAGTATGTATGTATGTCAGTATGTGTGCGTGTTAGTATGTATATGTGTGTCAGTATGTGTGTATCTCTGTGTGTATATCTTTTTGTATCAGTGCATGTGTGTGTGTCTGTGTGTGTATTCCTGTGGGCGGGGTTTGAAGGTGAGATTTGGGGGTGGACTTGGAGGCGGGCTTTCATGGGTTCAGACCTTTAGCAGTGTTAGGGGCCTCAAAATTTCTGCTGGCGGCCCTGACACCTCCTATACTTACACACATAAACACACTACACAATATCTATACCATCTATAAACACACACTACACCCCTGTAGTCACACACACACACACACACACACTATACCCCCGATAAACACACATATTAGCCCCCTGCACACACAAAAACACACAATTCACACTCTATATCCCCAATAAACACACTACACTCGCTATGCATTCGTACACACTATATCCCCAACAAATACACACTATACCCCCGTAGACACTATATCCCACTATACTACACTATAATACTATAAACACACTATACCTCCTGTATACACACTTTACCCCTATACACACTATACACCCCCTAAGCACACAATATATCCCTATGCACACTAAACCCCCTATACACACATGCACATTAAACCACCTATACTCAAATTACCACAGATATACACCCCCTTTATGCATATGCACACAATGCAACCTCCTGCAGCCCTAGATAAACACAATACACCTTGGGATAAACGCAATAGAATTGTAATAGCACTAAAGGCACCCAGACCACTTCATAGTCCGTTTTGTAAGAACGGCAATGTTTTCATAGTAGGCTTAAACACACTTGTAGTGGCAGTCTTCCTGACAGCCACTAGAGGCTCTTTCTTTTTTGAGAACCAAGTTAAACTCGGTTCACAATCAAAAGCTGTTCATAGAAAACATTTGATTAGCACAACACAGCGATTTGCCATGAATGCTCACTAGCTTCCAAATGCTTCCCTATGGGGAAGAAGTGGATTAGCTAAAATCCACAATCTAGATGATCTCAGCCAGGGAGGCAGCACAGAGACCAGTGCAGTGGGGGTTGAAATTTAAGTAAAAAGGCTTTTTTTGGTTTTATTACAAATGGAGGGGTCACTTATTATTTAGTAAGATTCTACAGAGTTTGGAATATTTTAATGATATAGTGTTCCTTTAAAGGCTACATATTGAATGCAAGTGTGGTGCTTGTGCCACAAACTATAATGTTTAATAATTTCATTTTAAATTTGAATGCTGCATTTAGTATATTATATAATAATATAATTTTGATATATTTTAAAATGTACTATAGAAATACACAATTAGTACGTCTGTCAGAGACAAAAAATAAATGAGTTGCGAAATTTAAAAAAAAAATCATAATTCATCTTTAAACTGGAAATGTAACACTATTGCAAAGTACACTGGTATCTAAAAAGCTGCAATGATATCATATATCATAAATTGTGAGTGAAGTCAAACAGTCAAATGATTAGTAGATAATGCATTATTAAAACCCTTATCTTGTATCAGAATGGAGACACAGTAATGGCTTAATTGTTCATAATCCACAAGAATAAATGTATCCAGACAGAACATTATTTTAATTATGGAAGTCATTTATGTCTGTACATTTGATTCAATAACATTCAATATATTGTAAGTTAAATAAACTGAAACTTTACTATCAAAATACATCATTGTGAAATAGAAATCTATCATTTTTTTATGAGCTGAACAGTGAACATTTCGGGTAAAATACAAATTAGCAAATATGAGGAAATCCTAGCTCTTCTCAATAAAGAATACCGGTAGATCAAGAAAATCTAGTCTAGAGACCCAAAAATGAAATACCCTAGTTTGTTGTGGGAGCTTCAATGCTTACTGCAATTAAACTGTATTGATTTCTTCTAAAACTATAGGCATCTAGGCAAAGGGGTACACATTTTTGAGAGTTTAGGTATAAAAATGTTGGGATTGATTTAATATGTCGATAGGTGATAACAGGTACTTTTTGTCTGCTGATAAGCCTTTTAACGGTTTGGGGCAATTCAATATAAGCAATTTTAGGCTTATTGGAAGCCAATCAAGTTCAGTTTGACTGCTTCAACTTTTGGTAATTCCACTGAAAATGTTGAATATCATGAGCATTCTTATAAAAATTTACAGCAAAAAACTGAAATGTGTTTCCATGTATAACATATTAAAACTCCACTACATGTCACCGAAACACTGAGTGCATGTTAACCCAAACGTGGCCTAAACAGTGGTGGCAAGTCACATACAGTGTGTGCACATCTACTAAACAGTGAAATAATGTATATGAAACACTGAGGGCATGTATACTAAGTAGTGAGCATAATACAGTTGCCCAAAGGTAATTAGAAACTAGTCTCTGGGCAGCTATTGCTGTACAGATCACCTCCCATGCCCGCACCATGCTCAGTAATCAAAATCTATCTGGTGCAGACCATGGCAGGGACAATGTATGTTAATAGTGACATATTTTTGCCAATTGTACTGATTTTTAACTGCAAGAAAACTATGAAACCATCTATACCTACACGTGCACAAATGCAAGAATTATTATTATTAGCACCAACATTTTATGCCTTACAATTATTTACTTATTGGTAAGGTGGTCAAACTGGGATTTCAACCTAAGTTTTCCTGTTCTAAGGCAGTACCATTTCATTGAGAAGAGAAGCTATTGTATCACCTAAGCAGCAGAAGTGACAACAAGGTAGGGCTGGTCAGCCAATCAGATCACTGAGGAGACACAGGGTCCCTAACATCATACACCAGAGAGTTTTATTGGAATCCTTGAGAGATATGGAGTGGAGTGTCCTTCAAGAAGCTAACAAGTAATTATCTGGAACTTATGGATTATATTGCTAGACCAATGGTTAACTATTAAATTTATGTTTTTAACCAATCCAACCTACTTCAATACCACCAATTGTTATTTTAACACTACGTGATTGGTAGTGATGACCAAAAGTGTGGCAGATCCATTACCAAATTCTGTTAGCTTTTTGCAGTTAATGCCCCAGTTAAATCAATTTGTGATGTGGATTGAAGGTTTGAAGAGCCTATTGAATGTTCCTGCAAAACTTATTAATTTCTTACACTTTTATGGTGTTGTAAAAGTTAGAACAACCTTGTTTTGTCAAATCTATCTATCTATCTATCTATCTATCTATCTATCTCTGTCCGTCTGTCTGTCTATCTATTTACCTATCTATTTTAGTTACATTTTAATTAATAATGCTATCCACAAACAGGACATCATATTTTGGAATGTAATTAGAAATGTCCCCTAGTTATAGATTTGCAACTGTTCTTTTGCCAATTTAATAATGTTGGTTAATAAAATAATAAAGTTGGACTTGCACATTTTTTTGCAAGAAATTCTTATATTGCACAGTGCGTATTGTAATACATTAGTATATTGACAATTTGCATTGACTAAAACAAAAATATAAGTGAAGGTGCCAAACATGCACATATATTTTGGTAGTTTCAGTTAATGAACAAGAAGCAGACAGATGAATTCTATACAAGGAAGTTTAAGGTCATAGATTAACTGAGCAGAATGCATAAAGAGAATACAAATTAAACGGATTAACCTTTAAGCTATGATGAGCAGGGAAATGATATGAGCATTGATTAGAATGATCATTACAGGCACAGAATACCAAATATTTTAATTACTTAGTTGACAGATGAAATAAACAAATACATCAAATTAGTACCTTTAAGACTCTAATGTGTGTATGTTAAATATGGTATATTTGATATTGTTAATCAAATGATGAAGCTTAATATATACTAACCCTATCACCTTCATATATCACACAAATCTTCAACCTTCTTTTTCATATAATGTTCTTTGCAATCCTTCACTATGTCCTTTTATCGCCTTACCCAGCTGAAATTCTGTCAGCTGGTACTCCAGAATCCTCTGACTTGAGAGGGACCATATATGGCAGCATCCTCTCTTCTCCTCCCTTGTAGGATCCTGCAAGGTATTTAGGTACCACAATGCCATTGTAGCAAGTGCTTCTGGATATTACTATAGTTCGTCATGTATTTAAAAAAAAGTAGTCTGGAATGCCATTTTAAGCATAGAAGTCATGTTTTATCCAGGAGATTGTATTTACTCTATGTTGCAGTATGCTTACATACACACTTTTTTTCAAAAATATCAGAGGCCTTCAAAAAAAAATCATGAGAAGGGTATTCATTCAAATATAAGGTATATTGTAATGTATAAAAAGAGGCATTAATTCTCAGGATGAGAAATATATTTTGGCTATTGAAAAATCACTGGTAAGACCACACAATTTTGGGCACTTGTTCTAAAGAAGGATACTATGGCATTAGAAAAAAGTGCAGAGGTGGGCTACAAAATTAATCAAAGGAATAGAGCATTTAGTTATGAAGAAAGGTTAAACAAACCATTGTCTGGAAATCTATGCAAAAACAGGACTATACATAGGGCACAAGGTCACACATTTAGACTGGAAGAAAAGAGATTTAGTCTAAGGCAATGTAAAACATTTTTTACAGTAAAAACAATAAGGATTCTGCCTGAAGAGGTGGTTTTATCATAGTCTGTCCAGATTTTTAAACAACTGGATGCATACTTACAAGAACATATTATTCAGGGATATCATTTTTAATTAGTTGGGTAATAGCATCTTGATCCAAGGAGTTATCTGACTTCCATTTTGGGGTCAAACATTTTACTAGTTTCTTTCAAAATTGTAAGCGCTATTTTGTTTTTTTGCTTTCTTTTGGACCAACAGAAAAAAAACAGAAGTGTTATACTACTGTATAGTAGTTGTATGAAGAACCATATTTGTCCTTCTTCATTTATTCTTTAGCACCTGTTAAAACGATTACAAAACAAGGTGTAATATGCATTGTACAATACAAATTCACCCCAGTAGCTGAAGACATTTACATTTTTATCTGTATTCCTGGGCAGTATTCTAGTCTATTGCTTTTTTATCTTAAACAATCAGTGAAAGCATTTCTGTCTTGAAGTAATTCTACATTTTAAATATCCATTTGGAAAAACATTGAAATTCCTGGCATGAATCTTTATAGAAAATACAATCTAACTAAATCCTTGGACAATATGCATATATAATTTAACCTTAATTTTGTATTGCAAAGCAATCGTTACTTAAAGGTTTCTGAAACATGCTACTGTCATTATTATCTTAAAAAGTAATTTCTTAACCCAACTGCTCATTCCAATTATCATCCTATATTCCTATACCAAGCATATGGTCTGTATCTCCTGCAGTTGCAGACAATAATAATCACTCCCTTACGGTTCTGGAACACACATGCAGTCCTCTCAATACTTACT
Organism: Pelobates fuscus; assembly: GCF_036172605.1. Classification (NCBI taxonomy): domain Eukaryota; kingdom Metazoa; phylum Chordata; class Amphibia; order Anura; family Pelobatidae; genus Pelobates; species Pelobates fuscus. Next base: position 35,268,736 of record NC_086325.1, read on the forward strand.
AGCTGGTCCCTGGTGTACTGAGCATGAGAGGGCAGGCGATTTCTCCCAACCATCTCACAGAATGGTCATCCATCTCTGGCCTCTGCCCTGACTGAGAAATTATACCATAAGAAAGGATAGCAGAGCACAAGGGGGTGGTCATCCCATTGCTCCATGGGAGTCACAAGGGCACTGGCAATCAGGGTCATTATCACCAGGGCCGGTGCTAGGATTTTTAGTTACACAGGCGAAGATGCATTTTGGCGCCCCCAACCTTCATTAAAAAATAAAAAAATGCATCTTCACCTGTGTGTCTTTCCTCCCAAGCCACAGGCACACAGGCATCATTTTTCAGTCACACAGTCAAAGTCATACAGGTACACTGGCATACAAAGACAGAAATAATCATACAGAGACATACAGTCAGAGACATACAAGCTGAGACATACATGCATACAGAGACATGCAGGCATATAAAGACATACATGCATACAGAGGCATACCGTCATACAGACACATACATACATACAGAAAAATGCATACAAAGACATACAGGCATACAGAGACACACAGACACACACATACAGAGACATAAAGGCATACAGTTACATGCATGCATACAGAGACATATATACAGACATTCAGAGACAAACATACATCCAGTTACATACATGCATACAGAGACACAGAAACATACGTACAAGACATACAGGCATGCAGACACATACATACATACAGAGGCATACCGTCATACAGATACATACGTACAGACAGACATACAGAAACATACATACAAAGACATTCAGGCACATACATACAGACACATACATACATACATACATACAGAAACATAAAGGCATACAGTTACATACATGAATACAGAGACATATATATAGACATTCAGAGACAAACATACAATCAAAATAGATGTGGTTTAGGACTGGAATATTATGATTTTTTAAGCAACAAAAAATCTTAATCATTTTTTTCCACATTATACTATACTTCTAAACCTAACTTGAAGCACTTTCCTATGTGTTTCAATGGTATATATTGTGTTTATTATAAAGGTAATAGTTTAGCTTTATTCACAAATGTATATTGTACAGTAATGTACTTTTTTTTTTACTTTCCTTCAGCAGTATTCAACACATGTTTAAAATGTATCCATAATTTCTCATTCCGAAAATGTAAACCTCTTTTATTTCAACACCATGTTTACACAGTCTTCATTTCCCTTTTTTATTACAAAGCAATGTAAAAATACATTTAGCCATTGAAGCCCTAGTTTTCTTCCCCATTACTCTGTATTAGTTACATACAAACAAACATACATGCATGCATACATACAAAATTACATACTTACATCTGTTAAAGCGTGTCCCTGGGGTGCATGCTGTCCGGCTCCTTGGAGTCCTGTCCTGCAGCGCAGCCTCATCACTGTGCACCAGCCCCGCTGTGTGATCCACAGGGAGCAGGGATATGATGTCATATCCCCGCCCCTTCCACACAGCCTGCGGCAGACAGCAGGGTAGGAGGTGGGCGGGCGGAGGCTGGGATCTGCAGGCGGAACGGTAAGGGCTGCGCTCGGCCACGCTACAAGTAGTAGCCGGATAAAGGGGAGCGCAGTGCGCTTCCCTCCTTCCGGTCCGCCTGGTTTTGCGCCCCCAGGGCCGGTGGCCCTGATTATCACATCTATTCTTGCTAGGTAGTTAATGTGACTGGCGTCATTAAAGCATGGCTTGTCATTGCATTGATTGTCACTAAGGTTATGGCTTTTCTTTTTTTACTTCAATTAATGTGCATTTTTTTCTATGATTTCTTCCTGATTTATTTTTGGGGATTCCCTATGAGTGCGGTTCAACAAACTTGTCCTTTGTGAAGTATCAAACACATTTCTCTGTCAGGCATTCATCATGTCATATCTGCAGAAGGACTATAATTGATAATATCCTCCTCCTTCTACACTCTACAGATTATATCATACGTCAACTTCAATCCTGTATTCTAGTGACCTAAGCAGGGAGTGAGGAGGAAGGAGCGGGCTTTAAGACACTAAATACTCAACAGAAGTAAGGACTGGTATAGGTAGTGGTAGGGAATTTATCTCATGGGCCATAAACATAGAGGGTCTGTGGGCCACAGGCTCTCAGTACAATTTATATGATGAATAAGATCATCTGATTCAGATAGCAGGCAGAAATTATGCAGGGCCCTCATATTAAAAGGCCATTGAAATAAACCATTAGGGGTAAACCATTTCTGAACGGTTTAACTCTAAAGACTGTCCCAGCACTGAATCTCTGCCTCACTGTCCTTCCATTTGCTTAAATTCTGGAAAATTGCAGAAAAAAAGTGCAGGTCAGATGATGCTCTCAGCCAATCAGTGGCTCCACATTCATAAACTGCTTGAGTAACATACATCCATTTCTCAAGCCCAGAATGTTCCTTTAACAATGTTTTTTTTTCATTGTAGTCAACAGTTTTAGGAAGCCACACCCTAGAAAGAAATTTCATCACATTCCTCACAAATAACCCATAAACAGGATAATTGATAATTTTTATTCACCTATTTTCATCACACGACTTATAAGTGACCTTAAACAGTAATCTATTAAAAAAAAAGTTTTATATAGCCTGTTTATGTGTAGTTATCTATTATGTTTAACGTAATATAATGCAATCATTCTCACCAAAGAAAAATTGGTAGCAAAGGGTTTAAATATGAAACAGTATCTGAACTGGCTTGCATTACTAAAGATAATAGCAGATGGAGGTTGAAAAAAAAAATCTTTTCCACTGCTGAAAAAGAAGATATATGCTTTTAAGAGCATGAATAGTTTTAAGAACTGATGAAAACAACAAGAGATTTTAATCCGTTGGTGCCCTGATTAGATACATCTGGGAGGAACAGTAAACCTGACATACATATTTTAGTAAATCCACATTATATCTGCTATGACATGTTAGAATAATCTACATATTGAAACTGCTATTTGCAATTCACTAAATATTTTTTTTCAAACCACTTTCTATTCTTTTTTTTTGTTTGTTTCTGTTTTTCAGCAGTCAATACCAAGTCATTAGCATTATAAAATTTGAAGAGCGATGACTACTGGTATCTCAAACATCCTTTATAACTGCCTATTTTCAGACGTTTTTTTGACCTTTGTAAATTGGGATCCATATTTGATAAAAATAAATAAATAACTAAAATAAACATACCATTTCCTCAATTTCCTTCCATGACACAATGATTCCACACACAATGTAAAACCAATTCTGGTTTGAGTTACATTAAAGGGACGCTGGTGGCACCCAGACCACTTCAGCACATTGAGGTGGTCTGGGTGCTGTGTCCCTTTTGCAATTAGTGCCGCAATATTAAACATTGCAGTTCCAAAGAACTGCAATGTTTACATTGCAGCTGTAAGTCTGTCCTCTGTGGCTGCCTACCAGACAGCCACTAGAGGGCTTCCAGAATCTAAACTGTCTTTTGATCCATTATTTGACACTGAACGTACTCACAGACCTCCAGCATCAGAGTTTCCCATAGGAAAGCATTGAATAATGCTTTTCTATGGGAGGTCTAATGCGCGCGCCGCCATTGCCGTGTATGCGCATTGGGTCTCCCTGCTGGCTGATGTCGCCGTGGGGAGGCGTGTGGGTGGAGCCTGACCCAGTGCCAAGGGACATGGGTACTGGATTCAGGTAAGTGGCTGAAGGGGGGCCCAGAGGGAGGGGGCACTCCAGGAGCCTATAGTGCCAGGAAAACAAGTTTGTTCTTGGGCAAGCTATTTGTTCCTGGAGTAACGACTGGAAAAAAAACCCAAAAAACTTAAACACAAAAAAAGAGGCATGTATGAGATTTAAGAGACCAATTAATTTAAGTAAGCCAAAAAGCTCTCTTACCTGACTCAATGCATTTAAAAAAACAGGAGTAGAGTCTCTTGGACCGTAGATACCACTTTCTCTGTAAAGGGCTACCTCCAGGTATTTACTGTCTTACATTCCAAGATGAGAACCATGAAGGAGGTGAATGTAAATACCTGGAAGGGCCCAAGAGAATAATCCTTATCCCTATCTGTACCTGTTATATGGTAAAATGAAAGCTAGTCAAAGCAAATAGGCCTCTACAAACTTTAACACAAATATTTCTGAGCACTTGGGCTCAGGTGTTAACCCCATATGGTGACTAGCTATCCCAACGTCCTTATCCACCAACCTCTTCTCAAATATGTTTGAAAATACTGCATACTCCCTACCTACATCCATTCTGGTTAATATTGCATAGCAGGTGTTTTAACCTGAAAAAACAAAACACCAATTAAATAAAGCAATACCAAGCTGCTGTTGCTATGAAATAATCAAAGAGCTAATAAAAAATAATCATAAATCATAAAAAAGATGAACAGTTAAAAACAACACAGAAATAATTGAACTTCAACCCATCTGTGCCATCCAGTCAGGCTGGCTGGAGGGATCTGTGCATGTTGAGCTCTTAAGGTACAAAAAAAACCTTATTAAGACCTCCTCCGCCTTGAATTCTTACTACGACTGGCTCCCTTGGAAACAAGTCTACCTTTGGTTTTCTCTACACAATAGTCTAGTCAGCCATGTTTATTAAACACGTTGTATCAGGACACCCCGTGTTAATTCTAGGCTCTTCGAAACATGACTAGTGCTGTCCACAACATAAAGAAACCATCTGCTACCAGGGGGTAATTCAATTATTTAACCATGACTGTTTCTTTTGAATTTATCACTAATTAAGTAATTTATAGCCCTATTGCAACATATGAATACTATATACAGTCAGCAACGCTAGGCAAGCGCTTTCCACCAGCAAGTAATGATATGCATATAAATTCATTACTAATCTGATAATCATATCGAACACAGTTTCCAAGAGCAGATGGAAAAGTTTAAACCTTAGATTTCTGACATTTGCTTGAAATTATACATTCCTTTGACTGTTTTTTTTTTCCCTTTCTTTTTCTGCAGCCTCTGAATGTCAAAATGAGTTCATGTAATTCACTGACTTGAATTTACTGGCCGCTCTGCAAAAATTAACGATGATACGTTTCAGAATTATTTAAATTAAAAAGTCCATGATGCAAGATTGAGAAGCTCGGCCTGGCACAAGGGTCACCTGAATGGCAATACAGGCAAGCATCATTAGCTAGGTTTCTTTATTCTAATGTGATGAAAGGCGAAAATTATCTTTTCATTATATACATTTTAATAGTCTGATTGATCATACTATCAGGTTTTATGCACAATTTGCGCTCATTCTCTCCGAAGCGCCTTATATATAAAATAATGGGATCAACTTATTGGTTGATAGAACTATTCTGATTTATACTACGATCACTCAGGAAAGGTAATACAAATTGACAGAATGAAACGAGTTTGGGTTATAAAGCTCAGGCCTTCATTACAACCACCATTAGTCCACAATTCTATGGCTACTATATCCTCATTTAGTAAGGAAATTGCCTACGAGAGCCTCTTTAATGAGTGATGCAATTGCAGAATGCTGCAAGCATCAACGTCTGATTAGTTTCAGAAGGGAAATAGAGAGTTGTCCCAAACAGAGCATAATGTCTTGAAAGGCACAGTGACTTTGCCATTCTCATAATAAATCCAAGAATAATGAATAAAAGGTCAGAGCCATTCACATTTGACCTGGAATTATCAAAAACATGGCTTTTCATGACAAGGAAAAAATACATCAGGGACTCGATAATGTATGAAGGGACAATGAACACCCAGAAGACAAAGCAGGTCGTAAATTACTTCACATCCTCCTGCAGAGTGTTAAGACATGACAATACTTTAAAAAGGCTAGTGCATTGTTAATGTCCAAAACAAAGGCTGATATACTGTAATGCCCATATTGAGCCTCAGTCTGCTAATTACATATGGTCGCTGTATTGACCATAACATTTTTGTCTCTCCATAAATGCTTTCCTTGATATACCTTGGAGATCTTGCATTTGTCGGATTGCAGTGTAATAAATTAATAAATGAGCATTCATTATTTTAGTAATTAAAGGCAGTGCTGGTGTAAATGGCAATTCTGGTTGAAATTAGAACTGTATTCACCAGGTACATACAGACCGCCTTGGGCACTATACGATGCATACAAACCTGTACATTTGTGTTGAGTTTAATAGGATATTAAAATACTGAGAATCATTAACAGGACATGAATTAAAGCTAGTTCTGGGTTAATGAGCTAATCAAAATTGCTGATCCTCTTATTGACCTCGTGCAGAATCACCTTTATTCAAGCAGTGATAACTACTTTATGTTGAACATTTTTGGCTGCAATGGTCCACAGTAAGGATAAACTAGAGAGCTGCCAAATACCCAAGTTAACAAGTTACTCCTAGCAACATGGCCACTGGAGTGATACGCAGTGATTATAGTACATTGTATCTGTATGTGCAGATTTTTGCTATTAAGCACTGCACATGCTGAGATAAACCCCTTTCCTGCCAAAGGTATACAACCTCCAGCAGCTCAGGGCTCAGAGATCAGGGCTGGCAAATGTCAATATTGTGCAGATTTCCATGCACAGATGGGACATTCATTTGCTGAGAGTGATCAGCTAATGCGCTCCGTCTTTAAATGAGCATCAGGATTGGAGTCCAGCTTCAGCACCCCCGCAGAATCCACATGTCATAAACCTGCAGCAGAAGAGACCAGGCACCAAATGGTTTGTCCCATTACTGAGCAGCAGCGCCAGGGCACCTATCTGACTGCACACTGTATTTACTATAGCAGTTATTACTTCCTGCTCTGTTGAAATTTAATCACACAGAGGAGGATGCTGTAGGTAAACATTTTTTTTAAAAAAAATTTTAAATTCTTTATTGTGGCGATGAACTTGCATCGCCACAATAGTGGGGCAAACCATGCATTTCAGACAAGTTATAACAGAGGAATAACAGTTATATAACATGCACACATTTTAGTTTTAGTTGATTATATCTCGCTAGTCAGGTACGTCTAGAAAACTCAAATTATGTTGTCACGCTGCAGTCTTAATGATTCAAAGGTATAGAACAGAAAGGGTGAAATATATGAACAAACAGTAAATGGTTTCATTTGCTAACGAGTTATATCTATGATTGGTATATTCGAGTGCTAGAAGCGGAGTTCTGAGTATTATGAGCCTCGTTGCCCTTGCCTAGTAATGGAGAGAGACAGATATAGTAATATAGTAAATGTGGGCAGTCAGGAGACTAGCTTTGCTGACCGCATTGAATCACTCTTAGTAGGCCTGCTCATGGTAGACTAAGATAACAGGGGAACTTGCGTCACCACAATAGCGGGGCAGACCATGCATTTCAGACAAGTTATAACAGTGGGATAGCAGTTATATGACATGCACACATTTAAGTTTTAGTTGAGTATATCTCGCTAGTCAGGTACGTCTAGAAAACTCAAATTATGTTGTCACGCTGCAGTCTTCACGATTCAAAGGTATAGAACAGAAAGGGTGAAATATATGAACAAACAGTAAATGGTTTCATTTGCTAACGAGTTATATCTATAATTGGTATTTTCGAGTGCTAGAAGCGGAGTTCTGAGTAATATGCAAGCAATATGCAAGTAATATGCCCTTGCATAGTAATGGAGGGAGACAGATATAGTAAATGTGGGCAATTGGGAGACTAGCTTTGCTGGTCACTTTGAATCACTCTCAGTAAGCCTGGCCATGGTAAACTAAAATAACAGGGGAGCGTTAGCATAAAAACATATCTCGTTTGAACCTGTAGTCCTCTGCATTATGACATTCGAGGAGTTATGTTGCCCTCCGTGAGCAGGGGAGTATTGAAGGTAACAAGTCCCCTAGAGTCCCGTGCTTCAGCCTACGCCTTGTATGGGCCTCTTCCAGGCTTGTACTATGCAGGTCAACTTGCACAGTCTCCCAGATGCGGGGGAGAGTGGCACCCCGAAGTCCCGTGTATCCACTATAGTCCCACTGCTTAACCAAAGTCCAGCTTTTCGCAGATGCCCCCTCCGCTGGGTCCAGGTCTCCGTTTGAGCTGGAGCGCATTGCGCGCTTCCATTGTTTTCCCCATTGCCGCATGCAGAGTCCTGGTAGGGGATGGTGTAGTGGCCCCTCTGCAGCTGTGTGACAGGCACCTGAGCTCTCCTCTTTGAGGCTCTCCGAGTGGGTGTGTGGCGGTTGCCGGTCTGCAGCGTTTTGGCTGGGGTCTCTGGCGCCGGTGTGTTTACTCTGCTTGTGTTTGCTCTGCTTGTGGGGCTGTGCTTCTTCGGGTAGGGACCAGCTTGGGGGGTACTCCATCTCTGTGCTTTACTCTGTTGACATTGGGGGCGATCCCGCAAGGGGGTCACCAACCCCCGTCTCCGGGATTTGCTTTGCCTCTGCTCACGGCCCACAGGGCCTTTGGCGGCCATCTTCCTCTGATCGGATCTCTTTTTGTGTCGGGCCTCGCCCGGCAGCAAGAGTGCTGGAGTGGTTTGCACCTTGGACGGGGGAGGATGCATCCGTTGGTAGAGCTTAGTCCAGAAATCTGCAAAGATTCGGTCTATGCGATCTGGGTCCAGCACCTGGGATGTCGGGGAGTCAGCATAAGTGAGTTTGGCGTCCGCCATTTTGTGCCTGTGTCTTGGGTGATTGCTCCGTCGGGGGGACTGTTGTCTCCGATGTCAGAGGTGAGTGCTCTGCTTGTGCCGGGATATCCCTCACCGGGGGGGGCCCAGATGGTCAGTGACCGTTGCAAGCTCTGGGTTTGTGCGGACGTGGGGCCGAGAGAACGGCCGCTTCCCCCTTATCCACGCCGCTGCTTAGGCCGCTACGCCTTCCAGTCGCCCCACCCGGGGTCTCAGTGATTCCGGTTGCTTGCTTTATGTTCCCGCGGGTGCCCAAGGGCAGTTGGTGAGCTGCAAACCGGGTTAGCTCCGATATTTCCCGATTTTAAAGACTTTAAGTCCGTTATCATGCGGGAGCTCCGGGTAGATGCGGCTGTTCAGCGCGGCGGTCAGGCTCCGCCCCCTCTGTAGGTGAACATTAATCACACAAAGGACGATATACAGGCTCTTGCAGGAAATTAACAGAGCAGGAGATAAGGACTTCTAAATGAAATACTCTGTACAATAAGGGAAGTTTGAAAATCAGACCACTTTTTCAGGAAGTGTGTAGAGAGGCTGTGTGAGTCACAGCCAAGGGAGGTGTTGCTAGGGCTGCATAAACAGTCATTTAACTCCTAAATGGTAGAAGACTGAGCAGTGAGACTCTCTCTCTCTCTCTCTATATATATATATATATATATATATATATCTATATATATATATATATTTATGAAAGTGGTTTTGTTGCTTAGAACGTCACTTTAACTGGTTGAATCGGTAGAGATAAGCTAATATTACTTGTAATTGCAATTTTAAAAATAAAAAAAATAAAACCTTCTCTAGTGTTTATATTAATAAATACAATATACAAAAAAGAACTAGTGACCTCAGAGTAAATTACACTTTTTAACACAACAAACCAAGTGAGATATTTGTTTTGCTATACAATATTGTATTTACATATAATGTTCTAAAACAACAATCAAAGTTTTTGATTCTCAACACACAATATGTGCACCAGCATGTTTATACTAGGATGAAAATGACACAAGGGCATTGAACAGCATAGAAAGATGACTGCTTCTAACACCTGGATGGGTAGCACAGCAACGATAAGTATTTTTATCTATCAGCCTATCAATGGTAGAACTTCCTTCCTATGGAAGGAAGAAACATCAGACATTTGACCCACATGAAGTCATCATCATCATCAGCATCATCACAAATACTCAGAATGTATCCTGCGGATGAATTGAAACAACCTGCACTGTGAAGTCAATAAACTGCATGAAATAGCTAATGTCACTAATGTATTGTACTAATTTTGATTGATAGTGGCTTTTGATCATACTGTTCAGTCTTCGGGCTCTCGCAGTGTCCTATTTGTTTTATTGATCCACTAACTGACAAAAAGAAAAATGTACATCTATGATAGCAAAAGAGAAAGAAAGGCCATAATCCGCTATCTTTATTTCATTCGTGAAGGTCAGAAGATGCTTATCAGACAATGGCCTTTATGTGTTACATTTTTTCAGTTCTTTGTTTGATACAAAGCTTTCGTAGTTCATAGGTTGCATGTATGTTTCTTATAAGGAACTAAGGATTAAAAATGAATGCATTTAATTTTATAGTGTTTTCATTTACTTGAAAAGACCAGCAGGTTATTTTATCTCTGTAATTGGGGAAAAAAATACTTCTGGTAACAAGCTTAACTGGAATTTTGGTATTCAATGCGACCCAATAAAATACCAGATTTCTAGTAAAATACCACTGTGTTTTCTAACATTTCTACCTATGTGAAACTCGTGAGAATGAAAAAAATGACTTCAGTAGAGCCCCAAAAAGGTAAAATTCTAACATGTGCCTGGAAAAGGCAGAGTTATTTACAAAAGGGAAAATTCAATGGGAATCCAACAAGAGTTTTGAATGTAAGGCCAGTGAGCAATTAGTTTGGAGTTCCCAGATATGCAGCATTCAGATCCTAGTTTTATCTGTCCCTCTGTGTTCGATCATTTCAACTGAAGGAGCACATTTTTTCTCAAATATTTTTGTCAAACCCATGCCATATCTAATTTACAGAAATCCAAACTATTTCACAGTCAGTGGATAAATAGTTAATAAGCATTGTTAAGGGTTAAGTCATGTGGCCAATATAGATCACATACAATGGGGATACAGTTGAAGATATACGAAAGATAAGCAGCAAATAGCATAATATTGTTAGGGAAATAAAGTGTGCACAGTGTTAATACACTCATATGTTGGATGAGGGTCAAGCACTTTATGGTGTTTTTTAAAAGTTATTTGAGAAACACCATATTTTAGCAATGACATCTGGCCTTGCTTTGTTAAGCATCAACAATGAGAGGTAGAAGATTTACCACTGAAAGCATTGTTGACAACTTTGTAGAAGCTCAGTATACTTTTCGCTCTGATAATTGCTTAGATGTTAATACAATATGGCTCTAAAGCACAATAAAAAGATTGTATATACATAATAGGATCTAGAGAAATAACATAATTTAACAGTTTATTAAGTAATATGGAAGTTTTAGAAGGATAAATAGTAGATATTAATGAGGAAGTTAAGGTTCAAAAGGAAGTTAGTCTCCCCCAAAGCACTACGGCCCAACACTTTACATCTGTTTCCTACCACGAAACTGGCATTGCACCACTGGGACCTTTTTCAAAAACAACACAACACACACCTCCGGTTCCATCTGAGTGCCACTCTTACATCCCTTAGAGCAGTCAGCCCTTGGCTCATGTTCCAAAGCTGTGCCAAACATGGTATCCTTTCTATTGACGTGTTAATAAACCAAAATAAGGTCATCCCCTTCCCAGAGCTGCAACAAAGACATGGTCTACTGAACTCGCATGTCTTCTCTTATCTACAGCTCAAGAATATCATACACTCACATGTCTACACGGCGGCAGACCTCTCCCACCTAGGTCCATCTGAGGCACAAGGGATCCATGAGCGATGCCACAATCTGCCTACCAAGCCTAAATCTCTCTCCCTGTGCTATAGAACCATCATGCAGAGTACCCCCCACCCGACACCGAACTTCACGGCCCAATGGGCACTTGAAACAGGGGCCACTTGGTCCGAAGTAGAATGGACCAACTGTCAGGATCGGGACAGGGATCCAACACGCAAAGTACAAACAGGAGGTATGTACGTATACCGGACCTTAGAATGGCCGGACTAACGTAAGGAGTAAGCAAAGAATGGTCTAGAGACAAGCCGAGGTCGAGGGAACGAGAGAGCAGATAAGCGAGAGACAAGCTGAGTCAAAGGGTAATAGAGGTAAGCAGGGTAGAACAAACAAGCCAGGTCAAAACCAAAGAGACAAATAGATAACAAGAGCACTGAGTGATCAAGATATTGTAACTTCCCCCGAGAGATTCGAGAATCGAGGATGGAGTTGATCTCATACTCCTCCTGACCCTCAACCTGAACAGCGCGAGGAGAGGATACAGTGGAGGAAAACTTGTTACATACTAGAGGCTTCAACAAGGAAACATGAAAGGAGTTAGGAATGCGTAAGGCAGATGGAAGGGCCAGACGATACGCAACTGGGTTAATTCGAGTCAGAACCCTGTAAGGACCAATGTAACGAGGGGCGAATTTCATAGAAGGAACCTTCAAGCGAATGTTTCTGGTACTCAGCCATACCTTATCACCTGGAACAAAAACCGGAGCCGCCCTTCTACGCTTATCAGCGTGTTTCTTGAACAACGCGGAATTATGCAGGAGAATTTGTCGAGTTTGATCCCACAACTTCCTCAAATTGGCAACATGAACATCAACCGATGGTACCCCTTGGGAAGGAGAAACCGAGGGAAGAATGGAAGGATGAAAGCCATAATTCAAGAAAAAGGGGCTAGAACGAGTAGAATCACAAACGAGATTGTTGTGTGCAAACTCCGCCCAAGGAATCAGACCGACCCAATCGTACTGGTGTTCGGAAACAAAACAACGCAAATATTGTTCAATCTTTTGGTTGGTGCGTTCAGCAGCTCCGTTAGACTGGGGATGATAGGCAGAAGAGAAATTCAATTTGATGCCCAGTTGAGAACAGAAGGATTTCCAAAAACGGGAAACAAATTGGGAACCTCTATCAGAAACAATTTCGGAGGGTATCCCATGTAAACGAAAAATCTATCTCAGCCAATTCGGGAGAAGATGGCAGTTTAGGTAAGGGCACGAAATGAGCCATCTTAGTAAACCTGTCAACCACCGTGAGATTAACAGTCTGTTTTTTAGAAACAGGCAAATCGACAATGAAGTCCATAGTCAGACAGGACCACGGTCTCTCGGGAATTTCCAAGGGATGCAAAAGCCCACATGGAAGCGTATGAGGTTGTTTAGTCTTCATACAGACCTCACATGCTCCGACGAAATCCCTAATATCCTTACGTAGTGAAGGCCACCAGAAGTCTTTGGAAATCAAGGCACACGTCTTGCGAATGCCAGGATGCCCAGCCACCTTACTGTTGTGAAAGCACTGTAACAGTTCCAGTTGGAGTTCAGGAGGAATGAAATACCTTGCCCCAGGACCCTGCCTAGGAGCCAGATGCTGTAACTTCATGATCTCGGCAAGCAACGGAGAATGAATCCTGAGACTCGTGTTGGCGATAATATTGCACTTGGGAACTATAGAAGACAAAACCGCCTCAGATATAGTAGAAGGTTCATGTTGGCGAGACAAAGCATCGGCTTTAGAGTTCTTAGAATCAGGTCTATAAGTGAGCACGTAATTGAAATGAGTGAGGAACAAGGACCAACGAGCTTGCCTGGCGGACAAGCGCTTGGCCTCCCCAATATAGGACAAGTTCTTGTGATCCGTCAAAATAGTAATAGGATGCAAGGTCCCTTCCAATAAATGTCTCCACTCCTTTAAAGCCATGATGACCGCTAGTAGTTCCCTGTCACCAATGTCATATCTGCTTTCAGGCCCAGATAATTTCTTGGAAAAAAAACCACATGGATGTAACGGTTTATCCACACCTAACCTTTGAAACAAGATAGCGCCTAAACCTGTCTCTGAGGCGTCTACCTCAAGTAGAAAAGGCAAAGTCGTATCAGGGTGAACTAAAATTGGTGCAGAAGCAAAAAGTTCCTTGAGTGTCTTGAAAGCAACGAGAGCTTCAGTAGACCAAGTCTTAGTGTCAGCCCCCTGTCTGGTCATATTGGTAATAGGAGCAATAATAGAAGAGTATCCTTTAATGAAACGCCTATAATAATTGGAGAATCCAATAAACCTCTGAATGGCTTTGAGACCCCTGGGTAATGGCCAATCTAAAATAGACTGGAGTTTATCCGGATCCATTTTAAACCCGTCCCCAGAAATCACGTAACCAAGAAAGTTTATCTGAGATTGGTCAAAACTACATTTCTCCAATTTGCAGTACAACCCATGTTGTAGAAGTTTGCGCAATACCCTTCTGACTTGTCTGTGGTGGGTCTCAATTTCTCTAGAGTGTATTAGTATATCATCCAAATATATAATAACGCAATCCTGTTGAAATTCCCTAAGAACTTCATTGATCAGGTCCTGAAATACTGCCGGTGCATTACAGAGCCCAAAAGGCATTACCGTGTACTCATAGTGCCCATATCGGGTATTGAACGCTGTTTTCCACTCGTCTCCCTGCTGAATTCTCACCAAGTTATACGCCCCTCTGAGATCTAACTTGCTGAAAATCTTGGAGCCGTTTAGACGATCAAAGAGCTCAGTAATCAAAGGAATCGGGTAGGCATTTCTAATCGTTATTTTATTCAAGCCTCGATAATCAATGCAAGGCCTTAACGTACCATCCTTCTTATTCACAAAAAAAAACCGGCCCCGGCAGGAGAGGAGGATCTCCTAATGAATCCTTTGTCTAGGTTCTCACGAATATACTCCTCTAAGACTAAGTTCTCCTTAGTGGATAAAGGGTATACCGTACCCCTCGGAGACATGGTCCCAGGCAGGAGTCTGATCTTGCAGTCAAAGGGCCTGTGTGGAGGTAAAGTGTCAGCATTCTTTTTGTCAAAGACTGCCTTTAAATCCAGGTACAGAGGCGGTATTTGTACGTCTGTAGACTGGGTAGAATTAGCCGGTGTGTTAACTACGCAAACCAGTGAGACTTTCTGTAAGCACCTGCTCTGGCAACCCTGACCCCATGAGACTATCTCCCCTAGTTCCCAATCAATAATAGGGTTATGTTTCTTTAACCACGGATACCCCAGGACTATAGGAACAGAAGGGGACGAAATAAGCATAAGAGATATACCTTCCTCGTGTAGGATACCAACAGTTAAGTTAACAGGTATGGTCTCCCGAAAAATAACAGGTTCAGATAATGGTCTACCATCTATGGCCTCAACGGCCAAGGGTGTATCCCTTAGCTGGGATGGAATAGAGTGTTTAGTAACAAAAACTTGGTCAATAAAGCTCTCAGCAGCTCCGGAATCTACCAACGCCATAGTTTTTAGTACTCCCTTCTCCCAAGCTAAAGAAACAGGTAGCAGAAGCCTGTGATCTTTATAATTATGTATAGAGGACAAAATAGAAACACCCAAGGCCTGTCCTCTAGAGAAACTTAGGTGCGAGCGTTTCCCGGGCGATTAGGACAATTTAGGCGTAGGTGCCCTCTTACTCCACAATACATACACAACCCCTCCCTTCTCCTGTACTGTCTCTCTTCTTCTGAGAGGCGAGTATTGCCTATCTGCATAGGTTCTGGAAAAGCTGAGGTTGTGGATTCAGGACTTTGAAATGAGGGAGCTAGTTTAAAGGAAGGTCTACGGGTTCTATCTCGAGTGTTCTGCCTCTCTCTTAAACGTTCATCAATACGAGAAATAAAAGAAATTAAATCCTCCAAATTTTCAGGAAGCTCTCTTGTAGCAACCTCGTCTAGAATTTCATCTGATAATCCGTTTAAAAATACGTCTATATAAGCCTGTTCATTCCACTTAACTTCTGCCGCCAAGGACCTGAACTCTAGTGCATAATCCACAAGGGTTCGGTTATCTTGTCTAAGGCGCAACAATAATCTAGCTGCATTGACCTTTCTACCTGGAGGGTCAAAAGTTCTTCTAAAAGCAGCGACAAAGGCATTATAATTATAGACTAACGGGTTATCATTCTCCCACAATGGATTGGCCCATCTCAGAGCCTTATCATTGAGTAGTGTGATAATGAATCCAACCTTCGCCCTATCTGTAGGGTAGGAGCGCGGTTGTAATTCAAAATGAATACCTATCTGGTTTAAAAAACCACGACACTTATCCGGAGAGCCACCATAACGTACAGGAGGAGTAATACGGGAAGAAGCACCTACTGTGGCTACCTCTAGACCTGAACTTACAGGGGAGATGGATGTAGTACGCATCTCTTCTGGTTGATTATTAGAACGAGATAATAAAGCCTGCAGCGCTAGAGCCATCTGATCCATTCTATGATCCATGGCCTCAAATCTAGAGTCGGAAGAACCAACCTGAGTGTTTGTACCTGCAGGATCCATTGGCCCTGTCGTAATGTCAGGATCGGGACAGGGATCCAACACGCAAAGTACAAACAGGAGGTATGTACGTATACCGGACCTTAGAATGGCCGGACTAACGGAAGGAGTAAGCAAAGAATGGTCTAGAGACAAGCCGAGGTCGAGGGAACGAGAGAGCAGATAAGCGAGAGACAAGCCGAGTCAAAGGGTAATAGAGGTAAGCAGGGTAGAACAAACAAGCCGGGTCAAAACCAAAGAGACAAATAGATAACAAGAGCACTGAGTGACTAGACAAGCTAGAACCACGACAGGGCAATGAACAAATGCATAAAGCCCTACTTTATACCCTGGTTCTAGATAGGTAATCACGCCCCCAACGAGTCCTGATTCGTGGTCGGGACTTGATTGACAGGTCGGAACGGATTGTCGTCATGACGTCGGCTACTGAGCGCCGCGTCATAAAAGGAAGCGGGTCCCTCGCAGCCGGCGTGTAAACGGCCGAGAGAACTGCGAGGAACGAGTGAGTCAACCCCTCTGAGAGGATGAACGTCTAAGTATCTCACCTCCTCTGAGGTAGAGACAACAGGTACCCTGACACCAACCCCCTAAATGCTCTAAAAGGACAGACCCAATGTTACTTGCATGTAGGGGCGCATAGGAAGCTAGTCTATCGCTGGTACTTAACACCTAGCAGACTCTGCAAATATACCCCACTGTGCCAAGTTTCTGCTGGAGATGCGGAGTATCAGAGGGCCATATGACACACATATGGTGGAGCTGCAAAGACCTTCAACCCTTATGGAGGGCAGTAAGTGACATTTTTATAGCAATAGACCCTAACCTGCCACCCTTAACTATACAATCAGGACTATTCCTGATGCTGCCAAGGCACATACGCATATACAACCGTTTCTGCTCACCATACTAGCGTCTAGAAACCTAATAGCCACACACTGGAAGCAACCAAAATGCCCACCCACACTGCAATTATTAGATAAGGTTAAACAATATTATGAATACGAGAAAATGTCTCTCTTATCTGCCAAACACGCTGCAGCCTTTGACGTAATGTGGAAACCATGGTCTGCTAAAGGGTTTATTGGGTAGCGGGAACAGGAGAAAAATGTACTGGAACCACCTGTTGTACAATAGAGTGTATATACCGCATCACGTTATACCTCAACCGTCTATTAGGCTAGCTTTGGCTATGTTTGACAGCTAGTTACTGACTTATGTGCTGTGACTTTAAGATATGTAAACAATGTGTATCCCCATCCCCACCCCTCTTTTCCTTCCTTACCCATCCCCTTACCCCTCGTTTATGCATATTTTTGTATACCAATAACGAAATAAAAAAATGTTCAAATCAAAAAACAAAAAGTTAGTCTATTGTCAACCCTTAGTCGTAAACTATATTAATGTCTCTGCTTCTTAATTATCTTATTGGACTATGAATCTTTGACTATACAGTACCTTAGTGCAAAGGATGTGTAAACTGTGTTGATTTATGTCATACACAAATTCATCTTTGGCTGTGACCTGCTGTGTGAGAATGTCCTTTCCTGAATCACCACTGTTGAGGATAACGGTAAATTAAAATTGATTAACATAAATGGTTTACTGGGTTATTTGCTGCCATTAAAATAGTTGTATCAAAATCACACTTTTTGAGGGAAGGGTTCTCACCTATATTCGTTCTAGTTACATACAGAAGGAATGCACATAGTACAAATAAAAAAAAAAAAAAAAAAAACAGTTTCATTATGGTGAAAACACCTAAATAAATATACATTGATAAATAATAATTTTAATAATTTTATTTATAGTCATTTTGCTTTTTAACACGCAAAAAAAACGTAATGTAGAGGTTATAGAAGCAAATTCTTAATTTAATTAATATTTACATAAGCATAGATTAGTATGTGAAATATAATTGAGTTTCTAAACATAATAAATAATGAATACTTCATTAGATTTTATAAACCTGGTATACATTTAACTGAATTAAAGGGATAATATATATTCTTTGTGCATTCAGATATTGCAGGTTTAGTACACCTAGTATTGTATAAAAGACACATTTTGTTGCAGAAGTCACAAGTGTCACCATTAAACCATCTGGTACTGCTAATCTGTGTGCCCTAAAAATCTTTTTTCCTCGCAGCTTTACTGTCAGAAGCCTAATGGCTGCTCTAGAGTGAACTAGTGCTTTCTCTCATTTGGTTGTGATGCCACAAATACAGATCTAAAGGACTGTAACTCAAAGAAAACAAAATAATACCAGTATCAAATATTCAAACTATTGATTTTATAGATTCGATTGGCTTGTCAACATCATAGCATTATGATGCTGAGACACAGGACTGCTAACAAAACTCTTGTGGCCCCTTACAAACCCATTGGCCAGGCTCCCCCAATGCATGTTAGCTGGCACAAATGCACACACCCATACAGACAGATAGACATACAAATTCTGAGACACACAGGCAAACAGATACACAATTGAACAGAAATATACACACTGCCACAGTCATAAAACACGGATAGCTTTTTAACACACATACAAAACTACAGACACACACACAGATACACACACAGCGAAACACAGATACGCACACACACACACATATATCCCTGGATTTATATATATATATATATATATATATGCAAACACACTGCACACACAAGCACACACACATATGTACACAAAAAAAAACCTGTTATAGCTAAACAGGTAGTACTCTAAAAATTAGAATGAATTTCAGTAATGCAACGTAAAAGGGGAAACTAGTATATGAGATAGACGCATTACATGCAAAGCAAGCTAGTTCAAGCTGTGATTTGTCATAAGTGCGATGATTATGGCTTACAGCTCTTGAGTGCAGCCTTCCAGGGGGGGAAGGCTGCACTCACCTGAACGTGAATAAATGGGGTGCTGCTGGGGGCCAAATAATATATATATATGTGTGTGTATCTGTGTTTGGCTGTGTGTGTATCTGTGTGTGCGTCTGTACTTTTGTATTTGTGTTCAAATAAAGAAATTGGAACAAAACTTTTTTTTTATTTTTTTTTACAAAAAAGGTTAACTTTTACATTAAATAATATTTACTGCAAAACAAGTGAAATTAATGAAAAATAAATCAAAGTTGATACGCTAATGAGTCCTGTTTGTTAAATTGCCTAATTTATCTAGGATTTCAATAAATTTTTATAAGTTATAAAACAAATATTCCATAGAGTGAATTATGTTTTTACCCTAAAACCTTGTAAAATTTGGCATGCTGAGATTACAGCATTAATAGTAGTCACAGAACCCAGAATCGCTACAAACAAGTATATACATCCCCCAGGCTATTTAACAAAGAGCATGTTGACATTTTTCATTTAGCTTTTTTATCACAAATGCATGACAGTTTATTCCGTCAACAGGCATGTAATGAGGATGTGATTTTGTTTGTTTTTAATTTGCTAAAAGATTAGCAACATGAATTGCAACTATATTGTCTGAATGTATGGGCATAGCATTGAAGGCCCAGAGTGGCAATTCACTTAATTTCTAAACAACCATAATTATTACTATCATTGGCCTTAATAAACAACATAGAACATCTAGCTTAATTTTCCTTTACCCATTTACCATCATCATCTTCTGCTGCTTAGTTTTTTAACAGTTTAAATAATTATTTATGTGTTTAAGTGTTATAGGTCTTTATACTGACCACTACTTTTTTCAACTGACAATAGTATTTTCGTTTAATATGTTTTTCTCCTGACAATAGAAGTCCATCCACTAAGATCTGATGAATAAAAGGATGATACAAATAAAACAAGGTAGGCACACTCCAATGGCTAATGCAGGCAATCTCCGGTCAGAGCTAAGAAAATGATATTGGGTGCTCACTTACACAAGGCCCTATCCCCAAAGGTCCAAACAAGTTACAAATATTACTCAAGTAAGGAGCGCAACCATGAATATATACACAAAAATATATTTATTGGATGGGTCCACAGTAGTTGGATATCATTAAGTATAATACACAGAGCAGAAAAACATAACCATATAAATGATACACAGTAACAGCCCCAACATTTTTTTGGACTTGCATAAACGCCAAATACGTAGTGCATAAATTGCTAAATGTCATATATAGCTATGTAAGATACCAAATCAAAGCAACTCATAAATCAATATATATACAAAAAAAAAACACAAAAGCATACCAGACCTAGTGAGAAGAAGGGACAGAGTCAATCAATTAGCCCCCAACATTTCAGCAAAAGGCCTTTATCAAGGTAGCCCTTTATCGTAATAACCAGTTTTGGTATATAGAAAGTGTGCCCCCAGTCTCAATGCTCAATTCTCTGCCATTGAGGAGTTAAATCACCTTGTTTATGCAATTCTAGTCACACCTCCCTGCATGTGACTTACATAGCCTTCTTAAACACTTCCTGTAAAGAGTCATCTGATATTTAA
The DNA here is from genome assembly GCF_036172605.1 of Pelobates fuscus. Lineage (NCBI taxonomy): Eukaryota > Metazoa > Chordata > Amphibia > Anura > Pelobatidae > Pelobates > Pelobates fuscus. Next base: position 35,289,293 of record NC_086325.1, read on the forward strand.
ACTTCCTTTATTACAAATTCTGTTTATTTTAGAATGTCTTATCTCCTGCTTTGTTAGACCTTGCAGGAACCTCTAGTATGTAATAAAGCTCAACTGATAGAGCAGCAGATAACAGTTTTTAAAGTAAGTTAACATCTGATTGAAAATAAAACTATTTTCTTTTCAATGCAGGCTGTGTCATTTAGAGCCAATGGACTTGTGGCTAGGGCTGCAGAAACACAAGTGATTTAACTTCTAAATGACATAGCATTATGCAGTAAAACTTCAGAAGCATGGTCTATACACAAAAACTGCTTCATTAAGCAAAAGCTGTTTTTGTGACTATAGTGTCCCTTTAATACTGATTGACTGTCAAGTATTAATTCTTGATATCTATCTTAACCCTTTAAGGACCGCTGACGGTTCAGGACCGTCAGCGGTAAAACGTGCGTTTGGACCGCTGACGGTCCTGAACCGTCATAACGGTTTTGGGCAACTTACCTGATCGCCGTCGGTCCCACGGCGGCGATCAGCTCTCCTCCCGGTCCAGGGGGACTGCCTGTCTGCCCGGGCAGTCCCCCCTCGGCAGATCAGGACCCCACGGCCATGTGATCACTCGATCACATGACCGCAATAGGTGTCTGTGTATCTGCCTGCAGGGGGACTGTCTGTGCTGACAGGCAGTCTCCCTGCAAGTGTAAAATCATAAAATAAAGTTAAAAAAACAAACAATCAGTGTAAAAAAAAATATAATATGTATATATATATATGATATATATACATGTATTATATCTATATATACCTATATATAATATATGTATATATATCATATATATAATGTCACACTAAGTGTATTTTTATATTTATATATACGTATATTAATATAAAAATACACTTATATTTAAATTACACATGAATATATACAATATATATAATAACTATATATATGGTATATATATATTATTATAAAATACAAATAATATGTTAATAAAAATAAATAACAAAAAATAAAAATAATTTTTAATAATTAAAAAAAATTATATATATATATGCAATTTTATTCTAACAGTATTTTGATATTGATATATATATATTTATATCAAAATACACTTAGAATGTAATGATATATATATATCTATGTATAAATAAATAAATAAAAATTATACGAAATATACATATGTCCACATACATAATTACATAAATAATTTCATAAATATACACGTAGACGTCAAATATATAAATATGTATATATATTAAAATTATACGTGCATATTTCTGTAATATTTTTACCTAATTAAGTAATTTTAATGATTGCAATTCGAGGGACCTGCCTGCCAACCCAGGCCGAAAGTCCAGATAATTTAATTTGCTAGCACTGTGTTTAACCCTGTAACTTTCTATGACACCCTAAATCCTGTACATGGGGGTACTGTTTTACTCGGGAGACTTTGCTGAACACAAATATTAGTGTTTCAAAACAGTAAAACATATCACAGCGATGATATTGTCAGTGAAAGTGAAGTTTTTTGCATTTTTCACACACAAACAGCTCTTTCACTGAGGATATTATTGCTGTGATATATTTTACTGTTCTGATACACTCATATTTGTGTTCAGCGAAGTCTCCTGAGTATAACAGTACCCTACATGTAGATGTTTTATAGTGTTTGTGAAAGTTACAGGGTCAAATATAAGGCTTGATTCTACTTTTTTTTTTATTGAAATTTGTCAGATTGGTTAGGTTGCCTTTGAGAGCGTATGGTAGCCAAGGAATGAGAATTAGCCCCATGATGGCATACCATTTGCAAAAGAAGACAACCCAAGGTATTGCAAATGGGGTATGTTCAGCCTTTTTTAGTAGCCACCTAGTCACAAACACTGGCCAAAGTTAGCGTTTTTTGCATTTTTAACACACAAACAAATATAAATGCTAACTTTGGCCAGTGTTTGTGACTAGGTGGCTACTAAAAAAGACTGGACATACCCCATTTTGAATACCCTGGGTTGTCTACTTTAAAAAAATATGTACATGTTAGGTGTGTTTCGGGCATTTATGACAGATAACAGTGTTACAATGTCACTATTGATACATTTAAAATATATATATATTGAAACAGCAATTTCCTACTTGTATTTATAGGCCTATAACTTGCAAAAAAAAAGCAATAAAGCAAGTAAACACTGGGTGTTTTTAAACTCGGGACAAAATTTTGAATCAATTTAGCAGTTTTTTTCATTAGCTTTTGTAGATAAGTAAAAGATTTTTCAAGTAAAAGTCCAAAAACATGTTTTTTTTTTAAATTTTTCACCATATTTTTTAATTTTTTTTTAATACAATATATGACATAATACAAATAATGGTATGTAAAGAAAGCCCTTCTCGTCGTGAAAAAAACAATATATAACTTGTATGGGAACCGTAAATGAGAGAGCGGAAAATTACAGCTAAACACAAACACCACAAAAGTGTTAAAACTGCTCTGGTCCTTAACGTACAAACATCGCAAAAACAGGCCGGTCCTTAAGGGGTTAAAAAGCTTAACTTTCAATCAACAATAAATCAGCACCAAGAGTAGTATAAGGCGCAAAATGGTCTGTAACAGCCAAAGGGAAGATTCCTCAAACAACACCAAAATAGCTTAAAGGGACACTATAGGCACACAGTCCACCTCATCTCATTGATGAAGTTAAGACAGCATCTATAGGTGCTTCCGGCCTCTAAAAGGGCCTTATAAACCCTTTGGTAAGATTCTTAGCGATATAGTCTTACAGATGCTGCAGTTCTGCTTCTGCGAGTAGGAAGATACATCCGTATGGAATGGGTGCTCCAAGGAATAGGCCAATGATGCAATCAAATGGACGACTTGGTGGTGATACTTCTTCACCCTTTTTATTGAATACATCTGAATACTTTGCACACTTCTTAAGAAGAGAGACAGTGTTTGTAGAAACAAGGGTCAATACAGGGGTATGAACAGACTACAGACAAGCAATGTTGGAGAGGGATGAGGAGAGCGTGAGGATGCCTTTTTCCCAATCTATGGATTGGTTATGGGTTCAGAGCCAGGCTAAACCAAGTATGAGAGGGAACATCAGAGAGAGTATAAGATCCAGACAGAGGTATTCAATATGGCAGTCACCAATGAGTAGACAGGGCCCATCATAACAGACAGGGCCCATCTTGATTGGGATTCTTTTACAATATATAGCAGTAGCAGATATGATTTCTTCCAAATGGGTATATTCAAGGTTTGTGCTGTGGTTAGATCCAGGAAACATCAATAATAGCTGTCATAGGATGTTCTTAATTTTCCTACTGTAGGGAGAGAAATAGACAGACAGGTAAGTTGACATAGCAGGTGCTGCTGTATTCCACAAAAAAAATGAGCAATGTTTCCCTTACCAGGTGATGTTGTTTGAGCAATCAGGCAGTTCCGCATTTGATGATCTGGTTTTCAACAATACAGATGGATACCTAGAGACTGATGCATTTTCCATTCCTCCTCTGTTAGATGGCAGCGAACCAGACTGATCTGCATAGGATCCTCAGGAACGACAGAAGATGCTGAAGAAGCAGGTGCTCCAGAGGAATCTGTGAATTGTAAGGAAGGCACAACTTGTGTTCTTTCCATTCTCCATTTGCAGAAGTGCCTATCTTCATTCTGACAAGATAAGGGAGACATGGATGCCCATTCTTATTAACTCACCTTTCAGGTATTGTGATAGTCCGATATAGAACTGTTCAACAAGACCGGTTTTATTAAGGCCTGTGTCAGAAGCTATTTCACGGAAACCCATTACATAATCTTCCGCAGGACATCTGTTTTGGCATAGGGAACGTAAGGCGGGTCTGGCTGCAGAAGGTGTCAAAGGATCATCATAAAGAATGCACATAGAGGCAGTAAAAGACTCCCAGGATACCAAATGTGGGCTTTTGTTGTGTAACAACTGATAAGCCAAGGGTTCATGGATGTCCAGAGAGCAAAGCAATAGCAGAACGGACTTTTACATAATCGTTTGGATAGGTATGTGGCTTGTGAGCAAAAAGAAATTCACAGGCTGTGATAAATTTGTGGAATTTTGATTTCTTCCCGATAAACATCTTGTGCATAGTTTTATAAGGTTCATGAGTTGTAGGTGCCAGCAGAAGATGTATAAGCAGTGGTGGTGAAGACGGGAGTGGTGTGGCCTTAGCCAGGGCTGTCTTTAATATCGAATGGAACCTGTACAAGCATTAGCTTGGTCTCCCTAGACCCTTCCCCAACCCAACTTACTGGCATCCAGTAACACCCTAAACCCCAATGCAGTGGTGGTACTTAAGTAGGGAGCCCTGGTGCAAGAATTGTTTGGACCACTTACTGCAAGGGTGGCCAAAAGGTAGATCCCATCTGTCGTGCAGCTCCAACAATGCTTTGACAGCTGGGGCTCTACATGTTCCCTTGCTTGCAGGGTTGTATTGTGCACTGAGCAGTGTCTGTGGGTTTGAATGGAATGGAATGTGTGTTTTTTATGTTTGTGTAAATGTAGGAGTATGCTTGTATGTGGTGTTGGTGTTTGAATGCATGCATTTAAAAGTCGTGTTGATTTTTGAATGCAAGGGTGTGCTCATATATTGTTTAACACAGAGGTATTTTTGTATTTAGTGTTGACATTTCAATGATTGAGTGTGCTTGTTTGCAGTGTTGAAGTTTGAAGGCAGTGGTGTATTTGTGTGTAATGTTAGTGTTTAAATGCTGAGATGTATTCACATATACAGAGCCACACAAACACACACACAGATATACACACAGTCTAAAACACATGCAGATGCACAGACTGACACACATGCAGATATACCGACACATATACACACACTGACACAGATAGGGACACACAGATATACAGACAGATACAGACACACAGGTCCACATACTGACCCATATACAAATATACAGACACACAGATACTGACTCACAGAGACACACATACTGACAGATATACTGACACACACCTTGACAGACATTGGCAGCTGCCCTGTTTGCCCTGAGTTAACGACGGCCCTGGACTTAGCTTTGTGTTGTTCACGTTGGAGCAGGATAGCGTGACTGGTCTGCAAATCTTGTATGGAGTAGATCAGTACTGCCACCTGCAATGGCTTCTGCTGTTCCTGCGAGTCCCATAGTGGCTTGGTTGTTATGTAACAAACCACTGGGGTCATGTTTGGTCCTGGAACTCAGATGCAGTAACAGCTCTCCCTTACAGGCATGATCCACAGAGATCCTGAGGTTGAGAACAGGATTCTGTCGGGTTGGTGATGGCACAGGGACTATAACAAAGAAACAGAAAATCCAATGCAAGGTATCCAAGTTAGGGTAAGGCAGAAATCAGAGTCAGACAGTCCAGAGGTCAGGGCAAGCGGCAATCTGGATAAATTTGAGAGCAAGCAAAGTCAGATAACCAGCGAGGACAGGAAGCACAGGGAAGCAAAATCTAAGAGTTCTGAGGCAGACAATAAAACAACCAGGCACTGACTGAAAGGTTTTCTCAGCTTATAAAGGAGTGGCTCACTCACATAATGGGGCCTCACCTGTGGGAGGGGTTATGACTGACTGTGGTACTCAACCCCATTTTAGATACATAATGGGGGGCATTTACCATTGATAAAGGGACAGGAGCCCAGAAACGTTTGTTATTTCTAATGTTCTGCAAAGAAATTTTGGCTGCACTAGTGGGTCTTTCTATTAAGCTGCACTTTGTGCATTACAACTTGTGATTATTTGTATTGTGCTTGCTGATTGAGCTACAACCGACTTGGACACAATAGCTGCACTGGATGAAACTTCTTTATTAGTTTGGTATTGTGCTGTACCATACTTCGATACCTTGTCATAATTAGATACATCATCCTGCTCCGCCCCTCAGCCATGCTTCCTCCAACCTCAGAACAGACTCCGCAAATGGAATTTGGCTGCTACCTTTGCAAGTTTACACATTGAATTTGAAACTTGTTTTTTGTTTTAGTATTTTCATTTTCTAAACACATTTGTTCTTAATTGGGGCAAACTTTTCCTCTTTTGCTGCATTATTCAAAACATGCATGCATGACATCACATGCACTTTCGCATCATAATCATAGGTGGAGTCTTTATATGGCTCCACAGCAACCAGCATCAGTATATGCGCCGGATGCCCGCATTACTACCAGCAAGGGAGTCTGCTGCGGCTCCCACGGCTCCCGGTGTGATAATCATTCAAGGACCAAAACAGGACCAGAAAAAACATATGAAAATCTTTGGACCTCTCAATCCTAACATTCCATCATTTTAAAATCAGTGTATCAATGTACATATCTTAACATTAAAGTAAATGACCAAACAAAGTGAATATTTTATTAATCTTTCAATATTATATTTTACTTAAAAAGTATCTAACTAGCTATGTCTGTATATATTTATTGCCCAATGTTGTATTTATCTATTAAATATTTTGTAAGTTGAATATGCATTTAGTTACCCCTACAAATCGTCCATCCTGCACTCAATATATGACTTTACATACATTTGAAATGGCAAAATAAATTAATGTATTTTGTTCATTCATTCAGATCAAATAATAACTAATGATATTGTGAACAATTGTTACATCTATAGATGTCAGACACAAGGGATTTTGCATTTTCTCTTTAGGTTCCTATTACAAAGGTTGATAAATTAGAGACCAAAAAGCCTTTATCTCAATTTAAATTCAGGTTTCTTACCTTATAACCGATGGTCTGCGCTTAAAAATGTATGAATTAATTTGTAAAGCAGTATATTATTGCAGTATTATTCATATCCATAACAAAGAACAACTGTGATAATAAGAGTAGAAAAATGCACTGGAAACATTTGAACACTGGGTGTACATATGGTGATCGCCTTTTCAGTCCTTTATATACTCTGTTTTATGTTGGTTTTTTTTCTTCTTCTAGTCTCCATGGTTGCTGCTAGATTAAGCAGTAAAATTAATAATGATATTGTCACACTTCACAATCTCTTAGCTCTGATGTCTCTCACAGCCAATGGGAGTCCAAAGGTATCTTTTTATTATAATAAAGTATTCAATCGAGTCACAAGTCATCATGATATTCAAAAAGAAAAAGAAGAAAATTGCTATGGACTCTACATGGTCACCATACTAATTGTTCAGGAGAAGAATGTGTAGTTAGATAGTGACATTTTTACACATATTTTATCAATAATTATATGGAGAACTAGGGCAGCAGGGGATCCGTAAGTACACTGACCTTTGTAGCACAATACATTGGAAGGTGTTAGGCACCTAACTTGAAGAAAAATTGATTCACATATTCTAGTTAATATCTGGTGGCATTGGTAATTATCCTGAGATTTCCAAAGTCTCGTCAATTAAATCAGAACGTCTCTGTTTACATTGGATGGGGTAGACTTCCCTTTTCTCCAAATACAATATGATAACAGACAATATTGCAATCCAGTCTTTTATCTTGTATATAGCACATACAGAGAACTTTGTAAAGCTGGAGAACTCAAACATTTCGAGAGTTGACACACAGAGACCCAAAATTCAATATGTGAGCATTACTTTTAATGCACTTTATTTTGACCTTACTGGAGGGAGTCAATGATTCATAAACACACATGTAATATGGAAATAAAAACGATGCAGAACAGATAGAGGGAAACTGAAGTATATGTGATTCTTCCCAAAGGACATTTCACCAAAACTGTTTTCATTTTTGAATCCCCTATTGTTAGAATTTGTCAAGGACTATTTCACTCTGCATGCCCCTTCAAACAGAGTCAAGTATTTCAAACCTGAAATTACCATGGACTGATTTTTATCTCATAAATGGAAAATAAATAGATGTCACTCATAATGTTAAAAGAAACTGCAGGCACCATAACCACTTGAACTGATTGGTGACCAGGCTAAAGGCTGTCAGAGACTGAGCATCTCTGTTAAAGTGGTTATGGTGTCTACAGTGTTCCTTTAACATGTAGTAGTGAGGGGGCTTCTGTGTGTAGATGGGAACATTATATTATTTGTGTGTTCTACAGCATATTGCCCTGGTAGCCTAGCATTCTTTACAAGATGTGTTTTGTCCTTGCACTGTAATTAGAGCTACTAAGGGCAAGTTGAAATTAAGTACACAACATTTACATAATTTACATATTCTCATTTAATGTGTTCATCTGTAAATGTTGATAGCAGCGTGTTATGCTAGTCTCACATAGTGACTGAGAGTGTTCTAACCTAAAAAGCTTTAGAATTTGATCTTTGTACCTTTGCCTCTCCTGTCTACTGTGTCCATTCTTGTATGCACCTCAGTTTTCATTGATTGAATTTCTATGAAATACTTCAGTGCTCTTTAGAATGAGGCTGTGCATCCACACCAATCTGTGTCAGAATCAAAGGAAACAGAATTAGTTTAAGGATTTGATGAACATACTTGCCACCTGTTCTTTTTCATTGCCATATTGAAGCGTCAAGGTATGAGAAATGAAATAGCTGCATTTCCAGAAATACCTCAAATTATTTTTAAATGCAAGTTTTGTGGCGTGTTCCCAGTATGCAGTAATTAGTCCCTACCAGAAGTGATGCAAGTAAGTACAACTGGTGAATCAACATCGATGCCCAAGGCTGATTGATACACATGGGGAGCGAAGGCTAACCCATCTGGTACAATCACACAGAAGTGCTACTGTAGCTCAGATTCCTGAAAAACTTGCTGGCCATGACAGAAAGGTGTCAGAACACACAGTGCATCTCAGTTTTCTGTGTATGGGGCTGCGTAGCTGCAGACTGGTCAAAGTGCCCATAATGACCCCACTCCATTATCAAAAGTGCCTTCAATGTGGATGTAAGCATCCCACTGGACCATGAAGCAATGGAAGTAGTTTTCCTGGTCTGATGAATCACTTTTTCTTTTATATCAGGGGATGGCTGTGTGGACGTGTGTCATTAAACCTGGTGAAGAGATGGCAGCAGGATGTTATGAGGGAAGGAGGTAGGCCATAGGATCTTTCAGCAGGATAATGCACCCTGCCACACTGCAACAATTGTTCATGAATGGTTTGAGGAACATTTAAATACATAAAGGGAATCAACACAGTAAAGGAGGAGACTATATTTAAAAGAAGAAAAACTACCACAACAAGAGGACATAGTCTTAAATTAGAGGGGCAAAGGTTTAAAAATAATATCAGGAAGTATTACTTTACTTTACTTCCAGCTGAAGTGGTAGAGGTTAACACAGTAAAGGAGTTTAAGCATTCATGGGATAGTCATAAGGCTATCCTAACCATAAGCTAAGGCCAGGGACTAATGAAAGTATTAAGAAGATTGGGCAGACTAGATGGGCTGAATGGTTCTTATCTGCCGTCACATTCTATGTTTCTATGTTTCTATGTCTATGACAAAGAATTCAAGGTCAATTTTCAGATCTCAATCCAAATGAGCATCTATAGGTTGTGCTGGAACAACAAATCTGATTCACGGAGGCTCCACCTCACAGCATGCAGGACCTAAAGGATCCACTGCTCATTTCTTGGCCCCAAGACCTCGGAACGATTCCACAGGATACATTCAGAGAACCTGTGGAGTCCATGCCTCAATACATCAGAGCTGTTTTGGGGGACCTACACAATATTAGGCAGGTGGAATATTGGTGAATATTAAAGCCAATGTTTCAATGTACCTGTTTATTTTTGTTTTTGTTTTGTTTGTTTATTGAAAATAATTTTAATCCTCTTTAGTATGTATTTCCCTACACCAGGAAGCAGGTGAAACTTCCAAGCAATCCTATCACAGCAATTATTTTCAATGTTAAAAGAACCCTCCAAACACCTATAACACTTTCGTTTGCTGAAGTGTTTAATTAGCGGAAAGTGTATCCTCTTTTTTTCATTTTACAAAAAGTACAGATTTTGATAGGAATTGACAGTTTTTTAAATTAACCTTGTTACACCCCCCTGAAAGTTAATTAGATAACTGGTCCTGTTGCTTTCTGGTTTGTTTAGCTCAGTGGAGATACACTCAAGAGGCTGCAATTGCCCAGAACACTTGCCTTGCAAAATCTTCTCAAAGCTGCATCGGGATGTATGTAATTGGACAGCTACCGAAAGTCTGAACTGGGGAAGGAGGGGAGGACTTAATTAATTCAGAATTAAATGCATGCATTGAGTTTATTAACTAAGTGTTGATTTTTTTTTTTATATAGGCAGTGGTGTGTCTATTTAACACTATTTGCCATTAATAATTTTCACTCCTGTATCCAAGGGAGAACACATGTAAACAGGGCAGGCGCAACTGTTAGGCTAAAAAAGGCATACCCCTAGGGCACCGGCTTGCAGGGGGCACCCATTGGGATGTTTCCTGGTGCGTTGCCCCTGTCTGGGGTCACAGCGCTAGGCGAGTGGCTCTTGAGTTGCTCCCAGCGCGGGGCCGATTCTCCAGGCGCCCAAAGGTGGGGACACCAAGAGGAGCTCTATCACAGGGGGGCCAGGAGGTGGCCGTCTATCCAACTTAGGGCTCCCCTGAAGCTGTGCTAGGTAAGGCAGAGCAGGCACCTGTTTACCTTGATGGCAGGTGCCTGCTCTGCCAACAATTGCTGGTGAATGGAGGAGAGGGGGAAGAAGAAGCCAGGCAGTGAGGGAGGCTGTTCTTGCAGCCTCTCACTCCTCTATCGCGCACCCTCTATGAAGCTGGGTGCTGGAATATGATGTAATTCCGGCCCTGTCATACTAAACAGCGTGCTGGAGGAGTGAGGAGCTGCCCCACACTGGACGCCTGGGAGGTATGGAGGATGGATGGGCTTCAAAAATGTATCTTTTTGAAAATTACATAATGTTTATTAGTATTATTATTATTTATATAGTTTCTCAGGATATTACTCAAGGTTCTGCAATTTGTTAGATGATTTATTCAGGAAGTGAAGAGATACAATTAAATTGAATTGACTGATGTAAATTTAAGTGCAAGACTTTCTGGTTAAAATGTGGAAGCGAAGCCAAGAAATCAATATTTCCACTTGATATGTAAAATACTGATATTAATAATTCATACATAGTCATAAACACGTTTTACTAGGTTTCTGCCTATTCTCATTATTGATGAAAATCCATCAATTATCATCTCAGGCATTCAATAAATTAAATAGGATGAAGCGCTCCTTGATTCAAATATTAAAATTGACAGCATTTTCCTGCAGCCTAGAAATAACAGCATTACTGTTACAATATAATGTAATGCAGCATCAAATGAAATTAGTAGTTTTGGTGTCCCTCTGCACACAGATGTCCCTCTGCACACAGATGTGACCTACATATCAAAAGGAACCTTAAGCCGTTACCTAAAGTACTTACATACCGTAACACATCCATTGAGAAAATCACAAGAACAAAATAATTTAGCAAGAATGAACAATCAGAGCAGTCATATGACATCTGTGTTCCTCTTATAAAACCATTTACCTATCATCTTAACACAATTAGACGACGAAGAAGAACACACTGTATGCTTTTTTTTTGTTTAACAACATGCATGAAAATTTGTCATAATGTAATCTCTTTAAGATTTGAAGCTTACATGCATTAAAAAAATGAAGAGAGAAATATGTTTTACAGCAAAATTAAGGTTCCTAATAATAATTTTTAAAAAATGCTTAGTTTTTAATTAAATTATACAGCACACTGAGACCTGAAGCTGTTCTAGACTTGATAGAACTCAGCAGGATGTGGGTTCCTGATGACTCACAGTGAGACTTATTCCCATAGTTCATTTTCAGCAGTTATTTATTGCCTCCCATTATTATAGCATTCATTGAAAAGTTGAATAAACCATTTGGGGTTTAAAAAGTTAGTCCATTAGAAATTAAATCCCCAACCCACAGTAGAATCAACTTTCCAATGGAAGTTGCCATCTTGGAAGAAATAACAAGTCAAGTAATCATTAAATAATTGTTGGTTGGAAAGTCACCGTAAATTGCTAAGCTTGGTTAAAGTTGGGTAGGGCTTGAAAAACAGCCAAAGTGCTTTAGAAATCTAGATTAATAGTTAATTAAAAAAAAACAAAAAAACTCCCAGTTCTAGCTGGAGGAAATTTAATAGTTTGTATGCTCTTGATGTTCCAAACATCAGAATCATATAATATAAAATGAAAAGGTAATAAAAAAAAATAAATAAATAAATAAATATATATATATATATATATATATATATTTGTGATTTCCCCAGGTACTTGATATCAAGTAGTCCCAAAAATCCCTACACTATGCATTTTGTGTATCTAAGCCCTTACATGAATTTTGGCTTGACTAAAAAGATACTCACTTGTAAATGTATTTTCTTTTATGGATAAACGCACACATATTATCATCAGATTTGAGCTTTGCTAACACTAGGAAGTATATTAGCCATTGAGGAATCACTCACTCAATCTGTCGTATGTTTAACACAGCAGTGCAAGTTGTTTAACTCTCTTTGCATAGTTTAGACATGTGTCAATCACTAGGTAATTCACTCACTAGAAATATACAAACTGCCTTATTAATTTTCACACTGTAAAGGGGGTGCAATCTCTGATGCTCTCAGCTATTGAATCACTAGACTTGTGCACAAATGCGTTTCAACTGTTAAAAATCAAATGACTTTTAATCTATGCGCACACAATTCAAACTATTCAGGACTAGCCCATGGAATCATATTTATTGAATACAATTCCACAGGTAAATCCCAGATCTATCAATTTGTCTGGGCGTAGATTAAAATAAACCTTCATTTGTTAGTACCAGATGAAAAACGTTTATGCACAAACATTTACACAAACTTGAAGGAACACTATAGTGTGAAGAACACAAGTGTGTCTTCCTGACCCTGTTAAAAACACTATTTAGCCCCTCTTGCCCCCCTTAAATATACTAAAAACTCACTTTATTTCCAAAGCCGCGCAAGTCAGCCGGTGCTGGCCCCGGCCCAATCCTCCATCTTGACTGACACTCCCATTGGAGAGCATTAGATTGTCTGAGATCGTCAATTCTGATGATCTTTGCCAAAGAGGCTGGGTGTGGGGGGACAGAGATAAATGCCAGTTTAGTTCTTTTAGCATGTCACAATGGTCGGTCATGTAAGTACATTGTAGCACAAAGTGGCAGAATGAGTTATACAATGTATTAAGTTTATTAAGGTGGGTTTGGGGTGCAGGTGCATATACTACATCCCCATAATTAGTAATTGGCATCAGCATTTGTTGTACAATCTTTTTCTTTACTGTAGGGCTTAGGCAGGATTTGTTTCTGTACAGGGCACCTAGTTTTGGATAAAGTTTAGATGCAAGTTTTTCTATATGGAGGTCAAAAGATAGATTTGGGTCTAACAACATACCCAAGTATTTGAAAGAGTGGACTGTGGTCAGTGTGCTATTTGAATTTGTCTTGATGGATAGGTGGGAATTGTGTAATTTGTGTAATTTAGGTACTGTTCCAAAGATCATTGTGACAGTTCTGTCAGTGTTTAGGAAGAGTTTGTTTTTTGCTATACACTTTTCTACCTCTGTAAACTAGTCTTGGAGCACAGCCTCAAGCTGCGGTAAATCGGATTTGCTTGCATATATAACTGTATCGTCTGCGTACATGTGTACATTTGAGGATTTGCAGACATTAGGCAGATCATTTATAAATAATGTAAAAAGTAGGGGGCTGAGAATGGAACCTTGGGGAACACCACACGTGACTGGGAGAGGGAGGGAGTCGCTGTCAGAAATGGACACATATTGTGAGTGATCCGATATATACGATCAAAACCAGGTTAGCGAACAATCACCAATACCTGATTTTTTTTGTTTTTGCCGTAGAATGTCGTGGTCTACTGTGTCAAAGGCATTTGCAAAATCAAGGAAAATAGCTCCAGTTAGGTCTCCTTGTTCCATGCCAGTTTGGATGTCATTGCAACCTTTTAAGAGAGCAGTTGCAGTGGAGTGATTCTGGCGAAAACCCGATTGATCAGGGGTCAGATAGTTTGATTGTTAGTAATACTCACATAGTTGCGTATGGAAGAAAAAACTCACAGGCACTCCAACTTCAAGCCACAGGCAGATTTATTATGACAGAATGCAACGCAACGTTTCGACCGGAAAGGTATTTTTCAAGATTGAAAAAGACCTTTCCGGTCGAAACGTTGCGTTGCATTCTGTCATAATAAATCTGCCTGCGGCTTGAAGTTGGAGTGCCTGTGAGTTTTTGCTTCTTGGATTATTGTACTGGGATTGCTGGTCCTGCTCTGGAGCACCCTTGGCCGTTGGGACTGAGTGCGGTTCTCATCACTTACTCTGCTCAATAGTTGCGTATGGACATATTTTTCTAAGATTTTTGACAATACTGGAAGAAATTATATTGGGCAATAGTTAGAAACCAAATTAGCATCACCACTTTTATGGATAGGCACTACTCTTGCAGTCTTCCAAAGTTTGTGTATGTATCCAGACACCAAGGATTTGTTAATTAGGGTTGTGACAGGTTTAGTAATTGCCGGCGCACTGAGCTTCAACAGCATTGCTGGGATTTGATCAGGTCCAGCCTGGTTTGACACTAATAGGTACAGGTCTAAAAATGAACTTGTCTATATTGGGTCTTTGCAAATTGAGTGGGGCCTGATCCACATTTGCAGTTTCAGGATGCATGTCCTTTATTAGCTTGGCAATCAGGGCAGTGGAGCATCCAACAAAATAATTGTTAAAGGCATTTGCTACATCTAAAGGAAGTTGCAGGGTTTGGTTATCCACTTTGACAGTGGAGGTTTGGGAGTGGATTGGGGGAGTTTATTGAATAAATTCATAATTCAGTAAAACAGTTTACTGAATTATGGCTCCAGGGGACTCATGGCACCATAACCACTACAGTAGGATACAGTGGTTATAGTACTTAGCGTGAACACCTACATTCAGTTAAATATATTTTCGAATTTTGATCTTAAACATTCTTTAACTATGTTTATCATATTTCTAATTATATAGATAGTGAAAAGATATTGGTAACAAGCAACACTTTAGTAAGTAACACTTAAAATAATATTGACCGCATCCGCGACCATGAAAAAAATAATGTAACTTTTGGAAATAACGCAAGCTTCACCTTTGTATTAGGTCTTGTTTTTGCATTTGGAAATATGCAGTATTAAATTTTAAATTATTAATCAGCCAAAGTATATTATGAAGTTTACAGGAAAATGTATGCATAATTAATAATATTTCTTAACTCTCTCACCAGCTGGACGGATGAGTCAATTGAGCAACTGTTGTATACTGAGGGAGTTAATATTGGTAATATTCTACATTTTACAGTTTTATACCTCCAGTGTTTTCATTTAGAATTTATACTAATTGAATAAGTCTGAAACCTACCTTTCACTGAGATTGCTCTGCAAGCTTAAGTTGGACCTCTTGGAATAAATAATTCAATTTGATATCTTTCTTTGTGTTACTTTTATGACATTACAATCCAATAGTAATTCCATAATCCTGGGATACCCAAACAGTCATACTGTGCTCAATGGCTGTCAGCTGCCAGTAGGTTTTAACAATCTCTCTGAGAGCTGAAATGAATGCTTTATTATCGATTTATGGAATGAGTTTAAACTATTATACATTTGTTATCTTTCCACAATTCTCTATGCACAGAGAGCCTGAATGAGATATTTATATTAACTTTAAAAGCTGATTTAAAGTTTAGCCCTAGTAATATAAATATCACCCATTTATGATAGTTATTTACATGGTAAAAAATAGTTCTTTTTATGCCATGAACAATTAAAGGAAAAGATGTTGTATTTTGTTCTGGATTCACAGAAAAAAATAAAATAAATATTTTGATGCATGGTGACAATTTTAGAGTTTCGGCAAGAAATACCATGAAGTGTAAACTCCTCCCCTTTCTTTGCACCTTCTGAATTTTTTTCTGGATGCTTCAAGATTGTCCTGATTTTGGATCCTTTTCCTTCCAATCTATTTTTTTTAATGGTGTCCCACGTATTTAGCAATTAAATAAATGGATCCCTTTAAATGCATAAAAAGCATATAGCTGGCAGCTAAAGGTTATTTCTGAGCATTTTCTTCAATATGAGATATTTTGAGCTGTGCTCAGGCAGTCCTGTTCTGGAGGCTTGTCCTGCTGTCTGTCAAGCTGAAATGCAGTGTTCTAGATAGACATATCATGAATTGTGTTACTGGCATGCTCCTACTTTAACTATTGCCTCCAAACCCACCACCCTCTATTTTTAGGATTATGTGGCTCTTTGATTTGGCGAGCACGCTTTCATGCCCTTGGAATGTATTTCAAAACATGTACAGATTCAGTTCTCATCCGAGCTCTCCTATACATTATACCTGAACTATTTCTACAATTATTCCCAATGGGTGAGCACAAGTACATGTGCAGTAATTATTAGTTTTGTGATGTTCTAGAATTTAGTATGCTTGTTTTGATTAATTGTAATTGCAAACCCCCAAAATGTTGCATAGCATCTAAATATTTTAGCAGAAGAAAGTAGATACTTTCCAGCTGCGTTACCACCTTAGCCTAAAATCTGTAAAATGTAACTTTTTGTGTGCTTTTCACACTTCTAAAAATATTTACAGTGTAGGATTAAATTTTATGCCAAACGTGTCTACAATTGCAGAAAAAAAGCATTTGCAAACAGCTGCATTCACTTTGTAGGGTACAGTTCTACATATACAGGCTGATTGTTGTTTTCACTGGCTGTTTCACAGCTACATTAAGGTAATGCCTTAAGATTGGAATTTCAACTTAATAATTAGCTTGGCCCCTTTTCTATCTGAGGGTATTTAAAGGAACTCTCCAAACACCATAACCACTGTAGCTCACTACAGTGGTTAGGGTACCAGGAATGCCCTGATCCTACTCCTTTTAAAGTTAACAAGCTATTCTAGAATGGACACCATTTCCATCATCCACTCCTGATGAAGCAGTCAGCTGAACTTACTAAGTCAATGAGTTAAATTAGTTATATTTTTTGGCAGTTTGTGTTACGTTCGCAAGTCCACTATTGAAGGACTTTTTAAATGTATGATTTAGTGATTTTTTTTTATGTTTTGTGGCTAACTCACCTAATCAGTATTCCACTGTTCCTACATGTTAAGTTTTTGCATCCTCCAATTCTCTCCTTTTGGTATATGTAGAAATCTTTAGGCGCTATCTGCCAGCTAGGAGGTCGTTTGTAAACATTGTCTTGAAATTTATACTTTTTGTTCTCTCTTTTTCTTCATAATCTGCTTAATAATAAAATGACATAGAGCCAACACATATGAAATGTATTAGTTAAGATCCAAGCCAACTATGTAATGCATATAATTCCACAATCATCTGGTCTGTGCAATTCCATCAACAAAAGGCAGTATGTGCATTAACTATGCAGAGAGATCAACCACATGGTTTTCAACAGGAAAAAGAAATTACTATGTGTAATATTGGCATTATAATGTAGAGCACTTATATATCCCTTACTTAGCAATTGTCTAGGTGAATGCATTAGGATAAAATATAGGCAGACAGACAGACAGACAGACAGACAGATAGATAGACAGACAGACAGACAGACAGACAGACAGCCAGACAGACAGGTAGATAGATAGATAGATAGATACATAGATAGATAGATAGATACATAGATAGATAGATACAGGGATAGATAGATAGATACATAGATAGATAGATACAGGGATAGATAGATAGATAGATAGATAGATAGATAAATAGATAGATAGATAGATAGATAGATAGATAGATAGATACCAGCACCATACATACACGTGCTTTGGTTAAAAAAAAAAAGTGTTCAAGACACTGTCTATTAATAAAGGTATTTGCAGAAATGCAGTATCAGGTCTGAAATGCCATACGTGTCTATGATCATTGCATGTCGACATGGGAAGTCTTGGATGGTTGTCGAAACATGATTTCTCAAGTTTCTGAGCCCAAGAGTCCAACATGAGATATGCAGGAGATGCATAACAGTCATTTTTTTACAGCAAACAGTAAATTATACTTACATTTCTGATAGCACAATATATATTACTAAAATATTTATACAGTCAAAACAAAATCAAGAAAAAAGTACTTTTATGCAAGATTTGCTAGCCTAGGTAGAGAGGACCCTTTTCCTTCTCTTTTATTTTGGCCCATCCTTGCAGATAATACTTCAAATGTACTGCAATCAATGCCAACTTTCATAAAATAAAGTTGATGGCATCCCTCCTTAAATGGGACCACAGTGGCACATTTGCACATTTCACAGTAATGCTAAGAAAGTAATTCAGATGATATAAAGTTTTGACAGCTTGACATTCTGGCTGTTCAGTTTTGACATTTGACATTTTGAGCATGATAAAAATAAATGATGGATAATTGAAGGCACGATTACCTTGCCAACCAGAGGTTCAGAATTCACTATTGTGTATTGTAAAAAAAATTATACTTGATTTGGTAAGTACTTTAGTTATCATTTCTCTCCAAGCATCAATATCAGTCTCCTTACACTGTTAAAAACGCAATTTGTCAAGTCCGCCACCAGGATCTATTTGCAGTAATTTAAAAATGTAATACAAACGCAGTGTAACTACGATAACAGTCTTTCCACAATACTTTAAGTTAACGTTTCCTATACCATCTGATTATATTTGTGTGTATTCATCATGAGCATAGAGACAGTATCGAAGAACATTTGCTGGGACTACATATGTGCAGCTTTTTTGTTTATTTAAGATAAATGGTCAGCTTAATAAAAGATGTTTAAATAACAGCATAGTAATAATAGTAATATTTGCTAAAGCATGGTGTGCAACAAATATAGCAATGCTTTCAATAGCATATAACATAAAGTATTTCATGATACATTTAAAATATTACTACAAAAATTACTAAAAATATGTGTACAATGGATGCTCATTGCATTTTTGTCAGTGTGTTTTAGATGGAAAAAAAAATTAACCAATGCCGTGCTGTTTGTACTAGAGCAAAATATACTTAAAAGGAAACTATAGGCTAGGAACACAAAATGGTATTCCTAGCACTATTGTACCCTATAGTGCCCCCCTCACTCACTCACACCTTTCCCCCTTGATGCAGAAACCCTTGATTCCATTGCCTATGTCCCTCAGTGCTTGGTAAGGTTCCAGCTCTACTCATCCTCCACTGACATCGGCCATGTAGGGGACCGAATGTACATGTGCGGCAAGCGTCTCAATTGCATTAGGAAAACCCCATAAAAAAGCATTGAATCAATGCTTTTCTATGGGGTTTTAGCAGACACTGGATGTCTTAATGCATAGCGTGAGGGCATCCAGCGTCAGTTAGGCGATCAAAAGTTTACCAAATTAAGGCACGCAAACAGTTACCAAAATTAATAGGCCACAATTAATAAATTGTTTACATAATCTTATTTGGGTCCACATGTATTCTGTCAATCCAGGACATAGCCTAATGACTGACTTCAATATACTATACTAAGAGTGATGAGTGATGAGATGGGTAGAAAGAAAGAAGTGTACTGGAGTCTCCTGAGCAATCATGGTAAGACATGATGAATGATCCCCTCACTCCTACATTAATTGTAAAGTTGGGTGAAAATCTGGCGCATTTGGTTGAGTGCTGACCCTGATTGAGATCATGAATAGCCATGAGTCTAATTTTTGTACATTTTCAAGTTTGACAAAAGGTTTCATTTTGGTAAGGTCCATATCGAAATGTTGTCAGTCCATATCATAGAATGAAGTTCTTATCCATTCTATTCTGGTGGGTTTATGTTCTGTGGTATGAGCATACAGGCTAAAAGTAAAGTGAGAATTGTACACAAGAACCAGAAATTGAGTGAAGATTTCTACTAATATTTATCAAAGCCAAAGATACAATTGGGAAACACTACATTATCTATATTTTTCAGAATTTGTTTCTGTTGTGTTTTTCTTTTGTCTGTTATTATCAATAAAGGCCCAATTTGGGTCCAAAAGATTGCCAAGTACACATTGGTTTCTCTTATCTACTTTGATGTTGGAGGTCTGTGATTTACTTTGTGCACTTTGGGAAATATTGAAGTTACCTTTGGACATCACACCAGAATTTACCTACTATTGAGTGCTACTTCCCTTATTTTGCATTGTAGTTGTTTAAAAACATACTTCCCATTTGGAGTTCAGTTCATCACTTAGCAAATCAGTCTTCTCCTTGCAAAATTCTAAACTACTCCAGTAGCGTTTTTTTCTTAAAAACTGGAATTACTAAAATGTAAAAAATAAAATAAAATAGCAAACAACTACATTTGACCATACTAAAACAAACCTAAATTAGAATTTGTATGGTAAGAAAACTGTCCAAATGTAATACTGCAATAGATTGCAATAACCAGTGTAATGTGACATACTTGCTATTAAAACACATCAGCTGCAGACTCATGAATTAGATGAGAATTGGCCTAAACTGTTTTCCAGCTGTGATTTTCTTTGAACTCAAGCGATCGGGATCCATTCAAGAAAATATTAGTTAAGAGCTGAGGGAAGCATTGATCTAAGCAAGTGTATACTGTGCTGATCTTTGATTACTGTTATTACTGCCATGTTTTGATTCAGGGCACAGAATATGCCTAGGTGACAATGGAACCTGCATGCTGTCATAGGATACTCATGTACATCTGTCTTAATCTTTAGTAGAGCGAGGGAGAGAAAATACAGTCCTACCTTCCAACATTTCAAATGGACTAAGAGAGATAATTCTGGTTCACCCAATCGGTTTTACCGCCGAATTCCATTGAATCCCAAATCCCCAAAGCACCATGCAGACATAAAATCAAGCAACTTACTAGCATGATGGATGAGCATGTTTAATTGCTTCTGGATTTAGGATTCCATTCTAGGCACAAAAAAGAGGGGATGGAATGAACAGGAAGAAAAATAAGGCTTTATTTGCCATGATGGACAAGAAGTCTCCCCAATGGTGTGGGTAGTATGCACTCTTTGAATGTATGCACTTTTATATAGCAGCTATAGCTCAAAGTTTTTTATCATTTTATTTGTTACTTTTAAACCCCTAGTATTTTCATATTTTATTTGTACAAGCATTTTTCCAATAAATTTGTTGGCTATTTATGCCATTCTCAATATTCCGTATTAAAGAGCTTTATTTTCCTGGAAAACCGAGTATATCCACCCATCTCGGAATCGTTTGAAAATCGAGTGGGACCAGTGATCCAGTTAGGAGAGGGACATCCTTCCAAAAACGTCCCAAGGCGATACCAGTGAGAGACACATATAATTGGTTCCACGTTTATATATCCAGAAGTGTGATTTACCATCTATTGTATGCATTCATTTATGTTATATTGAGTGGTGTGAGGGGTTTCCCACTCAGGCGGTTTGTAGCACTTCAGCTACCACACTTGCTTGCATTGTTCATATTGTATACACTCTCAATTTTCACTCTTTGAATGCATCTTCTCTACTTTGGCAAAGTCCATCTCTATCTGCTTTAAAATTGTATCTCCTACACTTCAACCACCCTTCAGCAGAGCATGGGGTATGTTGAACATAGTGCCACAAGGTGTCAGGGACAGTCAGACTCTGAGTGTTCATCATTCCAAGGAAGTGTCCACCAAATTTATGGAGTGTTCCTAGTGGACATCCTTCCTCTCTTTGATTGCACACTGGTGGCAACTCAAGATGCCTTGGTATGGTGGTGATAGTGGAGGAGGTCCATCCTTAACAGTATGGAAGTGCAACTGTAGGGTAGAAGGGCTATTGATTTTCTACATAAAATTCCTGCCTTGTGCTTATTATTACAATATATAAAATATTTGTACAGAAACAGTGTCTACATACTAGTGTACCTAAACACAAAACAAAGTGATACTCATCAAATCTAAAACAATTAATGAGAATGTAGAGGACTTATAAGAAGTGGAAAAAGATATACTTTATGTAAGTAGATGTATATTTATAACAGTGGAGTATGTTCCTTTAAACCCTCATAGAATTAACATATAAGAGAAACGATAGTTACATAGTCACATAGGCTGAAAAGAGACATGTGTCCATCAGTTCAGCCTTCCTCACATCTGTTTTTTGCTGTTGATCTAAATAAGGCAAAAAAATCCAGTTTGAAGCACATAAAATTTTGCAACAATTTCAAACTAGGAAAAACATTCTTATAGACCCCAGAATGGCAGTTAGATTTATCCTTGGATCAAGAAGCTATTACCCTACAATTAAAAAATTATATAATTGAATACTGTTATATAACTAGTATGCATCTAGTTGTTGTATAAACATCTCTACACACTCTGATAAAACCACTTCTTCAGGCAGATAATTTCACATCCTTATTGTTCTTACGGTAAAAAAAAACCATTTCCTTTGCCTTAGAGTAAATCTCTTTTCTTCTAGTCTAAATGCATGACCTTGTGTCCTATGTATAGTCCTGTTTGTGATATTTTTATATAGCAGATATATAGTGTAATATAATTATTTAAAAAGATGGCTTCAAATAAAAGGTTAGTGGTCCTACTTACATATACTTACTTACTTATAAGAGCTTATTAAGACAAGACCTCAATCTCAATCTGAAGCTTATTGTGTAATTCAGTGGAGGCACTTCCTTTAAATCCCGGAAGTCTCAGCACACCACAATTCTAATCGATCTGCCATAGACAGGACATGCAGAGAAAACAAAAAAGAACAATCTGGTGCAGATTATACCTGAGTTATAGCTATGATGACAATATGTAATGTGAACACTCACATTTATTGTGAATGCTCAGATATTTATCCAAATATCGAAACATTGTGTTTATATATGACAACCCCCACTGGAACCGATACAAATTCAAACACTTCAATCTTCACATATACTATGGACTTTGTTATAATATTGAAACTATTCAGCACAATAGTGCCAGTAAAAAGTTTTATATTACCAGAATGCTTGAAACAAATGTGTGCCTTCAACATATAGTGAGTCTCTAAAGTACCTGTAAGTATAACTCACAGTTTGTAGAATGCCAGTTAAGTTTGGAGCTCTGCTTCCCACGTGGCCTCTCAATGACATCTTGACTCATATCATACTAAAAATGTGGCATAGTTTGTCAGGGTAGAAGTGACGAAAAATTGTCAAACACCTAGTGCCCACTGACTTTTTCCTTATTATTTTTTATTTTTTTAAAAAGGACCCTATTTACAAACTAAAGGGTTCAAGATATACTATTAGATAAGGAATACATACATGTTTTCCTGACCCTACAGTGTTATAAACACATGTTATGTGACCGGCCTCTAACAATATTTTTTTTTACCTCTGCTACTTCAGGCAGTGGGTGCAGAGATCAACACCCAGGAGGTATAACAACATTTATTTCTTCATATATTTGTTAATTTATATATTTACTGGTTATCTGTTTAGCAAAGTGTACAGATGAAATAACTATAAGAATAAATCGGATTGTCTCATACTATATGTCTCAATATAGAATGTGCTAACACTACAACTGCATAGTTTAAAATAAAAATCACATAAACTAACTGGCTTTATTACCCTGTTCATGTTATGACAAAATCTTTCAGCACAATAAATTTCAGTACTAAGCTGGACAGTGCCGTTTCAACATCGTCTTTATTTTTCCATTAACTGCTTAACATCATCCTTCCCTTTCCCACAGAAGACAGCTTATGTCTACAAATGGCTGTGCTGTATATAATAGGCAGAACTGTCTCTTAAGACCCAAGGTTCCTTCCTGACTGCATCTTAGGGCTGATCTTCTGGTGCCACAGAGGATATTATCCATCCGCGTTGTGATTATTTTCATATGCACAATGACAGCACGTCATTATAACTTCCTATTAGATACAGAGACAAAGATATTATCGTCAGAGACTGGTTACATTACAGACAATAGGATTTCAATTATTACATATGTCTTGCGGACAGCAAAAAGCAGATCTTCTGCGGAGATACTATCTTCACATTAACAAATAAATATCACAGAAGTTCTAATATTGTATTATGTCTTTCCCACAGCTGATGGTTTCCAGAGAGAAAACCTGCTTCCTGCAACGTAGATATGTTTGGAGATATTGCAGTGATGTCTTTGTTTACACTTTCGTCTAAATTTTTTTGGAACCTTTTACTGCTGTGACTGATGCAAGAATAAAACAACATATTGTATGTTTCTGCCTGAAAGCATTAAAATATGTTTAGGTAAATTTATAATAATATTTTCATATAATTTTGGCATAGGCTTCTAACAGAGAAATATTTATGTAATATTTTGGTATTTGTTTGTATGCAACAGTGGTTCAGTTATATTTCAATAGCAATAAAATATATTTAAAATAAAATGTTTTTGGACCTGTACCCCTCCTAAATCTACTTTGGCCTATGGCAACCAGCTTCCACCAGCTGTCAAAATTCAGTGCTGTTCAAAGGGATACTCCAGACCCCCTACAAACGTTGGCCTGCTGAAATGCTTTATGTATAAATTGTTTAAGAAGTGCCTTAAAACCCATTTCTTTAGGAAAGCTTATGGCTTCCCAAAGTAACCTCTACTTCACACACTTTACTCTCTCCTCCAGCTCTGCTTCACTCCCACCTTATTTGATTTCTATTTCCTGTCCTAATGTGTTTTATACCCCACCTCCTATAGACTGTGAGCTCGTTTGAGCAGGGTCCTCTTCAACCTATCGTTCCTGTAAGTTTTCTTGTAATTGTTCTATTTATAGTTAAATCCCCTCTCTCATAATTTTGCAAAGCACTATGGAATCTGTTGGCGATATATAAATGGCAATAATAATAATAATAATAATAAATGATTGAAGAGTTTTTTTTCATTTTACCAAAAGAGCAGATTTCAACAGAATTTGGCACTTTTATAGATTCATTTGTTGAAATCCCACTGGCTTTCAAGCAGACATGTTATGTTATGTCCTGGTTTGTTTAGCTCAGTGGAGTTAAACTCAAAAAGCAAGCTATTGTCAAGAGAACTTGTCTGCAAATACTTCTCATTGAGCTGCATTGGGAAGTCTGAGATTGGACAGCCACGAAAAGTCTGGACTTGCGAAGGCAACAGACAAGAGAACTGCAGCTTCTACAAGCTGTTTTTGATATACCCTCAATGAAAACATGCATAATTAATTGCATGCACGTTTTCATTTGTGATATATCAACCAATCAGTGGTTTTTTTTTTGTATTTGGGCAGTGGAGTGTCCCTTTATAGGGTTTGCATCAATAAAACACCAATGCCTGAAGTAATTGAATTTGTTGCTGGGGTATGTTAATTATTTGGGGACGGCGTGTGACTAATCAGTGTAACCTGAAAGTCCATGCTCTGGTTGTTTATTATAGTAAACAATGCTGTTTGCCTAAATTCTGCTTCATCTATGCATGTTTCTCGCATCACTGTAAACCTGCATTTGCCTCATTTAGAATCATGGGACTAGGACAGTGACTTGAGTATTCCTTTTTTTGA
The DNA here is from genome assembly GCF_036172605.1 of Pelobates fuscus. NCBI lineage: Eukaryota > Metazoa > Chordata > Amphibia > Anura > Pelobatidae > Pelobates > Pelobates fuscus. The sequence continues at coordinate 35,314,784 of NC_086325.1, forward strand.
ATTCCCCTCAAAGATATGACATGTGGCAAGCATACCGTATGAAAATACACCCCATGAGAAATACCTCTTAGTGCATTTAAATCCGATAATAGCCCCTCTAGCACCTTATTGAGTTACACCTGACCCCTCTCACCCATGCAACACTGAATAATTAATTTGTAGATGTCTGTGAGGTATGTTTCAGTGTAATAGTTCTCTGTAATCATGTCTTGTAGGTTATTGTATGTATTTTATGATTTCATATCTGTATATTTTATTTTTTGTTTGTTTGTTTTATGTTTGAACTCCTCAACAGTAAGTAAACCCAGACTCTTTGTCTCCCAAACCAAACTATAAATCCCCTGAATTCTCTAAACCATAAAACAGTGTGAATCCTAAGACATCCCTGGCTCCAACCCATAAACCCCTCAACAAATTCTATCACCGATGTATGGTTAATCCAATCTCTATGACCACTTCTGCTTTTAGATGCATATGTACTCTGAGACGGTAAGAATGGTCCAATTCTGTATTATTGTGTTTTACATCCCACCTTCTATAGACTGTAAGCTCGTTTACCTATCGTTCCTGTAAATTGGCTTGTAATTGTTCTATTTATATTTTAATCCCCCTCTTATAATATTGTAACACGCTTAGGAATCTGTTGGCGCTATATAAATGGCAACAGTAATAATAATCAAATTCTTTTCTATGAGAAGCATCTTACTGGACCTTAGAGAGGGATGGAGTGTGGCAGTTATGTTGGATGGAGTGTGGAAAACAGCCATGGGAGCTTCTCCCAGCACTGGATTGAAGGTAAGCTAAGGCTTTGTGATTTCATATGTTTATAAAGGGGGTTGTTAGCCACAACAGGACATTGTAAATTTAAAAAAAATTATATACAAAGGATTACAGTAACCCTTAAATCCTAAATCCCATAACCCTAAGCCAACTCTCACTCTTTCCCATATGCAGAGGAATTTTCCCAGCTGCTATGTCTGATGAAGCAGGGTGATAGACTCATTGTCCAGAGTACAGAGTGATCTGTGGATACTCACTGCACTGTGTGATTGCTTCATGATGTGGTACACTACACTCTCTGCTGTGCAATAATTGTGAGCGTTGCTGAATCTTACACACTGATTGGAGCATAATACTATGTAGATCTTAGCACTGATCACATTGCTTAGAATATATTCAACATGGGAGATGGCATACAAAGATAAGTGATCATGGTCCTTTGTGATCTTGCAGGTCTCCTTAATGGAGAAAGTGGTGACATTATTGATTATCATAAATGCATGCAGTGCAACTGATCAACCTGCATAGTATCAATGACACCTTGATATCCCAGTGCACAGACTGCATGATAAGAATCAAGTCGATGACAAGCACCCTGGACTGATTCCATCTTTAGGATTGAAAGGGGTCAATATAATGCATCTTGACTTTTGAGAACTATAATACGTTGAAAGGGGAGGAAGGGAACATACAAAATGGACACTCAATACATTTAGCAATTCCAATGACATGTTTAGAAAATAATATGAAGTAAGCTGTCCATGTAGTGACATTGGCGTTACACCTAGTATCTATTAGGTGTGTCCAGTAAGTCCATTCTCATCCTAGGGTCCATGGTCTCTAGGAAGGAGGTTGGCCTTCAAGCTCCTCCACAAGCCATATTGTATCTGTTGAATTGACATTAGTTCACATGGGAGGGCAGTTCCTTAGGGCAGTCATTCAAAGGTGGTGAACCTTCTGTTACACTGCTAAATGTAAAATCTGTATCTGCTAGATATAAAACCAAGATCCTTTGATCACTCATCGAAAGTGTATTGTATTCAAATCTCTTTGTTATCACAGGATAGTCCTGTTGACATCACTACATATAGCTAAACTCAAATAACACATTGTCTACATATAATACATAGAAAACATATATACACCATTTACAATCTACATTCATCTACACCACAAGAACAAGAGTAGTTTATATCAACGGTCAAGGGGAATTCTGATAACTTTTCCTGATTAGTGACGGTATTTTTCTTACCTCCTCAATACTCAGATCGACATAGGTAAACTATAGCGTGAGTGAATGCTAACCTCTGTGAAGATGGAATTTGTTTGCTCAATAAAACAAAAATTAAATGTTCTGAAAAACAATATAAGGAGCATAACTGTTTTTATAGTTTTTTTTATATATAATAACAAACTACTATATAGAACACTTGTTTTTCTCTTTCATTAAAGTACACTCATTTGAGTTGCCTCTCGAGGAGACCAGGTGAGTGAACACTACTAAATCATGAGTTTGAGTTCAGAGAAAAGCACATATTATAATAAACATAATGGTACATACTGTTGTTTTCTGATTGACATCAACACATACCAATCTATTGTCTACTCTCTTCTGGCATCTTATTTTTAATCTGATGCCTATTTTATCTCGACAGAAGTTGTAGTACTGTTCATTTTCTTCTAGATACAACTCGAAGAATAAAACAAAAAAACAAAACAAACAAACACATAGAATCTTCAACTAATCCCCAATACTATTGCTAACGTTGTTACATGGGCTAAAACTCCGTGATCATATTACTACAGTCTTATCAGATTAACATTGGTTTCCTATCATTCACAGAACAGATTATACGACTCACGCTTTAGCTTATGAAATTTTTCAAGGTAAGATGCTGAATTCACATTTGATTCAATACACAGCTGTGTCTCTACCTGTTCTCCATGTGCTATTTTGTTGTATGTATTCTGACTGCAGATGTTGTAATGCTGTAAGTGCTTGTTTTTTTTTTTCTCTAAAGTAATATTTACAGCGCTAAAGCAAGCAGGCTGAAGATGCATAATAGTATCAATCAGTTGTATTTTAACGAAAAGGTCAGTATCATGCCTAATGAAATATATAATAAATTTAGAATTTTTTTTAGCTTTAATTTGTCATTTTATTCAGCATATTCATTATCATGTAACTTTTTTTTTTTTTTTTTTTTTTTTACTATTATCATTGTGGCAAACAGGGCCAGATTTGGAATTAAAAGCAGCACTGGAAAAAAAAAGTTTATCAGCCCTATAATGCATTGCATCTGTACAGTGTGCATATAAACAGGTGGAAACAAAAACTTGCAGGAACCCTAAAGAATTTAATCTTGCTAGAGTACTTTAGCCGTTAATGCGTGCCCCCCCCCCAATTCATAAAAAATGTGATTTAAAAAAAATATTTAATATTTTGCAAAGTATTTAAATATTTTGATACTTTCTGATGTACAAATATATATATTCATATGATGTATTTATTTGATAATTTAATGTTTTGAAAAAAATGAAAAACATGAATCCAAAAATATTAAATCATTTGAAAAGCTTATTCAAAAATATTGTACTGAGACCAACATACATACACTAAGACAAAGGGAAAGCCAGAGCAAATAGGTGAAAGACCCACTAGTGAATTTTTGCATTTATTAAAGAATAAAGAGGGAAATCACAAACATTTTGAGCAATTGCCATTTATCAATGCTAAATGCCCTTACGCACATCATATCAGCTCATAACTGTATTCTCCAATACTCTTCAATAAATGCAGGGCATCTCTCCAATGGGTTCTTTTAACACCGCTTGCATATTTTTGTTTTTGCCTTTAAAAGGATACTATAGTTACCAGAACAACTGCAGCTTAATGTAGTTGTTCTGGTGTCTATAGCCTGCCCCTGTAGGCTTTTTAATTAAAACTTTGCCTTTTCATTGAAAAGGCAGTGTTTACATTACTGGCTAGTAATCCCTCTAGTGGCAGTCACTCAGATTCACTGCATCTCTGTGAGGATATGCAGATTGGCACAGAGCCTACGGGAAAGCATTGGATTGGTTGCGATTGTCAGAACTGATGATCTCAGTCATGGTGGGGCCAGCCGCAGCAAGACTGGCGCAACACTTGAAAAATGGTAAGTAAAAGGCAAGGGGGACGGTCACCTAAACTGTAATTTTATAGTGTCAGGAACACGTAAACCGTGACTATTATGTCAGGAATACGTTTGTGTTCCTAACACTATAGTGTTCCTTTAACTTTAAATTGCTTGAAACACACCAAGAAGAAACAGCAGCATAGTGCTTTGCTTATGTGGCAGCAGATGATGCTCCAATATTCATGTAAACATCAGGCTTAGCAGTGTGCTGATTTATTACTTTTGCGTTCACAATTCACCATACACTAAAGCTGAGAAAAAATAAAATCACAGAAATGTATAAAGTTTTGCGGTGGTTTTTGCTTGTCAGATACTCCTGATGTACTTCTACCATGATGAATGGGACATGGACAGAGTCACATCACATATATAGTGTAGGATGCATGCATCATGCACTAATATAACAACAGAGTAAAGTGCAGGAATCCTGTTCCTAACTGATGTATCACATACTAGCAAAACCTTTTCAATCAATTCTCCTTTGTCTCTCCCATGAATGTAAATATGTATATGGTTCTTGTTTCTGTTTAATACCTCCTAGGTGTCCCTATTTAACAGGAACAGTCCCTATGTCCCATTTCTAATGTCCCTATTTTCTAGGAGCTCTTTTCTAATATTATTAGTTTTTTGCATAAATTGTTATAAACCTTTTGCGTACGGTTTAACCCCTTGTGGTAAGGTTGTGTTGGTGCCTTGAGTGTCCCTTTAATGCCTTTATTGAGTACAAACAACTTTACACACAGGGGGCGGGGCCGGGACCTGATACGGAGCGGACGCCATTCTAACGGGCTCCCACCTTGAAATCTAAAATCCGCCGAAATCTCGGAACCTACCTGCCATCCGAACCGGAGCACGTCGGAACAGTGTCCAGACCCACATACCGAACCGGCAGATGCCTTTCAGGTACACTCCGAAGTCCGGGAGTGCAAAACGCAGGCCTAAGGCCTACCACGCGCCAAGCCTGCACGGCCTCGAGCAGCTACTCAGCGGGACATACCTGCAGGGTGATTCCGATCCGGAAAGCGACTTCGATCCATACAGGCCGGAGACCCCTGAACCCATGGGGAAACGCTCGCAGAAGGCTCACATGGGCCCCAGTATGGCACAGGACATCGGAACCTTGCTCCAGAGGCCAGCACTGCCCAAAGCCGCCGCCGTGGTCCACACACCTTCCCTCCCACCGGCCCACTCATCAACCCAAACAGACACAGCACTCACAATGCCGGCAAAGACCGCAGCAATGGGAGACACTGACTTTGCCACTAAACAAGACCTACAAAATTGGGTCAAAGACATACAAAAAACACTGGCTGTTGATGTGGGACGCCTGAAAACCGACGTGCACAATGTCAAAGAGCGCGTCCAAACCACGGAGCAAGACATCACGCACCTCAAAGCCAGCATGGAGACCATTCAAGATGCCGTGCATCAACTGCAAACCTCACAGCACAGCCTAACGCTACAAATGTCCGCCCTGGAGGACCGAGCCAGGCGAAATCACGTGAAAATAAGGGGTATACCTACAGAGATCCAGGCCGCCGAACTGCCGCACTACGTCCGTAGACTCTTAACCACCATCTTACCACCGGCAGTTAATCGTAAATTCGGGCTAGACGGCGTATACAGGCTCCCAACCTCATCCAGGATGCCTAACATGCCCACCAGAGATGTCATATTACGATGCACCTCCACCCACGATAAAGCACAACTCCTGGCGGCAACCAGAGGTAAAACCCCCCTGACCTTTGAAACGTCTCAGCTGTCGTTCTACCAAGATCTTACCAGGGCCACGCTACAGTGGCGAAAGACACTATCCCACTTAACTAGCCATCTGCGCAACCTAGGAGTGCCCTACAGATGGGGACCACGAAGATCCCTGCTAATCCCCCACAATGAACTCACTCACACGATAACATCGGGCGAAGAGGCACCAACACTCCTGAAAAATCTTGGCCTACCGGACTTACCTGTCACCCTACCACCGGAGTCACAGCACGGGATGGGAGACCCAGCCACCAGCATGCCGTTCATCCCACGCGACAGGACAACGTCGAGCCCTCAAACTTGACAACGGCGGCCGGAGGGATCACAGGGACCCACGTTACTCGGCCGACATTGCCGGGAATAGGGCATTTCTTAAACCTCCCGCATATTACTTTTACCAGCACAAAAGCCACTGGACTTTGGGAATAACCGTCCTGTGTTTCTTTTCTGTTGTTTCTTCTTTTTTTTTTTTTTTTGTGTTCCATTCCTAAGTATAAAGTTTAAGTATATAACTCTAGCCACGACAAGCACAGGATGAGACGAGGCTCTAGGCCTGCGAATGGCACCAGCATGCTAACACTCCCCCCCCCTCCCACCCCCCCTGATGCCCCCTTGGTTAGGGGTAATACACCACCGTATACCACCATAGACCGCTACCCAGGTAATAAGCCCGCTACCTGACCACGCTATAATACCCTGCCAGTAACATCTCGTAACCACTAAACCCACTTACAACCACGCTAATAACATGAGCCTAAACCCTGACATGTAGGGAATTTCATACTAAAGCTCATAAACCTTGTTAGAATTTAAAACCATAGCCCTACAGTGACTAACATCACCTCTCACTCAGCCATGTTTAATGTAATTGTCAAACTGATATACACTTTGTCTTCGACTGAGACGCATACCCCCTTTTTTAACTATCTGGCAGGTGAAAGGCACAGGCCCGGCTACATTCTTATCGTTTTTTCTGTTATGCCAATGTGCACTAGTTTACCTCCAATACATCATTGGAATGTCAGCATACATGCGGCTGACTTAATCTCACTGTCGGCTTACACTGTGACCTTCCACACTCCGTATGGATGACCTACTAACATACTGATTGTCTTACCCTTTGCTAACCCTGAATATATTAACTTCATCTCATACATGGCCAGCGTGTAACTAGACTTCCTATTCCATGTTTCAGATTGATCTACATAGGCTTTCCCCAGTATTACATGTGCATCCTTCACTTTAACCCCATTGATAATATCGCACAGTTCAAGGTTACATGTATAACTGTCGCACTATTCATGTTATTGATTTACTGGAAAGTTAGCTTGATATAAATTTAACCTGCCGAATCAACCGCCCACAGCATGTCTACGGTGCTGTATAGCACACTGACTCTTTACCTTAATAATTCACCTAGATAGGCGATGTTTATGTTTATGGTTATATTTGTTATGCTGGTATATACCTGTTCTTCACAAAAAAAAAAAAAAATGAGGCTGATGATTCTCTATGACAATATGTATCGTGATGTGACATTCCCAACTTGTACAACTTATTATTGTCTTCCCTTCTTTATTCTGTACCCTAAACCAAATATGCCTCAATAAAACAAAGATTGACAAAAAAAAAAAACAACTTTACACAGACCTTTTCTCTGTTATATACCTGTATTGACTATGACATTATGTCACACTCACCACCTGTTCACGGCATAATCTTAACTATACATATGATAAAGCAGACCGGTGAGACAATCCATTTAAATAACTTTCCTTTCCTATGATCAGACCTTAATCGTGATTCGAAATAAACCACAGGATATTTCTCTTCTGTTATTATCCTTAAGTAGGAAAAACAAACTGCATCCTGGATATTCATGTAGAAAGATACAATGCATAGTGTTACCATTCTCTCTCTAAACTAATCAACTTACATTTTTTTTTATGCTTGTCTCCCCTCTCCCCTCTTAGTTTTCTTTCGTTTTCTCTGTGTTTGTTTTGTAAAAATAAGAGAAGATTAAATAACATGATTAAATAACATGAATCTGAAGCACAGTTCATGCAGTGCATCTATTGATGTCATTCTTTAATAAAACGATTTAAAAAAAAAAAAACAAGACATAGTTTTATTATTCAATCTAGTTTAAAAGAAAACAGATTGTTATAAAGGACAGCATTGACTCACCAGCAACATATACAGGGTGGGCCAATATTCAGAGTAGGGTTTTACCATGAATAATTTATTTGTTAGTAGTTCTGTTGTTTTGTTTTAATGTACATTTTATAACTGGGTCTTGACAGATTCATCATGGGTAATTTCGTGAAGGAACAGGCAGGTCCATTTTTTTGACGCAAAGATCTCTGCCACTTCAACGTAAGCCCCCATGTTCACCCGACCTTTCAGCTCTCTAATACTTCCTGTGAGGATAGCTAAAGGAGGGCAGTGGGTGTATGGAAACAAACGGCGTTTACATGAGCTGCTCAAGGAAAATATTAATGGAGAAATTCAAGTGCTAGAGCTGCAAACATTAACTAAATGTTATGAACTGTGCAATTGAAAAGGCCAGACTTTGCGAGGGGGCAAATGGAGCTCATTTAAAAGACGTCCATCTTTCGTACCTAGTCAAACAAATCTCCATATGTTAATCATTCACTGTATGTAATATCATTGAAATAGGCCCTGGGGAGATAGCGCAGCTAAGCGGACAAGGGCACATGTATGAGTGTGGGGATAGATGCAGGGGACTGGGTGGGATTATGTTCTGGGAAAGTATGTGTCAGTGGGATTATGTTCTGTGTAAGTTAGTGTGGGGGAGGTCTTACCTCAGTGCCACTTGGGATTCAGGCCAGCAAACAGCTTCCCTCCCGCCCGCCCTATTAGTTTACTTCGTCACAGCTAGCCGTGGGTATGTCCTTGCCAATTGAGTTTGAGGGGTTACGTTAAAGTATATGGAATGGGATGACAAGTTTTTAAGGTCTCAACCTCCCCTGCTTCAAAGGGTTAACCTTAGGTTACCTGGGGTGTCGTGCCCATCGAGCGTGGATAAGGTCAGCTGATGGCAGGCATTGGAAGGAAATGATTTTTATGACGAGCGGGGAGGTGAGAGGAAGTCGCACATAGCCGTATGGTCAGTTTATTGGCAAGGATGGTTGGGTTCACTGTATGACACTATGTTTAAGTTATATGCATTTATATATTAATTTATGGTTATTTATGTTTAGAAAATGAAGAGAAATTCATTAAATAAATTATGGATGTGTCAAGGAGTATTTGTCATATGTTTTAATAAATGCTGTGGCCTGTTTCATCCATACTACGTTGTCTGTCATTATTTTGGAAGGGGAATGATTGGGGCTGGCTTATGTATTATGCTGCATCACGATTCCCCACTACGTACATACATGGTTCATTAATAAAAAAAGTAACTGACTCTTCAAACACTACTCTGAATTTTGGTCCACCCTCTAACAGCTAGATAGTATTAAAAGCACAAGTGTTTTCCCTGATAGCTTTGAGCTTACTACAAACACATTGTTGATCTACATGAGGGTTGCAGCCGCCTCTGAGCCCTCATACAAATACATCAACTATACAATAGAAGAAATATATCTATTGACTTAAAAATAATTGAAGGTAACTATTACATTTTTGGTACCAGGCAATAAATACATGATGCCCTTCTTTGTTGGCACAAAAATATGTATTCCCAGAGTTAAAGGTTTTTGCAAAACACTTCCGCAAAATGGGATATTAACTACATTAACGACAAGCAAGCAAAAAGTATCATTCAAATTCCTCACTATAACCTACAAAACAGGACATTTTGTATTTTTCACTCTCCACCAAACATCAGTACAATTGTGCTCAATGGACATTGTCCAACAATTTCTAGACTTCAATAAAAGCAGAAAATTATGGTGTTCATTGGAAGTCCAAGTGTTACAGTTTTCGAATGCACTACAGACATCATTTCAAAATAGAAAAGACCATGCGTTTGTTTTTTATTTTTTTTAGAAAAGCACTAAAATCAAAGATTTTAAAACCTTAGTTACAGTGGCATTTCATAACCACATGTATATTAAAGTTCTCATTTGTCCTCATTAAAGGGGCACTCAACTTCTCAAATACAAAATATAAATAAATAAATCACTGTTAAGTAGTTAATTATGCAATTATTTAATTGGGGTATATCTAAAAACAGTTTGCAAGAGGTGTAGATCTCTTGCCTGCAGCGTTTGAAAGTCCTTCCCTTCTAACCCCGCAAAAGACTTTCTGTGGCTGTCCAATCACAGACTTTCTAATGCAGCTCCATGAAAAGTCCTTACAGGGCAGGTGCTCTGAGCAAGTGTCTGCCTCTGGAGTGTAGCTCCACTGAGCTAAAAAAATTAGGAATATATATATTCCTAATTTTATATATATATATATATATATATTATATGTATTTTTCTTTTTTAATAAAAAAATGCAATAAAAAAATATTAAACAGTAAGCATATGCAAATGCATGCACAGACAATCTCACTGACACAAGCACAGATGCTCACTGATTCACAGGCTCACAAACAGACTCATTAATACACATAAGTGCACTGACAATCGTACCGACACAAACACACAAGTTCGCTGATACACACAGGTTCACTGGCACACAGACACACTTACTGGCACATACACGCAAACATAATACAGACAGTCTCTCTGACACACACACACATGCTTACTACAGACAAGCTCACTAGCACTCATATGGTTATTACAGACAAGCTCAATGACACACATATGCTCAGTACAGACAAGCTCAATGATATACACACACATTCTCACCAAAGACAAGCTCACTGACACACACACACATACAACCTCACTCACTGCAAACAGACAAACTCCCTGTCAGTTATTGTACACACACAAGATCAAGATTTAAGACCAATAGTACCTGGCAGTAGGAGCACCAAGAGATTTTTCAGTCTCTCTTCCTGCCAGGGAGGTCAGCTGATTGAGGCTGGGGGGCAATGCTCGAGTCTGGGGGTGGAAACACAGAAAATCTCCTGGGAATTGAGATGGGAGACCTACAGAAACATAGAAACATAGAAACATAGAATGTGACGGCAGATAAGAACCATTCGGCCCATCTAGTCTGCCCAGTTTTCTAAATACTTTCATTAGTCCCTGGCCTTATCTTATAGTTAGGATAGCCTTATGCCTATCCCATGCATGCTTAAACTCCTTTACGGTGTTAACCTCTACCACTTCAGCTGGAAGGATATACAGTGCACCTTACTCCTCCCTACAGCTTCCAGTGACTTCCACTGCTCTTCTATACACTCCCCAGCAATCCGCAATCTGCTGGAGAGTCTGGGAGAAGAGCAGTGGAAGTCACGTCCCCTCCTTCTGACATCATCAGGAGAGGCCGGCCAACTCTCCTGGCTGCTCTGTGCTGGCTGCAGGCTTCTGCTCCAGGCTCAGGTAAGACTCAGGGGTGTTTTTTTTTTCTTAGCCCATGCCCCCCTTTACAGCTCCTTCCATCCACCTCTATGTTCCCCTCTCAAGCCCATGTTCCCCTTTCAATAGCCCCTGCCCCCTCTACAGTCCCTTTCTTTAGCCTATGTGCCTCCTTTTACAGCCACTACCAACCCCTTCTGCAGCCCCTGTGCCCCTTTTAAAGCCCCTGCCCACCCCTTCTATATCCCATGTGTCCCCCACCACAGCCCATACCCACTACTCTACAGCCCATATCCCCCACTCTACATCCCATACCTCTCACTCTACAGCCCATAACCCCACTCTACAGCCTATACCTCCCACTCTACAGCCCATATCCCCCACTCTACAGCCCATACCTCCCATTCTACAGCCCATGCTCCCATTCTACAGCCTATGCCTCACCTTTTACACCCCTACCCCACTGCTATAGCCCCTGTCCCCTGCTCTACAGCCCTTGCCCTCTCTGAGCCCCCTTTTAGCCCCTGTGTTCCAACCCTCTAGAGCCCCTGTGTCCCAACCCTCTACAGCCACTGTGTCCCCCCTCTATAGCCCCTGTGTCCCCACTCTACAGCCCCTGTGTCCCCCCTCTATAGCCCCTGTGTGTTCCTCCTCTACAGCCCCTGTGCCCCACTCTACAGCCTCTGCCCCCCCCCCCACAGACCTTGTCCCTCTTTGTACATACCCTATCCCCCACCACAGCCCCTGACTCCCTTCTAGAACCCTGTGCCCCCATCTACAGCCCCTTTCCACCAGGATTGAAGTGGTCTCAACCCTTGTGTTTTTTTTGTTTTTTGTTTGGGGGGGGGGGGGAAGCAAAATTCTACTTTGCCTATGTAGCTAAACATCTTTTCACCGACCCTGCATAAACCCCTTCAGCAAGCTAAAGTGCTTTAGGTGCTTGAAGTATAATTTTAGCAATGTATCCAAACTTTTTACTCCCACCCTATTTTTAAGTACAAAAACTAAAAGGATTTTTTTTTTTTAATGCAAACACACACACAGATGGTTTTATTTTGTTTGCTAATGTAAATGTGTTAGGCTTTTTATTACTTTCTGTCAAAATGAATCATGATTTCTTTAAATCATAAAACAAAACTTAGAGAAAAGGGTTGTAGCCATATTTATTCATTCCCCAAAACCTTGCAAACAAGATTAAGGAGATTCTATTATTACCTTTATTGAGTTTTATTCTTTTACAATAAAAAAATATACAATTTTGGTCACTGCAGCAAAATGTACAGTTTTCTGTTTTTTGTTTTTTTCATCTTCTTTTTCAAATGATGAATTGTAGTATATTCATTGATAAACTGTAAATCAGGCATTATTCTCATCTTAGCTTGTTACTTCAAAAGACAGAAATGAATTAGAGAGCGAAGTATTCTTACCGAATCACAAAGAGAAACATTATGTACTACATCAATCATTTTGCTAATTCTAGAGGTTCAAAAATGAATTGCTCTGACACAAAGCACCTAAAAAGAATACAAAATAGTTTGACGTTGCTTTTTCTTCCTTGCAAATGCACAGTGAGCTCAGTGACACAGGGTAAGGATGCAACACAATCCTAACATTACTTATATTCCCAGTGTTCTACTCTAGGAACATTTTCAATAGCAAAACAATATCAGACATATGCAGGCCTCTAAAAACTATTCTTCAGAATACTTTAGTTTAGGCATGTTTGTTTATCAGTAAAAATTAGTAATACAAGCTTAATAAATATATTTTATGCTTTTGTTATATTTTACAGTGTTTTGCCAGTAGCTTTAGTTTTACTTTAGCAGTATCATCAGCCCCTTCAAAACTAAATTCTTTTTAAGAGGAAAAATGTAAGTGTAAAATTAGGACAAAACTAAAATTGTATACATCAACTGTTATTTTTTTTATATACCCATATCGATTAATATGCATATGCAATTTCATATTGTGTTGAAATGTTATGGGAATATAAATAAGATCATTTGGGGGTAATTCCCTAAAATTGCAGAGCATTGAAATTCCGTTTTTTCTAAATATGTTTTTATGGTGTTTATGGTAAGGTTTAATTTACAATCCTTTTCAAAGGTTCAGAAAAAATAGAATATTAAGTTTAGAATTCACATGATGGCCAGATACCAAGTTCTAACTTATATATAAAAAAAAAAAAAATACAGTTATTTTGGGAATGCAGACTGCTACAATGCAAGGAAAATGTAAACATTATGACCTTGCATTCTGCTCAGGGATGTAGCTAGGTTCCAGAAATAGCTGATGCTTGAGCCCAGTGGCGTACCTACCACAGTCGCAGGGGTCGCAGCTGTGACCCCTGTGACCGTGGGCCACCTAAATGCCACTTCCTCCGTGTTCCCCCATCATAGGAGGGTCCAAGAGGTGGCCCGCTGGCCTCCTAATGGACCCCCTTGGCGGGCGGGGCAGTTCCTGTCACATGCGGTGAGGGAGCTGTGATCTCTCTGCTCTGCTCCCTCGTGCGCCATTTGCTGATGCCGGGAGCCGGAATATGACGTCATCAGTAGCTAGCCCGCGAGCAGAGCAGAGAGAACGCAGCTCCCTCGCTGCGTCTGACAGGAACTCTGCCGCCCGCCGTACTGAAGCCCCACTGAACCCCAGGGACAGATCCACACCAGCTCTCCAGGTAGGGAGGCTGGGTGGACATTTAATATTAATAACTTGTGTGTGTCTGTAAGTGTATGTGTGTCTGTGTGTGTCTGTAAGTGTATGTGTGTCCGTGTGTGTCTGAATGTGTGTGTCTGAATGTGTATGTGTCTGTAAGTGTATGCGTGAGTCTGAATGTGTATGTATGTGTTTGTCTGTGTGTGTCTGAGTGTATGTGTGTGTGTCTGTAAGTGTATGTGTGTCTGAGTGTGTCTGTGAGTGTGTGTGTGTCTGAGTGTGTGTGTGTGTGTGTGTGTGTGTGTCTGTAAGTGTATGTGTGTCTCAGTGTGTGTATGTGTGTGTCTGTGAGTGTGTGTGTCTGAGTGTATGTGTGTGTGTCTGTGAGTGTGTGTGTGTGTGTGTCTGTGAGTGTGCATGTCTGTAAGTGTATGTGTATGTGTGTCTGATTGTGTGTGTGAGTCTGTAAGTGTGTGTATGTTTCTGTAAGTGTATGTGTGTGTGTGTGTGTCTGTAAGTGTATGTGTGTGTATCTGAGTGTGTGCGTGTGTGTCTGTGAGTGTATGTGTCTGTGAGTGTACATGTGTATATGTTTGAGTGTGTGCATATGAGTGTATGTGTGTGTGTCTCCGCATGCGTCTGTATCTATGTCTGTATGTATGGATCTCTGTGTGTATGTGTGTGTGTGTCTGTATGTATGTGTCTGCATGTGTATCTGTTTGTCTGCATATGTGGGGGGGACGGGGATGTGTGGGGTAGGAGGTAGATGTATGGGGGCGCCCAGGGCAATTTTCGCACTGTGGCCCCATGGGTTCTAGTTTCCCTTCTGTTTGAGCCCGTAGGAAACCTCAGTGACCCAGTGGGGATATGACATGGCTAATCCCTGCCTTTTTATGTTATATCCACTACTCTCCATGAAAGTATTGCCAGAAGCAATCACATGCTACACAGTTAAGTATTCAGTTATGTTCCCTTAACAATGGAGAACTGAGCAGTTAGATTGCAGGGGCAGGATATATACACCAAAGTCACTCCATTAAGCTAAAGTTGTTATGGTGCTGATAGCGTACCTTTAATACATTAGCACCAACTCAAGTGACAAAATAGGCCTGCACCTTCCATTAATTAAAAAGAAGTAATAAGATCTCTATTTTTATTATTTTAGTTTTATTATTTTAAGTATCCCTACTTGCTTACTTCATTTCTAAAATAAATCTCTTGCTTTCATTTATTGTATATTGATTTTGTCTGTATCCTTCTACTTTATTGACCTTTATTAATGTATTGTGCATATAAGTAGATTCATTTGACAACATGGTTATCATAAATACACAACTTGTAACTTTACAGTGACCAATTTATTTCCATGTGTTGTTTCATTTTTTATTGATTTGTTTTTATCTATTTACCTATTATCACTAAGACATGATTTAAGTCTATTTCTTTTTCCAATAACTGGCAAAGCTGTGTCTAATTTTAAACAAAATGTTCATTAAAATACATATGACGTATAACTCCATGAATGAAGCAACACATTTAAACATTAAAGGGATTCTATAGTTACCATAACAACTACAGTTTTGTAGTTGTTCTGGTGTTTACAACACGTCCCTGCAGGCTTTTTAAAGGGATACTTTAGTCACCAGAACAACTACATCTTAATGTTGTTGTTCTAGTGAGTATAATCATTGCCTTCAGCCATTTTCATGCATACACAGCCTTTTCAGAGAAAATTCAGTGTTTATATTGCCCCTAGGGACACCTCCAAGTGGTCACTCCTCAGATGGCCACTGGAAGCGCTTCCTGGATCAGTGCTGCACAGTAGGCAGCACTGCCATTCAGCGTCTCAACGCTCTGCATGGGGATGCTGAATTTTCCTCATAGAGATGCATTGATTCAATGCATATCTACGAGGAGGTGCTGATTGAAAAAAATGGTGTTTGGCCCTGCCAGCACCAGTGGACCCACGCGGCGCTGAAAATAAGGTGAGTTGTATTAACTTTTAAGTGGGCAAATGGCGGGGGGGGGGGGGGGGAGAGCAAGCCACCTATAGGGTCAGGGATACATGTTTGTGTTCCTGACCCGATAGTGTTCCTATAGTGTTCCTTTAATGTAAACACTGCCTTTCAGAGAAAAGGCAGTATTTACATTTCTGCCTAGGAACACCTCTGGTGGCAGTCACTGTGCACTGGCTCAATGGATTCAATGCATCTCTATGAGGACTTGCTGATTGGAGCAGCATTGCGCACTATCCAACTTTTAACTTTGTTTTTTATTGCATGTCTTGTGGCTGATATGTACTATAGTCATTGCTGCCACTCAGGAGTAGTGGGAGTTTGAGTGCAGGGCTTAATTTTGTATGTTTGTATTTATTTTTGTATTACACAGCCATGTTACAGTGCTGCCGCCCACCCCATGTGTTCCCTACTAAAGGTTAAGAAGTGTGTAGGAGTTTAAACAAATACCCCTTTCTGTCTCGTTTGTGATTTTACCTTTTAGCTGAGGACAGCAAGGTGAATTGTTAGTGTAGGACTCACCTAAGAGGTTTTTCCTTGATGTGACATGTTGCCAGGGTCTGAAGTGCTGCACCCATATCCCACTATCATATATACACGATTACAACCATTGCAAATGTACTTCATTCATTGCAAACAGATTTAATTTGCAATGGCTGTGCTGCAAATGCTCCCCCCTGGTCAGAGATCGGCAGGGGGTATTTGCAGAAGTCTGCTCTCAGTCAGAAGTATGGGTAATATCATGGTAATGTGGCAACATATACAAAATATTCAATTCTCAAATACAGTAGATATACATATACACACAACTAATAATAATAATGTGCCATCTAGGCATTCTGAAATGAAAAAGATTCTGGGGGTGTTTTTATTTTCTGTACACCGCTTGGTAGTGAAGGGGTTAATAGGTTAGAGCAGCAACCTCATGCATCATATATTATAAGTGCATATGTAAAAATATACAGTGGGTGGCGTTGTTACAAATATACATTATTATTATTATTATTTATTTATCACTAATATATTTTTCCATTACTTTACAATGTTAACCCCTTTGCTACTGAACAATTTTTGATTGATAAAATATTAACATAATATGTCTTTGAAGCAAAGTTACACACATATATTACACCTCTCTCTATATATAAATATATTTGTGCTCTGAATTTAATACGTAATGGATAGTATCTGTAAGGGCAAAGTTGGTTGTGGTGTGCCGAAACCAACGTACGAGTGGGCCTGTAATTAAAAGAGGGCAAAAGAGAAGTTCGAGAAAATACACACTTTATTGCCTTTTACATAACCAAGTTCCTGAAAGCTTGACAAAGCTCTTTTTCCGGCCGTGGTATATATGTATGGTATATGGAGGATTTCCAACGACCCAGTCTCTTAATGATGTGGATCGGTGTGCTTGTGCTAGAGGTTGATGAGGCGGCTCCTATGCGGAAGGAGGGCCCGGAGAATGAAGCCGGATTGAAACCCAGTTTAGCTAGTAGTGTTCTGACGTGTGACGTGAATTTAGCCGTGGTGAGCGGGTGCCCTTGTAGTGACAAGAGCGGAGAGTCTGGTAAGTGCGCGTGATGGGTTGACCGTAGGTGGTCTAGCGCCTTGACCGGACACCAGGCATTATCGGTAGGGAAGAGAGGAATTACAGTGGGGTGTTGTGAATGATTTTAGTTGGTTTTAGTTGATGGGATCATAAGTAGGTGGTGATCCTCCATCTTTGTGAGGTGTGACATTTTTAGGCTATGCGTGATATCTCCTTGACAAACAACGGTGAACTCTCTGGGTCTGAGAAAACCGTAGAAAGCAAGATAAATAGCCGATTTGATCACCAGGTTTGTGTTGGGATCGAATCGAGATTCGTCAAGGAGATTGCTAAGGGATATGAAGATAGGTAGTCTTGTGACGGTGAGTGGAGCTGAAACATTTAATATACCTTTCAATACCTTTTTAATGGGATATGATGACAAGAAGGGGGTGTTGTTAGGAACATTGGTGAGGCTATGGTGCTGAACCCCGGTGAGGTAAAGTTTAATGGTGTTGTGAGAAAGTTTAAGATGTAAGTGGCAGAAAGAGGCAAAAGCCACCATGGTTTGTGTAGAAAAGTCGCCTTGTAAACCGAATTCTGCAGTGAATTTGTTAAATATGGTAAGTGCTCTATTATAAGAGATAGCTGTGTTAGGTGATAGTGCTTGGTGAGTGAGAGTCCTAGCCTGATACATTAGTGTGCTCAATCTAGGATTAGCTCGTGAAATCATGGTGTCCTGGATGGCTGGTGGTGAGCCGTAGGGAGTGCCTGGGAGAATACCTGGAATTGAGAGCGAGAAAGAGCATCAGCGGCCGTGTTGTGGATACCCGGGATGTGAAAACAAACTAAGTGAAACTGAACGGTTGCTGCCAGCCAGGTCAGCTTGCGAATCAGCCGCATGATGGTCAGGGACGATGAGCGCCCCTTGTTAATGATTTTGCAAGCCGCCGAGTTGTCAGAGTAGCATTTTACTGCCTTACCGGACCAGAGATGACCCCAGGTGTGTGCGGCTGCCACAATGGGATAAATTTCAAACAGGGCTGAGGTCTCCCTGAATCCTGGCAAGGCATCCGTCTCAGCGGGCCAGTGACCCCATAACCAGTGGTTCCCAAAGATGGCTGTGAAAACAGTGTTGGCTGCAGCGTCTGTGTGAATGATGGGTAAAGAAGTAGAGAGAGGGGGGATAAACATGGAGATACCATAGCTAAGTCCGCCTTGGCGTGGGGGTCCAATGAAACTGGGCAAGAGTCCGGTACCCCATGGAGATGGCAAAGAAGCCTAGATATAAAAGACCTTCCCTGTGGGATGATGCGCATGGCAAAGTTAAGGGATTCCAGAAGGGACTGAAGTTCCCTTCTGGTGCAAACATCATTCCGCAGGAACATGTCTATCTCCCCTCTCAAGCGAGTCAGTTTGTTGTGGGGAAGGCTAGCTCGGAGGGTAACAGAGTCTAGCTCTATCCCCAAAAAGGTTAATTTAGTTCCGGGGCCGATTGTTTTTGATGGGAATAAGGGTACACCAAGTGTGGAAAAAAGTGCTGTAGTACTGCTGATAGCGGTGGGTGTTTGTGCCCCTGGCTCTATCAGTAAGAAGTTGTCTAAGTCGTTCTCCAGTATGTCTTGTGAAGCTATGAGCAGAGACACCAGACACACATCCTTCCCATCTAAGATTTCTTTCCTGATGGAGTCTGGGACGGAGTGAGCTGGTGACTCGAAAGGTGCTATAGCTGTGGCTGGTGCTGGAGAGGGGAGTATGGGGGGGGGCATGGTGGTACAGCGGGGACCGCCGGGATGGAGACTGGGAGGCCCGGGGTATTACCTGGGGAGGCGATGGCGCTCTCCACCTTAGATAGCCTGCTATTAAGAGTCTGCAAGTTGGCCAAGATTGCTGCCAGGGTTTCCTGGGTGGCCGTGCCAGTGCATGGTGGCTGTCCTTGAGAGCTAGTGCTTTGCCTGGGCTCAGGGGCTTGGTAGGTGAGCAGTCTGTAAAGTTCTTCCTTTCTAGCCATAGCTGGAAAGGGGATTCCCCTGAGCCTAAGCTTGGCCGTAATTTTAGGAATAGTCCATGCTCTCATGGACGTGGGAGTTGAGGGGGTGAGAGATTTGCCTGGAGACTCCGGTCTGGTGGGCGTAAACGGGATCTCTTCTGGCAACTCTTCGATGGGGATTGGTTCTTGCGACATTCTAAAAATGATTTCGTGAATGAGATATTAGAAGGGGAGTAAGGGACGCGGAAGGGATATGAGGGGGGGTATTTTTAAAAAGAACTGAACTGTAATGCTAGTGCCGAAGCGAAAAACGTAGCTGTGGAATTTGTGATAGGTGAGGCCCTGCTAATGCCAAGTGGCGGTGAGAGGCTCTACCTATGATTTGGCTTAGGAAATTGTGGCCACAGACGTGGTGGCGGGGTGTTGGCCTCTCGGTGACTGTAAAGAGAATTCAAAACGTGTGGCCGTGACAGGTGAGGTCCTGACTATAGCCCTGTAGTAGGGCGGGCGAGGCGTATAACTATGATTTGGGCTTGGGGCCGTACCTCCGTGTTGAGGTGGGTGATGGCCTTGCAGGACCAGATTTCCTAATAGGGTGAGCTAAGGCGGTAGCCTAGACCCTGTAACCAGTTCACTTGTATACTTAAGGTTGACTGGGAATTCTGATGTAATGTGTGGATACTAACCTTGAAAGGGTTGTAAACGAGAACTGGAACCTTCTAGTATTATAATGTAGTGAGTCTTGTCTGCTGCTGTCCTCGTAGAAGAAGCCTAAGGATTAAGACAGATGTTGATGTATTTATGCATAGCGTGGTGGCGTATTAGGAGCGCAACATGAGATCTTGAATTGAGGGATCTGAATGGTTAGTATAAGACTGGGATGAGTTTACGTTATGGAGAGAGGCTGATTGAGGCCTAGGGGTAGTGATTGCCGTACATGAGTAAGGATGTAAGTACCTGGTGAGTACCGGGTTGGGTAGGTTGGGTGTTTTCTTGCCTGATGGCAGTATGACCGTAGGCCTGGGTAGAAAAATTGTAAAGAATTAACACACCGAGGGCGTAGGGCCGTGAGTCAGTGGTAATGAATCAAGACCGCGTTAGGTCTTGTATGAAAAGGTCCTGTAATGAGTAGAGAACCATACCTTGATTTGTAGTACAGGAACTATGATGAGCGTAACTGGTTTAATGCGTAGAAAGCGGTGGAGGCCTAGAATAATACTGGAGCTATGGATTAACCCATGAATATTTAATAATTAGCGAAAGCTGTGGCAATATGTAATAAATAACAACATGTCTTACTGTGACAAGTCTAGATTGTGTGTTGTATTTGAGGCATAGACAGGGGAGGGCTGGCAGCCTGAGGCCTGGGGGGCAAAACCAGTCAAGTGGCCCATTGCGCCACCAAATCAGTTCACCATCCATGCCCACCTTTTCCTGGTTTTATAACGGATATTGATGTTATGCTAATCAGTAGCTCTTTGCCATACCTGCTCCTTCACGGCTCTGACTTTCAATGTTGTCAGAGCACAGGCTGAGAATCTCTGAGCCTGTGCTCTGACTCACTAACTGAGCGCCGGAACCACGAGGGAGAGGATATGATCTGACTGCACCTACTGCTGGTGCGCACCAGTGGACCACCAGCGAATCGTTTAAATTAAATATGCTGGTGTACCCAACTTGTGAGCTGTGTTGGCCGCCGGGTGCCTCTGTTGTCATGGCACCCTGCGTGACCGCACAGCTTGCCCACCCCAACGGCTGGCCCTGCTGACACACACTGACGTTACTACTTAGACATCCCTCAATATTAATACAGACATCAGAGTAAACACCAATAAACTGTGGAAACAGAGCTGATACCCCCAAATTTATAAAGGTTTGCTTAGAGGATTTATTCAAGATTAAATCATGCCTCCTCCTCTCTCTCCCCCATGCACTGCTCTGTAGGCTGGGAGGAAGTGAAGAGTAATCACAGTCTCCCAGCACAACGCCACCTGTGGCTGCATGGGGAACAGCTGTTTAATGTAATGCTTGCAGGACGGCTAGCTGTCGCAGAACCTCTTTGTTTCCGTCTCTGCAAAGGGCTCCAGGCACTGCTTGTTGTGAGTGTGAGCCACTGTAAATTAGGGGCAAAGGGCACTTGCACTGTGGTCAAGACGGGTCTGGTCAGAAGGCAATCAGTGCACTCCCCTCCTGTGGGTCACCAGTACACTGGTGCACCTGCCCAGGATCAGAGCCGGTGCAAGGATTTTTGCCGCCCTAGACAAAATCTAAATTTGCCGCCCCCCCATGTGACATCACAATGCCCCACCCATATGATCTGCCATATGAACTAACGCCAGTGCTGCACACAGTGTGTGTTTACATTAAAAAGCCTGCAGGGACCAGCTATAGACACCAGAACCACTTCATTAAGCTATAGTGTCCCTTTAATGTGAGGTAAATTATAGATTAGTGTCTCTAATAATATACTAGATTGCCTACTTACAATAAGATGAGGATGATGATGGGCTGCAGTTTGGCTCCACTGGTCTGGTGTAGAACAGGATCTCTGGAGGCTGTTTGCAACTGTGGTCACAAAATTCAATGTTCTGGGAGAATTGGAAGCAGCTCCATTTTGGGGGGGCCTCTTACACAGCTCAAGGTCTGGGCCCCAGTGCCTGACGGTGAGTATGCCCATAAGGCCCACTCATAAGTCCACTTATATGTTCCACACACCCATGAGTTCGCTCACAGGGAGTGGAGTGTGTAGGGGATGTGTTATGTGTTATTGTAGAGGATCTAATATGTGTGCTTATGGTATGTAGTGTATAGGGATACCAGTTTGTGCAGGTGATGCAGTGTGCATTTGTGTATAAGGGATGTGTTATGTGTTTCTGGTTGTGTGTAAGGGATGCATTGTGTGAATCTGTGTTTGTATGCATAAGGGATGCAAGGTGTGTGTCTGTATGTGTGTGCATTGAGTGTAAGAGATGCATTGTGTTTCTGTGTGTATGTAGTAACAGTGTGTGTGTTTGCATGTGTGTGTAAGGGTTTGCATTTTATGTTTCTGTGTATGTGTGCAAATGATGCATTGTGTGTAAGGGTTGCATTGTGTGTGTGTGTGTAATGGATGCATTGTGTGTTTCTCTGTGTGTAAGGGAAGCATGTTGTGTTTCTGTGTATGTATAGGGATGCATTGTGTGTTTCTGTGTATGTATAGGGATGCATTGTGTGTGTGTGTGTGTACGCGTAGTGTGAAAGAGCTCCCTGTCTTGCCCCCTGTCCTATAGAGCTGTCCCTTCTGTCCCTTAGAGCTCTCCCCTGCCCCTTAGTGGTCTCTCCTCTAACCCACCCTCCCCTAGCGGTCTCTTCTCACACTCACCCACCCACCCTGTACTCTTCTCATCCCCCCCTCCACCCTCCCTGTGTTCTTCTCACTCCTCCCTCTGTGTGTTCTCCTCACCCCCCGTGTTCTTCTTACCCCCCTCCTCCCTGTGTTCTTCTTACTTCCCCCCTTGTTCTTCTTACTCCCCCCATTGTTCTTCTTACTCCCCCCATTGTTCTTCTTACCCCCTTCTTCTTATTACTCCCCCCTTCTTCTTACTCCCCCCTTCTTCTTCTTCTTACTCCCCCCTTCTTCTTCTTCTTACTCCCCCCTTATTCTTCTTAACCCTCCTACTTCTTCTTACTCCCCCCTCTTCTTCTTACTCCCCCTTCTTCTTCTTACCCCCCTCTTCTTCTTACCCCCCTTCTTCTAATTACTTCCCACTCTTGTTCTTCTTACTCCCCACTCTTTTTCTTACTCCCCCCTTCTTCTTCTTACCCCCTCTTTTTCTTATCTCCCCTCCTTCTTACTTCCCCCTTCTTCTTACTCCCCCCTCTTCTTACTCCCCCTTCTTCTTCTTACCCCTTCTTCGTCTTACTCTCCACTCTTCTTCTTCTTACTCCCCCCTCTTTTTCTTACTCCCTCCTCTTCTTCTTCTTACTCCCCCCTCTTTTTCTTACTCCCTCCTCTTCTTCTTCTTACTCCCCCCTCTTTTTCTTACTCCCCCCTTCTTCTTCTTACCCCCTCTTTTTCTTATCTCCCCTCCTTCTTACTCCCCCCTCCCCCTCTTCTTACTCCCCTCCCCTCTTCTTCCCCCCTCTTCTTACTCCCCCTTCTTCTTACTCTCCCCCCTCGCCTCTTCTTACTCCCCCCTCTTCTTACTCCCCCCTCCACTTACTCCCCCTCCCCTCTTACTCCCCCCTCTTCTTACTCCCCTCTCCCCTCTTACTCCCTGCTCCCCTCTTCTTACTCCCCCCTCCCCTCTTCTTACTCCCCCCTCCCCTCTTCTTACTCTCCCCCCTCCCCTCTTCTTACCCCACTCTTCTTACTCCCCCCTCCCCTTGTCTTACTCCCCCCTTCCCTCTTCTTACTCTCCCCCTCCCCTCTTCTTACTCTCCCCCCTCCCCTCTTCTTACTCCCCCCTCCCCTCACTCCCCCCTCTTCTTACTCCCCCCCTCTTCTTACTCCCCTCTCCCCTCTTACTCCCCCCTCTTCTTACTTCCCCCCTCCCTCCCCTCTTCTTACTTCCCCCCTCCCCTCTTCTTCTCACCCCCCCTCCCCTCTTCTTCTTACCCCCTCCCCTGTAGCGTGGCCGAGCTGCTGTCCGGTCCGCGGTTCCCGGCCGGAGTGATGGGAAGGTGCACGCTCAGTGTGCACTTCCTGTCAGTCCGGCCAGTTACAGGAAACAGAAACTCCGCGCGGAACAGGAGTTTCTGTTTCCTGTAACCGGCCGGACTGAAAGGAAGTGCACACTGAGCGTGCACCTTCCCATCACTCCGGCCGGGAACCGCGGACCGGACAGCAGCTCGGCCACGCTACAAGGGAGGGGAGAATCTCTTCTGCAGCCGCCTGAGCGCTCTTTACAGAGCGCTCAGGCGGCTGCAGCATTTAAAGGGCCGGCCCGTCGCGGACGGTCTTAATGGGATTTAGGGCGGCCTGGGGGGCAATTGCCTCCCTGCCCCCCGCCCCAGCCCGCCTCTGGGCATAGACATGGATGAAACCAAAGTGAGTAAATACTATACCTGGTTTTGTAAATAAAATAACGTGAAATAGTTAACTTTGAGCAGAAATGCAAGAAACCGAGGCAATCTGTGAAGAAATGTGACAGAGGCAAGATTAAATGACTGTGTAACTTTAAGGAGAAGATGTAGTAAAAAATGTGGAATGTGTAAATAATTAATATCTGTATGTAGTGTTTGTACAGGGTTGGTGTGGAATTAAAGAATTCTGCCCTTTTTAGTTTGGTGTCATGAGAAATCTATTTTAATTGATAAATGACCGTTTAAACGTAGTTTACTAACCACTTAGGTGTAGGAAAAAGGTTTTTTAATGTTTTAACCATAATTAAACCGGCAAACTCAGTTTAGTAAAAGATGGTAGTTTTAAACAGATAAAATAACTTTATACTGACAGGTAGGTATAACCAGTGAAATGACGGAACAGAAAGTATGAGCTAAAAATGAAATTCGTGTGAATGAAATGCGTGAATTATTAGAATGGGATTGGTAGATTTAGCCGTACTAGGGACCTGTTTAGGTAAGTATAATGTGCGTTTGTTTAAATCCGCACGAATAGCAAAATCATGAATTAGGTAAGTATGCAAGGGGTGAATAGGATTTACATCAATCGTTTAAGATGTACGAACGGGTAAGTAAATAGGTACATGGTTCGTGCGTATGACAGTAAAGGAGTTTAAGCATGCGTGGGATAGGCATAAGGCTATCCTAACTATAAGATAAGGCCAGAGACTAATGAAAGTATTTAGAAAATTGGGCAGACTAGATGGGCCGAATGGTTCTTATCTGCCGTTACATTCTATGTTTCTATGTTTCTATGTAACACAGAAATATAACGGTTAACACCAGTGTTATGCCTATACATGGTTCGGCAGTTTTGGCCGTACGCATGCGCCAATGATGCGTAAGTATACCGGGCGTTCGTCTATTTTTTGGCGTGAACGCTGAATACATGAACGAGTACGGATACGTGTAAAGGAAAAAAGGGAGCCTACCCCTACGTTTTTAGGCCCGAACGGAGGGAAATAGCCGAACACTATTTCCCTCACTAGCTTACGTGAGCATGCCGGTCTCGTGACCGGAAGTCAGGTACCGCGACCGTGAGGAAAACGGGTGGCAGGGCCGCAGAACGGATGGAGGATTTCGCTGGACACCTCTTGCTGCAGGAGACTGAAGCTGTTTGGCGGGAAGCTCAGACCGGAAGTGCTGGTTGCTATGGGGATAGACAATCAACTGGAATGGCAGAGGTGAGTAAGGGCTGGGAGTTTAAGTAGGGAACTTACTCCTCCCACAAATTCAGGCCTAATGGCCTTTCTACATATATTTCACAGCCTAGCTCAAAAAGGTCCGCACTCACTGTCAAACATAATATACACAGGGCCGGCCTTAGGCATTTTGACGCCCTGTGCGAAAAATCTTCACAGCGCCCCCCCCTCCCCCCCATCATCCATGTATGCTGTAATGTTTGTGTTGTCTGTGTATGTGATAGTAGGTGTGATGACTGTGTGTGATATGTATGCTATGTGTGATATTTGTAATGGGTGTATTAACAGTGTGTGATATGCGTGTATTGGTTGTATGTGACACACACACACACACACACACAGAGTCAGACGGCCATACACACACACAGGAAGACATCCACACACACACACAGAGGCAGACAGTCATACACACAGACACACACAGAGGCAGACAGTCATACACACACAGACACACACAGGCAGACAGTCATACACAGACACACACACACACAGGCAGACAGTCATACACACAGACACACACAGGCAGACAGTCATACACACACAGACAGTAATAAACACAGGCAGAGAGTCACACTCACCTGACAATCCCACAGTTACCTGTGGAGTTCATTGTGGAGGCAGTGCAGCTCCTGGTGACTGTTTGGTGGGGAAGCAGGGACTCCTTCCTGCTTCCCCTGCAGCAGTTTTCCGGCGCTTTTAGCTCTGCCCCCGCCGCACGGTAAGCTCCGCCCCCGCTGCAAATTTACACACTCCCAAACAAATCCCTTGCTCACTGTGCTAGCCCTTGCTCTCCTAGATAACACCTAGATAACACCTTCGTGGGATTAGCTCTTTTTAACCTTCTTGAGCACTTTGCACTCTTCACTTATGTCTGTTTAGTGTGTAGAACCTGGGGCTTTAGATGTGTGGACTGAGTCTAGATTAGAACACCCACAAAGGTGTTATCTAGGAGAGCAAGGGCTAGCACAGTGAGCAAGGGATTTGTTTGGGAGTGTGTATCTTCCCTTCCTCCCTCCTTCCCTTTTCTCTCCCCTACTGCTTTTGTACCCTGATTTATGCATGGTTTAGTATACTGTCTCCCTCTCGTTTTTTTTGTGAGGCTTTTTCGTTTTTTGGCTTATTGCAAGCCGTCTTTCCATGCCATTATCTCTCTCCTTGTGTGACTCTGTCCATCACTTAGCTGTCCCAGTTTTTTAATAGACTTCAATAAAGTTTTTTTGTTTTTTGCTACTACATTAACATTAAGATTGGACTGGGTCCCTACCCTTTTGGTTGTCTTCTTGTAAGATACCCTTCTGGGTTTTCTCTTTTTCATGTTATTTAACTCTTGGGTTACCCCCTATTACCCAGTCTAGGTGACCTTGTTTCTCTTGAGGCACGGGAGTTGGGTACGATTTTTTCTTCCCAGTCTTCAGGCCCCTTGAGGTTTCTATTTTTCAACCTCATAAAGGTATATTTCTATATTTCTAAAATAAAGGTATTTACAACTGTTATGTTTATCAAAATCTGGATTGCTTACAATTCCAGCAACTTTAACCCCTTAAGGACACATGACATGTGTGACATGTCATGACTCCCTTTTATTCCAGAAGTTTGGTCCTTAAGGGGTTAAAGGCATTACATCAGTGACTAGTGTATCCTGGCAGAGAAATGTGTTCTTCTTTAGACTTGGTATAGAGTAGAAATGAGGGTGAGTGAGGATTTATGAACTAGATTTTATTCTGCAAAATACATGAAAATAAAATGTTTATAATTGATTTAGGTAGGAAACTGTTTAAAAGAGGGAACAAAACATCAAGTTATTGAAAAATAAAGTAGAATTGTCTGAACCAAAAGAGGAAGAGAGTCCTGATCAAACAAGCTTACAATTTTGTAATGATATACACCGCCATCCACTAATATTGGCAGCCTTGCTAAATATGAGAAAAGAAAGCTGTAAAAAGTGTCTTTATTGTTTAAGCTTTTGTTAAAAAAATACACAAAAATGCTCAGCTCTCATGGATATCAAACAATCACAAACATAATACAGGTTTATCTAAAAAAAATATATATATTTATTGAATTGAGTGAATGGTCATGAGTGTTCAATTATTGGCACCCTTTCAGTCAATAATTTGTGCTACCTCACTTTGCCAAGATAACAGCTCTGAGTCTTCTCCTTAATGACTGATGAGGTTGCAGAATATGTGGCAAGGGATCTGATGTCATTCCTTTCCAGATCCTTCATATGTTGTGGTTGATGTTGGTGGACTCTTTTCTTCAGTTCACCCAACAAATTTCCTATATGGTTCTAGTCAGGGGACTGGGATGGCTATGGTAAGACCTTGGTTTTGTGGTCAATAAACTATTTTTGTGTTGAACATTTGATGCATAGTTTGGATCATTGGAAGATCCAACCAGGGCACAGTTTCATCTTTCTGGTAGAGGCAGTCAGGTGTTGATTTAATATCTGTTCATATTTGATAGAGTCCATGATTCCTAATAAAATGTCCAGGTCCTCTACAGAAAAACATTAGAGCCACCACCATATTTGACGGTGACATGATGTACTTTTCTATATGGTTGCCTCTTTGTATGCACCAAACTGACTTTGGGTGTTTATTGCCAAAAAGCTCTGTTTTGGTTTCATCTGACTATAGAACATAATTTCATTTGAAGTTCCAGTAGTTTCTATCATACTGAAGATGCTTGAGTTTGTTATTCAAGGAGAGTGAATGCTTTTTTCTTAAAACTCTTCCAAACTACTTGTGGTGATGTATTTGAAATCTGCTTGTAGTTTTGTAGAGTTTTTGACTCCAAGACCCAACTAACTTCTGCAGTTCTCCAGCTGTGATCCTTGTAGAATTTTTTCAAACTATCTTCATCACAGTCTGTTGAGACAATATAGACACTTATCCTCTTTTAGGTTGACGCATAACAATTATTCAAAGAAAAAAAGGACTACGGACCAAAGTCCAAATGAGAGGATAACAGAAAAGAGGAAGCCCTACCTTTAATAATTCTAGGGATGACAGTAAAAAAGCATATACCAAAACATATAACTGAGAGAGGCTGCAATTAGTCAGAAAATGTAACTACTAACAAAAGAGGTGCTACAATGTCAGGCTGCCTATGTAGATCAATAAAGCTTAAATGGGGTGATGTCAATCACAAGCAGAGCTAGGAGAGAACCACCCTCCCCTCCTGCAAGAAACCCCCCCAAAAGCAAAATAAATGAAAAACAGACTGACCCTGAAATACCTCGGCACAGTGGAACATCCACTAGTGCCTACCAAAGCCTCTATCCCTTCCTCCCCTAAGAAAAACACACTTGTCTAACTAAAAATAGTGCATAGTGCTACCTAGTGATAAAAGGTGAAAAAAATAAATAAATTAACAAATAGCTCAACGCGCGTTTCGGCGTGTCAGCACGCCATTGTCAGGAGCATTAAATGTAGCCTAGGTGGGCTAGAGAATATATACACCTCCTTAATTGCCAAAATAATCATTGCTGTGTAATTAGGGTTGGTCCAAGAATCATGTTAAGCCCCAATGCTTAACCCTCCCTACTCACTCCTCTATCGGGGGGTGGGGGGAGAGGAGTGGAGTTACTATGAGATTAAATGAATGGAGAAAGGTGGAGCCAAATAGTGGGGACCGCCTTTAGTTATTAAAATGAGATTAAATTATTAAGTACCTCAATCTGATACCGGCTAAGGTGATCAGCATAGTCCGCCGGTCAGAACAACCGATGTCCACCCGAGACGAGCACTTCCGTGATGGGGGGCGACCAGACTCATACGAGTCCAGCATACGCTCTCCTCCAAACCAGACTTAGTTCCGCTTACTAGGACAACAGGGGCGGAGCTAGCCGATACCATGGAAACGTTTACTGACCTGATTGGTCAGCAAACGGTTTGTTTACATACCACACTCACATGGTGTCGTGCAGTAGAGGATAACCACTAAAAGGATACCCGAGTGCCTAAAACTTATTACCAATATTCACAGTAAAGATGTATAAAGTTTGTAATGAAAAAAGATCATAGAAAAAACTGTATCAAATTGACAATAAAGATGTATCGACTTATTTGTAATTTTATTTCGGCTAGTGAGGCTGAAGATGCTAAAAGTACTGGGAATTAAAGATATATCAAAAGAAGCTTATTTACAGTTATTCACAGCTAATCAAAAAATTAGTAGATGACTAATATCTTCATATTTTTAACATTAGCAGAGTATTTGTGTCAGTATAATTAGTACCAACCGAGCTTTTATCTTTTTTCTTTTGCCCTCTGTGGAGAACTAGTCTTATACAGCAATATTTTGTGCATGACTAATACATTACATTTATACAAGGACACCAAAGGGGCCCATTCCGGAATTAAAGGGATATAATCCACCAAATTTAGGGAAACTGATCCTCATCAAAATACTATTATGGGCCTTTTGACTGGGTAAATTAATACACAGTCATCCTAATCAAAACCTTATGGTAGCAAACAAGGAAAAATAAAAAAATGAGGAATATATAAATCACCAATTATTGCTCGAATGATAAATTTTGCTATTTTCTTTCAATTTTGTTCCATAACATTTTGCCACACGTCACAGCTATATTCCTTGGTCTTACCTATTGTGATGAATGACTAAGGACCTGTGTGCTACCTCATATTTATACAAATGTACTAAATAATGTAAAATATAAATCTGAAAATACTTCAAATATATTTTTCTTATATGAATTCATATAGGTGCCAATACTTGTGTCAAACATACATTTAATAAAGGTGTTTTTTGGGGGATCAACTTATGTTGTGTTTCCAATTGTTTGAGATCTATGAAAGCAGAGTATGTTTTTTTGTTTTTTTAAATAAAAGATCAAACAAATTATATAAAATGTAATAAAATGTAATAAAATATCAAAATTTTAACAGCCTTCTTTACTCATATTTACCAAGAATGATAATATTAGTGAATGACACTGTATAATATTTTACTATTATTATTATTACATTTTAACAGACCTTTCTTTCTTTTTTCTCTGATATTAACCATGTTGTTTAAATCTGCATTTATTTGAATCCTGCTCAAGTTAACAACTCTAACAAAATTCAGTCCTATTTGAATACAGCACAATCTGATTTACTCTACATTCACGGTGAAAGAGTAGGGAACTCTATGAACATGTTGATTTGGTTAAAAAAAAAAACTTTTTTTATTTGCAATGATCTGTAATATGTTGATGCTTTTCAAATACATTATTTCATAGTTATGAACAGCAAGCATCATGTTTCAGTAACAATTTTCTGTAGTAAAATGGTTGGAATGACTAAGATATTTCTTCTCTATCTTGTTTTTTTAGCTTATTGGAAACATTTATGAAATCTGACATCTGCAAGAACAGTCTATGACAAATTGTTATAGAGAAACCACAGATTGGATTTAAAGGCAGCTTTGCGAAGCAGATGGGATATAGCGGAACCTCTCGAGTACTGGGGATGGATAGGAGAGGAGTTTCATATTGCAGACAAATAAGTTGCTCATCCCTCTAACTCTGAACGAGTTAAATTATAAAAGGACGACACAATGAAGGGAAGATTTTTAAGAAAAATCTGCTGTAACAGTCTAAGGAAAGTTACATTGTTAAAATGATACCGCAAGCGGAAAATTATTTTCTTTTTTTAGAAGGATTTAGATAGAGAGAGAGAGACAGACAGACAGATAAATAGACAGACAGACAGATGCACATGCATTTGCATATACATATGTCATTCTTTAATAGAGGTATGTATGCACCAAATGGCAGTTAATGATTGTCACTTGTCCACAATTAGTATATGCTTTTTATATGTTATGTTTGTTCAATAAAAAAGTAACTTTGTCGGGGGCGGAGTCTGACCGCCGAGCCGCACAGTCGTGGGAGAAAGGAGCTCCTGCCGGGCGGGCAATATACCGGGCATAAACGGCGGCTAAACAGCCCACAGCCCACCTAAGGGGCACCACACACGTCGGGGGAACACCCCGCTATCGGAGGATACCTTTTGCGAGCCCGGCGGAGCCACGCGACCGAAAAGCAGGCTGCGGCCTAATAGAGATGGAGTCGGAGAGAAGCTCTTACCGGCACCAAACCCCACAAGACACGCTGAGGGTCTCCTACCCCCCCCCCTCAGGACCGGCGGGGGTCATCCCGGTCCCCACAAGACAGGTGAGCCGGGTTGGCGGAAGAGTCAGGTCAGCCACAAAGCATGCCGAGACACAGGACCAGCGAGGCACACCTAAAATGGCCGCCAGGCGGGACACAGGGAGAGGGAGCACGAGAGTACCCTCCCACCCCCTGGAAACCCTGGACCGACTATGCTTGCACTTCTGTGCGATATTGTGCAGCAGGGGAGTGCCTTATCACCAAGCTGCCAAAACGGTGGCCTCATGGATCCGGCCTCTCACCCGCAGACGACAATATGACATTCCAACAAGGGTCTTCCAGGCGACCTCCCGGCCCTGTGGGCGCCAAAAGCAACCATGGAGGGACACAAAGCCCGGCCACTGGGGCGCAGGCACCGGCTCCCAAGCACAGCCAAGAGAAACCGGCAACATAGGCAGCTCGAGCGCAAACGTCTGCCCCCACACACACGAGAGCGATATGGCTAAGCCAGCCGCACCGAACCAACGCACCCGCGCCCATCACGGCTCAACCCAACGCTCTCCAGCCGTGGATGCGAGCATCGGCACCAAACGAGTGAACACACCACGGATTACAACCAAGGCTGAGCCTCCGACCGGAGAAGCCATCCGAAAGAGAACCAAAGGCCTGATCAGAAGCACCAGAGGAAGCGGTCAAGGGTTACACACCTCCCCGCAAGCCGAGGGCTGGAGGATCCCCTCACCCTGCTGCGCCACAGAGGATCCAATTGGGACACTCATTACAGACGGAACTCTGATAGCCACAATGGGCATTGGGTGAATAGCAGCCAGTCGAGGGGAGGGGGGGATATGCAGAAGCATTAGCTTAGCTAACTCTAACTGCTTACATCACAATGTCCCCCATCGCCCGAGTCCGACCATAGAGGTCCCACACACCCAGCAGAACCTGTCCCAAGTTAACCCCAGCATTTAAGTTACACATGTATCCCCACACCACCAGTTACCATCTCACTCATGTCAGGGCATCCTATAAAATACCAGGGGTTAACCTACTAATTGTTACTGCCAACGGTGTTCCTTTGACTTATACTAGATATTAGTTGCTAACTGCCTGTATAAGCAACCAAAATCATTTAAGTTTACCAGTATTGATGCGACTCATAACAGTAGTAAAGCGATTGAGCACAGTATTGATGCGACTGATCACAGTATTGATGCGACTCATAACAGTAGTAAAGCGACTGATCACAGTATTGATGCGACTGATCACAGTATTGATGCGACCCATAACAGTATTGATGCGACCCATAACAGTATTGATGCGACCCATAACAGTAGTAAAGCGACTGATCACAGTATTGATGCGACTGATCACAATATTGATGCGACTCATAACAGTAGTAAAGCGACTGATCACATTATTAATGCGACTGATCACAGTATTGATGCGACTGATCACAGTATTGATGCGACTGATCACAGTATTGATGCGACTGATCACAGTATTGATGCGAGCCATAGCAGTAGTAAAGCGACTGATCACAGTATTGATACGACTGATCACAGTATTGATGCGACCCATCACAGTATTGATGCGACCCATAACAATATTGATGCGACCCATAACTGTAATAGAGCGACTGATCACAGTATTGATGCGACCCATAACAGTAGTAAAGCGACTGATCACAGTATTGATGCGACTCATAACAGTAGTAAAGCGACTGATCACAGTATTGATGCAACTGATAACAGTAGTAAAGCGACTGAAAATAGTATTGATGCGATTGATAATAAACACTGACCAAGTTTTATTACAATGTAAATCTACTTTTACTCGACAGTACCTGTTTAACCGACACAGCTTCTAGCCCACACTGACATAAGTACATGTCCCAGACTAATCAAAGGCATAACTCTTGAATCGCTGTTCCTTTTCCTATACAACCTGTGCCAAGCTACTCGTAAGCATGTTCATAAAAACAAAAATTGTGCTGTATTTCCTCTTGCCGCATAATGTCTACCTTAAAATGCGAGTAATTGCTGTTGTGGCATTACTGGCACGCATGTACCTTTTAAGCACATCAAAAATAAAGAATTACAAAAAAAGTAACTTTGTATGCATGAATACTCTGGTTATTTTGGCATCATGTATATGCCAAAGTTACTGGCCACTGCAAGCCTGAATTACTCATGGCACACTTTCCATAGGTGATTTTCTACTCACCAGGGCTGGATTTTCACTTACCAACGCTTAGTGTGTCAGTAGAAATTTTGGGACCTATATATATATTGTGTCTTGTGGGCTTCAGTAAGTAGCCATACAAAGCATGTCAGCAAGAAGGAGGAATTATCATCTATCTCTTTCCTTAGGATTGTCGGTAGTTTAATCTAATTTACCCCAGGAGCCAGAAGCTGGTGTTTCCCACCCCCTGAAGTGTAAGTCTAATTAAGCTCCAGTATTCCGAGGTTTCTTGTGTTCCAGCTTTATCTCCTCTGGCCTGAGAGCATCGAGTATGATGGAGAAAGAGAACCCTGGTTGATTAGTTCTTATTAGTTCTTACGCAGACTGCAGAATGATTCAAGTAGTAGAGCAGTCAAGTTAGATCAATCATATAATACATGCAGCATTAACTACAAATCACCAATGTCACAATCCCATAAAGATTGCTGAGCTGTGTAATAAAAAACAAATAAACATATACTTGTTCTGCCTTATATCATTGAAGAGACTTCAATTAAGATGAGTCTGTAATAAACAAAAATAAACATTGTGCAAGAAATATCTTAATTCAGTGCACCCATTGGTGAGCAAATCCTGCAGAAATCCACTTATGTGGACCAGAGCCACCAAGCCAAGCTCCAGGTATATGGGTGTATATAATACTGGATTTGATTAATAAAAATAACTTTATAAAAAAAATATTTTATTGAATAATAACTTTATTAAAAGAGGCAAAAATTCCCTTAATTCAAATAAAAAAAACTTGAATATAAAATAGAATTCTTGAGTATAACGAAAAAAAACAGAACTCCTCGTTAAAAAAAGTACAGATAAATATCTCCTTAAAACATGTACCACACATAAACTAACACATAATAAAATTAACATATTGCACTTTTTCAAAAGAAAAATACACAGAATCACCTTTATAGATCTCCTTGAAAATAAAAAAAAAGATAAGAAACAAGAATAATCCTAGTTAAACTAACCACATATCTAAAAAAATGACAAATCTCAAAAAATATGTACCACTCCAAATCCAACACATCAATATAATGGCCATAGACCACAAGGCTTTGGTGCAACCCTAGCGATCACCATCATCCTGAGGACCTGTAAAAAAACTCTCAATCAAACCAAAACATATTGTTATGTAGAACAAGGCAAATTCCTTTTAAAATATACTCCCTTTGATGTACTGGGAGATCTGAATTATTTAAAAAGAAGGCTACTGCTTCCATACATTTAGTATGCTCTGTGATAGAGTAGAGGGAGGATACATCACTAGTAGCTAAGATATCTCCCTCACTCCACCCTACCTCCTCTAATTCCTGAGGAATTATATTGCACCAGAGCTCACCAATGGCCTACAAAGTGCCTTAGTGTCAGGGGAACTCTAGGAAGGGTTGCCCTTAAAGGGACACTCCAGGCACCCAGACCACTTCTGCTCATTGGAGTGGTCTGGGTGCCAACTCCCACTACCCTTAACCCTGCAACTGTAATTATTGCAGTTTTTTTAAACTGCATTAATTACCTTGCAGGGTTAAGTCCTCCCCTAGTGGCTGTCTATTAGACAGCCACTAGAGGGAACTTCCTGCTCTATAGTACAGGTTTTCTGTGCTAGAGCGTCGCTGGACGTCCTCACGCTGTGTGAGGACCTCCAGCGTCGCTCTATTCCCCATAGGGAAGCATTGAGATTAATTTTCAATGCTTTCCTATGGGGTGCACTAATGCGCATGCGCGGCATTGCCGCGCATGCGCATTAGGTCTCCTCGGCCGGCGGGCGAGATCAGTCTCGCCCACCGGCCGACGTAAGCAGAAGGAGGAGCGGCGGGGGAGGCGGAAGCAGCGACGTGGGACCTGTCGCTGCCTCTGGTAAGTCACTGAAGGGGTTTTTACCCCTTCAGTAACTGGGGATTGGGGGGTGGGAGGGAGAGGGACCCTCCAGTGCCAGGAAAACAAATCGTTTTCCTGGCACTGGAGTTTCCCTTTAATTTGGGAAGAAAGCATCTGGGAGCATATTGAACTATTCATTTAATTATGGTAAAAATCCTAACTAGTCTAATTAAAGTTAGTGCCTAATTTATATTTAATATGGGCAGTGTTGCATTGTAGAAGTTGAATATCTATTGTCTACAGCCCAACCAGAATTGTGGCTGCAGGGAATTTGTAAAGTCTAGCTATAACAGTTATTAAAAAAATTAAAAACCAAATTCAAGCTGCATATTTCAAAGGTGATAACACAATAACCAGCAGGGATAGGGTTTATTCTATTAGAAAACATGCAGAATGTATCTTTAAATGAGCAACGGGCTATTTCAAAAATGAAAATAACTTCAATTGTTTGCATTTTCTATGCAATTGGTATGAGGCAGAATGAATCATGCAGCCCTTTCTCATGTCTGACAGAGTTTTAAAACCAGTAAAGTGCATTGTTGTACAATTGCTCTGATTTTGCATTTTGACATAATGGCTGACTTAAGGAACAATTGGCCTGTGATGATATTGAAAGACCGAGACTGTTTATTTTAGGCAGGTAAAACATTTGAATAGCTGCTGTTTTGCTTGGTAGTTTAAAAGTGCCAGCTTGTTTCTCTGAAAACAAAGTGTTCTCATTTCATTGTAAGCCTAGGGTACCTGCATCTGTTCAACATCTTCTTTGTTCTTGTACTTTTCAATCCAATGAATAGCATAAAAGTGTAAATGCACCTTCTATTTTGGGCTGTAATTTCTCATTTGAAACATGGTAACACCTCATTTCTTCTTCCTAGCTTAACTTTTGTCTTCTTTTCTCATATAGAAGTCATCACGCAAATGGAAGTTTCTCGTGGTGATGCCACACGATGAGAGAATTTCAGATTTTGATAGACACAAAAATTCGTATTATGTGTAATCTCTCTTTAAGGAAACCCCCCACTTCACAGAAAAAAAAAGAATGTTATCAAAGTGAAACTTTATTTTCATCAAAGAAAATTATAGCTAAGAATGTCTAACAGTTCGATCATTGCCCATTCCAAACAATATAAATGAAAATACATTTTTCTTCCAACCATCTTTTAACTTATTCAACCATAATATATTAATATTCAATACACATTTT
The DNA here is from genome assembly GCF_036172605.1 of Pelobates fuscus. Taxonomy (NCBI): domain Eukaryota; kingdom Metazoa; phylum Chordata; class Amphibia; order Anura; family Pelobatidae; genus Pelobates; species Pelobates fuscus. Next base: position 35,351,885 of record NC_086325.1, read on the forward strand.
CATATAATTAATTTTAAATGTATTTAAACCTTGTCTTATTTAGTAAATGCCGTATTTTATAAATATGTTTATTCTTATAGGATTTACCCACGAGGGTACATATATCACTGTTTAATATATTGCCAGTGTTTTTTTTTTTGGCTTTATATCAGATGAATGGTGGCTCCAATTGTTATTTTATTTGAAATGGAGCTTCCCTGGGTGTGTAAAATGACTGGGCGAAGAAGGTTATTTACGTGTGTATGATGGCAGATATTACTTAGATATCATGTAGATATCATGTAGATATAAAAATAAAAAATTGTTATGGTGCCTAATGGTCCATGGCACTTTCTTGCATACCTTTTTTATGAATAGAGAGCTTCTGATTGGCTTAGAGTGTCAGCTGACCACGCTAAGCCAGTCAGCGATGCTCCTGCCTGGCGGCAGTCCGCTCTAACTGAAACTGCATTGAAGAAAACGGATTCAAGAAACCGGATGCTGCTAGGGACAGGGTGATCTGGTGCTGAAGAGCAACCTTTAGGGCTAAGCCATTCGAGAACAGTTTTACCCAAAAGGTAAAAAAGCACCAGGGACCAATAGGCACCATAACAACTTCATTTTTAAATAACTAAATAATAATGCTTGCGCCCCTATTGCTTCGTATTATAATATGTATTTATGCAGAGAATTCACTATTTGCAGTCTTAAATAATGCTGTATATACTATTGTGTGTGCTGGTTTAGATAATGATGTGTATGTATGTATATATATATATATATATATATAGCAATAGAAAAAATACCAGCACTCCTCGGTTTTCCAAATGAAGTTTTCCTTTTAATCCAGTACACAAATTCGACGTTTCAGCTCTCTCTCAGAGCTTTCATCAGGACATATACAACTTTAAAAACATAAACAGACTTATATAGGGAGCTAAAATCAAGGTAAGTACTCACTTTTGCAGCTGATGGCCATTTCCCGTTCCCGCCCGATCGCTCAGGTTGCCTGTGCGTGTACTTCCTGGTATGGTCATGTGATAAGCTTAAGGAGTTCCGATTCGTCAGGCACACCACGTTTCCCGGGAAACCATGGGCGCATTACCTCATTGGTTAATCCCCCGTGTACTGGTGCCGTCAGGGCTCAAAATTCATCACTGCCACGGATTTCCTATTTATACATCGCCATGGCAACCTGATCGCAGCCGGGCTGGTTTCTGGGAAGAAAAGTGATCGGAGAAATATGAAATGGAGGAACACATCAATTTATATGTTAACACACTAAGTCTATGTGAAATATAATCTTATTATGTGCTTAATCGTGCATATTGGTATACATTATCTACTTAATTGTGCATAGTAATATACCTTGTATATAAGGAGCTAATTATTATCTGCTCATGAAAAATAAGTGAAAATATGGTAAAAATATAGTGAAAAAGATGCTAAACCACTTAGCAAATGTAAACATGTGAAAAACGTGTTTAACAAATATTACATGAGTTCCTAATCAATGTGATTACATTGGACATTATGGATTACTATATAAAAACATTTTTTTAGAAAAAGTGTAAGTGCCACAGACTTTTTTTCAATTGGGCCACCTACCCATCCCCATTATTTCAATTAAGTGTCTGATGTTTCCTCCAAGGATAAATCATTATTATATTCCAAATAAATCCTGCTTGTGCGAGCCAACCTTAAATCATTATCATAAAACATTATTAATATGGAATTCTTAACTAACAGTATCAATGACCAAAACTAGTGTCCTAACTTAGTAGTGCACGACAGGTCCTATATCACACCACAAATCAAATTATCACTCCAAGAAAACTGTTAGGGAGTATTTTTCGTTCAGGCCCGCTGCATCAGGAATCTGCCTCTGTCACCTGCTCGGGCCGAGACAGGTACATGTTCAATAGCCACACATCTCAAGGAAGATAGTTGATGTTGATATTCCAAAAAATGTCGGGCCACAGGTTTATCCGATTTGCCATCACGATAGGCAAGCCGGATGCTAGATCTGTGGCCCCTAATTCTCTCGCAGAGTGCCGTTTCTGTTTTACCTATATAGTTGAGGCCACAAGGGCATGTCAACTTATAGATAACGTGATCCGTCCTGCAATGAATTTGTTGTCGAAATTTATAGATTTTGCCTGTGTATGGGTGACTAAAGGTTTTGGAGGGGATGATGTGTCCACAAGTGACACATCCCAAACACCTCACGCACCCAACAATCTTACTCTCTTTAAATGCAGGGTTGTAGCAATGTTGTGGATCAGTTCTAACCAACAGATCACGCAGGTTTTTATTCCGTCGGTAGCAGAATAGCGGTTTTTGGCGTAATTCATCTGGGAGAGTGGGATCAACTTCAAGTATGTTCCAGTTCCGTCGTATGGACGATGCCAATTCCTTAGATGCAGTGTTAAAGTTCATAGGAAAAATGGGTCTAGTGTGAACCATTTTCTTAATAGGGGATGTTGGTGTAGACAGCGTTGTTTTAGCCTTCAATACAGCTTTGTCTAGGATACTCCTAGGGTACCCGTGTGCCTGGAATTTCTTATACATGTCCTCCAACTGTAGGTCACTTTGGTAGCTTTGAGAATTGTTGCGTAATACTCTCAAGAATTGTGTATAGGGCAAGGACTCCTTAAGATGCTTTGAATGAGCACTTTCAAACCGTAGTAAGGTGTTACGATCAGTGGGTTTACCATACCCGGAAGTACACGCACAGGCAACCTGAGCGATCGGACGGGAATGGGAAATGGCCATCAGCTGCAAAAGTGAGTACTTACCTTGATTTTAGCTCCCTATATAAGTCTGTTTATGTTTTTAAAGTTGTATATGTCCTGATGAAAGCTCTGAGAGAGAGCTGAAACGTCGAATTTGTGTACTGGATTAAAAGGAAAACTTCATTTGGAAAACCGAGGAGTGCTGGTATTTTTTCTATTGCTGTGCATGAGCTACCAGAGCACCAGGTACTGAATATACAGTGAAGAGTGCAAGAGCTGTTTGTACCTATATATATATATATATATATATAGATATATATATATATATTTATTTGTGCTTGGAATTTATCTAATACGTAATGGAATGTAGAAGGAGAAGCAAAGTTGGTTGAGGTGTGCCGAAACCAATGTACGAGTAGGCCTGTAAAAGAGGGCCCACAAAGGTGAATTGTTAATATAGATGGGTGTAGGTGGGTGGGGACAAACAGCTTGCACGACAAAGGTAAGTAGGGGGGTAGGGTTTATATAGGATCATAACTCCTCCCACAAATTCAGGCCAAATGGCCTTCCAACTTGTGCTCGGAATTTATCTAATACATAATGGAATGTAGAAGTAGAAGCAAAGTTGGTTGAGGTGTGCCAAAACCAACGTACAAGTAGGCCTGTAAAAGAGGGCAAAAAGAGGATTCAAAGAAAGGACATTTGTCTTCAAATCATCTAATTTTTTTTAAAGTTTTGGATAAAATGTAATGATTTTTTAAAATAATGTTTATTGATTATTTTTTTTTAGGAAATGTCTCTATTTGGCTAAGCAGCCATGTTGGGTCAGAGTCTACTGTTAGATGAGCAATTGCTGCTCATCCTAACTTGTCTGCTGTTACAGGTTGACATGGTGCAATCACAGTGCAAGTTCGGATGAGCAGCAATTGGTCAGATAACCCAACATGACAACTTTACCAGATAAAAAAAAAAACAATCACTATACATCACCTAAAACAAACAAACAAAAAAACTGCAGTTCATTAAATATAATAAACTTTAAAAAAAATTAGAAGGGAAATTTTATTTTCTGTAAGAGATTTGCACGTGCATTGTTAACACGTGTGATTCAAACAAACATGTTTGTGTATCAGAAATGTAAATGGCAGATTGTGCAGGATCAGTCATTAGAAGAAAATATATGTGCCTGTTGTCTCGTTGACCGCTTCCCATTCATGAGACAAATGAATGAGAAGCACTGGTGCAAGTGAATAGAAACTGACAGCAGCTTCCATTTTCTCATGCTAATGCCTTTCAATAATATTTTTATTCATAAATAAAAAGCACCCAGTAGGAAAGTTATATTTTTCCTATAGATCATCTGCAGCAGTAGAACTTGAGAAATGTTCAGCAAGCATGAATCTTAAAAATAAATTCCACAAATTGTGATCTCTCTATATTTTAATAAAACATCATAATGAACTTTTTCCCTTCCTCTCTTCTTAACATCCCACTGGTACTCCTGAGCCACACTCTAGTTTTTACTTGCATACATTATTACATTTATAGACTTTTAAGAGGTGATTAATGTGCTCTACGATGACAAAACTACTTGACTTTGAGACGTTTCAACAGCCTTAATATTTGAAAGAAATGTAATTGCATATATCTTTTAAACATTTCTATTTTTTGTTTTCGTTTTAGATTTCCAGGAACTGTACATGCACTCGATTATTTCAGCGACAGAACTATTCATATTATATGATATTGAATGATTAAAAATAAAATAAAAATAATACAAATTATTTCCTTAAGGACACATGACGAAAATTTTCCGTCACGCTGGCCTTTTACTTCTGAAGTTGTGTCTTTAAGGGCTCATCGTAACCAATTTAGGAAGTTGAAGTACTTTATATGTTTGAAGTGCTCATCTAATTGCACTTTCACTTATGTATATATAAACTCATTGAGGACTGTCTGTACCTGCACCTGTCTATCACGTGTTTTACTATGAAGTCTTCTTACCAACCAACAACACTGATTATAAATTCAGGCCAATATTTAGGGAAAGAAAGAAAATAGAGACAGCATGGATCCATCTACTGAAAGACCTGATGAATGCTAGAGAAATGAGTGATTGCTTAATTACAATTATTCTAATATGGTTATTCTAATATTTGAGATTAACTTGTTTATTTAGGACAGTGAGAGCTGTTGGGAATTCAAGCAAAATTCAAGGTGAATTTCAAATTTAAGGCCACAGTAGCCAAACCTGAAGTATAGTAGACTTGGAGAAGTTGTCCATTTAGGATTCTTTCAAATTGATTTCCAGAATTCCCAGTTTAGTAGATAAGGGATATATTTGCTATTTGAATGAAGTATATTGATTGAGTTACATAGTCCTTATATAGTTGTTCTCATTCAACAAAGCACAGAAAGTACACAGATAGTGTATTCAAAAATATAATCTCCATGGGAACTCATCGTCCGCAGTAAACATATCACAGTAATTATGTTTGTTCTCCATCTTGTTTACATTTTACATCAAGAATCAAAAAACAGCTATAATAAATGATTGTCTAGTCAATTCCTAGAGTAGATAAGGTCCAACAGTTTGCCTGAAAAAAATAAAAATAAAATTGCATGTCAGTGTCTTGGGACAACAGCAGCAAGTAAAATCAATACAAAAGCTTGCAACTGATAATTACAATTAAAGGATTCATGGCTTGTGTGTCACTTGGTGCTGTATGTGTTTGACAATGAATAGTGATGTCCCGAACGGTTCGCTGGCGAATAGTTCCTGGCGAACATTGCGTGTTCGCGTTCGCCACGGATGGCGAACATATGTGATGTTCGGTCCGCCCCCTATTCGTCATCATTGAGTAAACTTTGACCCTGTACCTCACAGTCAGCAGACACATTCCAGCCAATCATCAGCAGACCCTCCCTCTCAGACCCTTCCACGTCCTAGACAGCATACAATTTAGATTAATTCTGAAGCTGCATTCATTTTTTTTGTGTGTTTGTGTTTATTATACATTATCCTCCATAGCCAGTAACCTGTGTTTATTATACATTATCCCCCATAGCCAATAACCTGTGTTTATTATACATTATCTCCTCATAGCCAGTAACCTGTGTTTATTATACATTATCCCCCATAGCCAGTAACCTGTGTTTATTATACATTATCCCCCATAGCCGCAGTAACCTGTGTTTATTATACATTATCCACCCATAGCCAGTAACCTGTGCTTATTATACATTATCCCCCCATAGCCAGTAACCCGTGTTTATTATACATTATCCCTCCCATAGCCAGTAACCTGTGTTTATTATACATTATCCCCCCATAGCCAGTAACCTGTGTTTATTATACATTATCCCCCCTCTAGCCAGTAACCTGTGTTTATTATACATTATCCCCCCATAGCCAGTAACCTGTGTTTATTATACATCATCCCCCCATAGCCAGTAACCTGTGTTTATTATACATTATCCTCCCATAGCCAGTAACCTGTGTTTATTATACATTATCCCCCATAGCCAGTAACCTGTGCTTAGTATACATTATCTCCCCCATAGCCAGTAACCTGTGTTTATTATACATTATCCTCCCATAGCCAGTAACCTGTGTTTATTATACATTATCCTCCCATATCCAATAACCTGTGTTTATTATACATTATCTCCCCCACAACCAGTAACCTGTGTTTATTATATATTATCCCCCCACAACCAGTAACCTGTGTTTATTATACATTATCCTCCCATAGCCAGTAACCTGTGTTTATTATACATTATCCCTCCATAGCCAGTAACCTGTATTTATTATTCATTATCCCCCCATAGCCAGTAACCTGTGTTTATTATACATTATCCCCCCATAGCCAGTAACCTGTGCTTATTATACATTATCGTCCCCATAGCCAGTAGCCTGTGTTTATTATACATTATCCTCCTATAGCCAGTAACCTGTGTGTATTATACATTATCCTCCCATAGCCAGTAACCTGTGTTTATTATACATTATCTCCCCCACAACCAGTAACCTGTGTTTACTATACATTATCCTCCCATAGCCAGTAACCTGTGTTTATTATACATTATCCCTCCATAGCCAGTAACCTGTGTTTATTATACATTATCCCCCCCATAGCCACAGTAACCTGTGTTTATTATACATTATCCCTCCCATAGCCAGTAACCTGTGTTTTATACATTATCTCCCCCACAACCAGTAACCTGTGTTTATTATATATTATCCCCCCACAACCAGTAACCTGTGTTTACTATACATTATTCTCCCATAGCCAGTAACCTGTGTTTATTATACATTATCCCTCCATAGCAAGTAACCTGTGTTTATTATACATTATCCCTCCATAGCAAGTAACCTGTGTTTATTATACATAATCCCCCCATAGCCGCAGTAACCTGTGTTTATTATACATTATCCCCCCATAGCCAGTAACCTGTGTTTATTATATATTATCCACCCATAGCCAGTAACCTGTGTTTATTATACATTATCCCCCCATAGCCAGTAACCTGTGCTTATTATACATTATCTCCCCCATAGCCAGTAACCTGTGTTTATTATACATTATCCTCCCATAGCCAGTAACCTGTGTTTATTATACATTATCCTCCCATATCCAATAACCTGTGTTTATTATACATTATCTCCCCCACAACCAGTAACCTGTGTTTATTATATATTATCCCTCCACAACCAGTAACCTATGTTTATTATACATTATCCTCCCATAGCCAGTAACTTGTGTTTATTATACATTATCCCCCCATAGCCAGTAACCTGTGTTTATTATACATTATCCCCCATAGCCAGTAACCTGTGCTTATTATACATTATCTTCCCCATAGCCAGTAACCTGTGTGTATGATACATTATCCTCCCATAGCCAGTAACCTGTGTTTATTATACATTATCCTCCCATATCCAATATCCTGTGTTTATTATACATTATCTCCCCCACAACCAGTAACCTGTGTTTATTATATATTGTCCCCCCACAACCAGTAACCTGTGTTTACTATACATTATTCTCCCATAGCCAGTAACCTGTGTTTATTCTACATTATCCCTCCATAGCAAGTAACCTGTGTTTATTATACATTATCCCCCCATAGCCGCAGTAACCTGTGTTTATTATACATTATCCTCCCATAGCCAGTAGCCTGTGTTTATTATACATTATCCCTCCCATAGCCAGTAACCTGTGTTTATTATACATTATCCCCCCATAGCCGCAGTAACCTGTGTTTATTATACATTATCCCTCCCATAGTCAGTAACCTGTGTTTATTAAACATTATCCCCCCATAGCCAGTAACCTGTGTTTATTATACATTATCCCTCCCATAGCCAGTAACCTGTGTTTATTATACATTATCCCCCATAGCCGCAGTAACCTGTGTTTATTATACATTATCCCTCCCATAGCCAGTAACCTGTGTTTATTATACATTATCTCCCCCACAACCTGTAACCTGTGTTTATTATATATTATCCCCACAAACAGTAACCTGTGTTTATTATACATTATCCCTCCATAGCCAGTAACCTGTGTTTATTATACATTATCCCCCATAGCCACAGTAACCTGTGTTTATTATACATTATCCCTCCCATAGCCAGTAACCTGTGTTTATTATACATTATCCCCCCATAGCCAGTAACCTGTGCTTATTATACATTATCCTCCCATAGCCAGTAACCTGTGTTTATTATACATTATCCTCCCCATAGCCAGTAACCTGTGTTTATTATACACTATCCGCCCATAGCCAGTAACCTGTGTTTATTATACATTATCCTCCCCATAGCCAGTAACCTGTGTTTATTATACATTATCCGCCCATAGCCAGTAACCTGTGTTTATTATACATTATCCCTCCCATAGCCAGTAACCTGTGTTTATTATACATTATCCTCCCATAGCCAGTAACCTGTGTTTATTATACATTATCCTCCCATATCCAATAACCTGTGTTTATTATACATTATCTCCCCCACAACCAGTAACCTGTGTTTATTATATATTATCCCCCCACAACCAGTAACCTGTGTTTACTATACATTATTCTCCCATAGCCAGTAACCTGTGTTTATTATACATTATCCCTCCATAGCAAGTAACCTGTGTTTATTATACATAATCCCCCCATAGCCGCAGTAACCTGTGTTTATTATACATTATCCCCCCATAGCCAGTAACCTGTGTTTATTATATATTATCCACCCATAGCCAGTAACCTGTGTTTATTATACATTATCCCCCCTTAGCCAGTAACCTGTGCTTATTATACATTATCTCCCCCATAGCCAGTAACCTGTGTTTATTATACATTATCCTCCCATAGCCAGTAACCTGTGTTTATTATACATTATCCTCCCATATCCAATAACCTGTGTTTATTATACATTATCTCCCCCACAACCAGTAACCTGTGTTTATTATATATTATCCCTCCACAACCAGTAACCTGTGTTTATTATATATTATCCTCCCATAGCCAGTAACTTGTGTTTATTATACATTATCCCTCCATAGCCAGTAACCTGTATTTATTATACATTATCCCCCCATAGCCAGTAACCTGTGTTTATTATACATTATCCCCCATAGCCAGTAACCTGTGCTTATTATACATCATCTTCCCCATAGCCAGTAACCTGTGTGTATGATACATTATCCTCCCATAGCCAGTAACCTGTGTTTATTATACATTATCCTCCCATATCCAATAACCTGTGTTTATTATACATTATCTCCCCCACAACCAGTAACCTGTGTTTATTATATATTATCCCCCCACAACCAGTAACCTGTGTTTACTATACATTATTCTCCCATAGCCAGTAACCTGTGTTTATTCTAAATTATCCCTCCATAGCAAGTAACCTGTGTTTATTATACATTATCCCCCATAGCCGCAGTAACCTGTGTTTATTATACATTATCCTCCCATAGCCAGTAGCCTGTGTTTATTATACATTATCCCTCCCATAGCCAGTAACCTGTGTTTATTATACATTATCCCCCCATAGCCGCAGTAACCTGTGTTTATTATACATTATCCCTCCCATAGCCAGTAACCTGTGTTTATTAAACATTATCCCCCCATAGCCAGTAACCTGTGTTTATTATACATTATCCCTCCCATAGCCAGTAACCTGTGTTTATTATACATTATCCCCCATAGCCGCAGTAACCTGTGTTTATTATACATTATCCCTCCCATAGCCAGTGACCTGTGTTTATTATACATTATCCCCCCATAGCCAGTAACCTGTGTTTATTATACATTATCCCTCCCATAGCCAGTAACCTGTGTTTATTATACATTATCCCCCATAGCCGCAGAAACCTGTGTTTATTATACATTATCCCTCCCATAGCCAGTAACCTGTGTTTATTATACATTATCTCCCCCACAACCTGTAACCTGTGTTTATTATATATTATCCCCCACAAACAGTAACCTGTGTTTATTATACATTATCCCTCCATAGCCAGTAACCTGTGTTTATTATACATTATCCCCCATAGCCACAGTAACCTGTGTTTATTATACATTATCCCTCCCAGAGCCAGTAACCTGTGTTTATTATACATTATCCCCCCATAGCCAGTAACCTGTGCTTATTATACATTATCCTCCCATAGCCAGTAACCTGTGTTTATTATACATTATCTTCCCCATAGCCAGTAACCTGTGTTTATTATACATTATCCGCCCATAGCCAGTAACCTGTGTTTATTATACATTATCCTCCCCATAGCCAGTAACCTGTGTTTATTATACATTATCCGCCCATAGCCAGTAACCTGTGTTTATTATACATTATCCCTCCCATAGCCAGTAACCTGTGTTTATTATACATTATCCTCCTATAGCCAGTAACCTGTGTTTATTATACATTATCCCTCCCATAGCCAGTAACCTGTGTTTATTATACATTATCCCCCCATAGCCAGTAACCTGTGTTTATTATACATTATCCCCCCATAGCCAGTAACCTGTGTTTATTATACATTATCCCCCCATAGCCAGTAACCTGTGCTTATTATACATTATCCTCCCATAGCCAGTAACCTGTGTTTATTATACATTATCCTCCCATAGCCAGTAACCTGTGTTTATTATACATTATCCCCAGGGGTCAAGTCCTGGGTAAAAAAGTGCAGGAACTCACCCAAGATCCACTCCCCGCCCCCTCACCCCCCCCCCCCCCCTCACCCCCAAAAAATGATACGCTTGTATGCAGGGGCTGAGTAAGGGCACGGGGCTGAGGAGGGGGACAGGAGCTGAGGAAGAGGGACAGGAGCTTAGGAGGGGGGGAATGGGCTGTGGAAGGGGACATGGGCTGAGGTAAGGGACAGGGGCTGAGGAAAGGGACAGGAACTGAGGAAAGGGACAGGAACTGAGGAAAGGGACAGGAACTGAGGAAAGGGATATGAACTGAGGGGCTGAGGAGGGGGACAGGTGCTGACGAAGGGGGCAGGGGCTGAGGAGGGGGGCATGGGCTGAGGAGGGGGGCATGGGCTGAGGAGGGGGGACAGGGGCTGAGGAGGGGGGACAGGGGCTGAGGAAAGGGACAGGGACTGAGGAAAGGGACAGGGACTGAGGAGGGAGACAGGGACTGAGGAGGGAGACAGGGACTGAGGAGTGGGACAGGGCCTGAGGAGTGGGACAAGGCCTGAGTAAGGGGACAGGGCCTGAGTAAGGGGACAGGGCCTGAGGAGGGAGACAGGGCCTGAGGAGGGAGACAGGGCCTGAGGAGGGAGACAGGGCCTGATGAGGGAGACAGGGCCTGAGGAGGGGGGCAGGGCCTGAGGAGGGGGGCAGGAACTGAGGAAGGGGAACAGGGCCTTAAATAGGGGGACAGGGACTCAGGAAAGGGACAGGCGTGAGGATGGGACTGAGGAGGGGGACAGGGACTGAGTAATGGGATAGGGCTTGAGGAGGGGGGAAGGGACTGGGGAAAGGGACTAAGGAGGGAGACAGGGACTGAGGAGGGGGGACAGGGCCTTATATAGGGGGACAGGGACTGAGGAGGGGGGACAGGGACTGAGGAGGGGGGACAGGGCCTTAAATAGGGGGACAGGGAATGAGGAGGGGGACAGAAACTGAGGAGGGGGGACAGGGCCTTAAATATGGGGACAGGGACTGAGGGGGGACAGGGCCTTAAATAGGGGGAAAGGGACTGAGGAGGGGGGCAGGAACTGAGGAGGGGGGGCAGGGTCAGGCCTGAGGAAGGGGGACAGGGCCTTAAATAGGTGGACAGGGACTCAGGAAAGGGACAGGCCTGAGGAGGGGGACAGGGACTGGGGAAAGGGGCTAAGGAGGGGGGCAGGAACTGAGGAGGGGGACAGGGCCTTAAATAGGGGGACAGGAACTTAAATAGGGGGACAGGGACTGAGGAAAGGGACAAAAAAAACTAAAGTGCCTTCCCCCCTCCCTGAGGCTTACCTTGGGCCAGGAGGGGTGGGACAGGATCTGGAACCTGCAGCCTGCAGTCAGTGGAGTAAGCCGGCCTCTCCTGATGATGTCAGGAGGAGGGGGCGTGACTTCCTCTGCTCCACAGCGGTCCTGTGAGAAGAGCAGAGAAAGTCACGCCCCCTCCTACTGACATCATCAGGAGAGGCCGGACGACTCCACTGACTGCAGGGGGAGAGGTGAGTTTTAAAATCCGAGTCCCCAGTCAGAGGCAGGGGATTCGGATTTGTCCTCCCCCCTGCTCTGGCAGCCGCTTGTGCCAGCCCTGGGTCCTGCAGGACTAGTAATGGGAACGGCGTTCCTGCTGTGGAAAAAGTGCAGGAACGCCGTTCCCACGCGTTCCTGCAGGACTCGAGCCCTGATTATCCCCCATAGTCATTTATCGTTGGACCTAGGCAGCATGATGTCTTAGGCTGGCCCAGAGAGTGAGTGAGTGAGTGAGTGAGTGAATAATATAATATATATGTTCAGAAACATATTAGTAATATATGTAAATAGGGTTCATGCAAAGAGGGTGAAAAGTTATTAAAGAAAAACACACTTATTGCATCAAATTTACAAAGTCAAACTTTTAAAAGCTTTCCTCATTTCTTTGTCGGGATGAGGAATATATCGGTTGTAGACTGTGGATTTCCATCTGCCCAATCTTTTAATAATATGCATGTTGAAGGAGACCGAAGCTGCCCCTATTCTAAATGAAAGACCCGAGACATGGATACAACCCAATCTTAGGAGTAGTGTTCTGATGTAGAAGATGAATTTAGCCATAGTCAGAGGGATTCAGTGAGAGTAGTGGTGAAATGTGTGTGGCATGACTGAGTGTGGGTAAGTAAGAGTCAAGTATTTTAACTGGGCACTAGTTCTAGGTGGGATAAAGTGGTATAGCGGATGGATGAGTAGTTTGGTTCGTTTTAGAGGTGTGTAGAGAAAGTATATAGTGATCATGATTTTTAGCGATATCCAATATTTTTAAGGTGGTCCCAGTGGCACCACTCATATCAGGTGTCTCAATAGCTTGCAATTAAAAAAAAAAAAAAAAAACTTTTTTGACTGTAATATAAGAGCAGTCAGTTTCCTTCACATGTGTGCGTTTCAGGGCCTGCCAGGGCACAGTGTCACACCAGTGCAACTCATATCTGGTGTAACAGTAGTGTACATTAAAAAAAAAACCTAGAAATTTGACTGTGAAATAATAGCAGTCAGTTTTCTTCACACGTGTGCATTTCAGTTCCTGCCAGGGCACAGTGTCACACCAGTGCAACTCATATCTGGTGTAACAGTAGTGTACATTTTAAAAAAAATACAGGGGGCTTGTTGTCACCTTTCGGGGACCCTTGGTGTTGTACGTGGCTGGGTGGAGGAAGAGACCTTCAATGACATCAGTGAGGACAAGGAACGGGACATGGCTAGCTTGGTATCCAACCTTGTGCAAATGGGAGTTTGCGGTTGTGCACATGGACTGTTTGCGGTTGTTTGCGGTGCGTTAAACGGGGAGTTTGGTCTGTCACTGTGAAGCGGGCGTAACCCTTACACTACCTGATCGATACAACATCATACAGTAGGTCCCCCCGCCTCATTATTTTTATGGCCCCCACCCACCGCTCATGGGTGGGGGCGGGCAGGTGGGAGGACAGTAGGTCCCCCCCCAATGTGATTTACGGCCCCAACCCACCGCGCAGGGGTGGGGGCCAGGGGGGAGGACAGTAGCCCCCCCCCCCTTATCCTTATTTACTGAATATTCCCCAGTATAACAATGTTTGGCATTTAGTGAATATTCCCTATTCTGCTCTGTGTCAGTGTGTATCAGGGTCTCTGAGGACAGGTGTCAATCCATATCTGCCAAGTGACCCTATGTAGGGGGAACAGTCCCTATCCTGCTCTGTGTAAGTGTGTATCAGGGTCTCTGAGGACAGGTGTCAATCCATATGTCAAAGTGTCAATATGTCATATGTCAGGTGTCAATCCATATCCATTGTGATTTAGGAATGTTAGGTGATCTCAGCCCTTTATGGATTAAAACAAGACTCTGCATCAACTGTGTAATTTTCCATCGGAGTTTTGCCATGGATCCCCCTCCGGCATGCCACAGTCCAGGTGTTAGTCCCCTTGAAACAACTTTTCCATCACTATTGTGGCCAGAAAGAGTCCCTGTGGGTTTTAAAATTTGCCTGCCCATTGAAGTCTATGGCGGTTCGCCCGGTTCGCCGGTTCGCAAACATTTGTTCGGTCCGCCCCCTATTTAATTTTTTGTTCGCGACATCACTATTAACTACTTACTTTAAAAAAAGTAGACCATTCGTGGCAGTGATATACATAAGGAATGTGTATTACATTAAAATGCATAAGGGAATTCATACTTGTCCTACTACAATTTTTCATATGAAAAAAACAAAACACATTTATATTAAGGAATTAGTGACCATTTGCAGACTGCTGTCTTTGTTAATAACCTGACATATTTTTTTCTACAGTGACAGTTCTATAATACAACTATGGATTATATATTGTTTGTATCCTGACAGCACAGACTGTATCACAGTTTGTCACACAATTTACTGTGAATTCATAATATTCACGATTAATCATTGCAGCTGTAAGTGATCCTTACAATTCTTTGTCCTAATATAACCACAAAGAATGACAGACAAAGCAATATTATCTGTTATATTACCTGCTATACAAACAATTAGCATAATCCTCTATCTTCTAAGCTAAACAATATAGCTATTCAAATCGCCTCCTTAAACAACAAAAGAGAAAAATTCAGACAATAACTGCCTTATATATCACTGGGCTGGTAATATGTTGTAGTAAGATATTTAACTTCATGTATTTTGTAAGTCAGAATATTCTGTGTTAATTAACCATATGAATGCTCTGAATCAGAATATTTAGTATTAGGCATTTTCGCTACTCAGTAACTTAACCCTATATATGCTGCAAATCAGAATATGTTCTATTAAGCACTTCAACCACTCATCTACTTAACTCGCCCTATGCAGTAAATTAGACTGTTATGATTTAGGGATTGCCATCATTCGGACAGTTAATACTATCTATGCTGTAAATCAGAATATTTTATAATAGGCACTTCAATCACTGGGATACATAATCCTGTAAATTAGAATATTTGGATAAGAATCTTTTACCACCGCAATACTCTAATTTATCGTTGCTGTGAATTAGAATATTTTATATACAATCTCTCAGCTACTTAAATTGTCCTTTGATAAATTAGAATATTTATGTCGGATATTTTTATTTTTTTACTTGAACAGCAGCAATGATGTGAAGCAGTATATTTTGTGTGAAGATTTTGAACAGTTCCTTTCTTTTGTTGTGTAGCTGACTTCACTATTACCAGACCCATTCTTTCATTGCAAGCTCTATTTTCACAACTTCCTCCAATGATCAGTAAACGGTTCTCACTTTTAAATCACTTTCTAACTTGCTCTCACTGTTTCCATAGCAGTGCTAACACACCTCTAGTGGCTGTGTCAAACTAATTTCTCAATCAAATGGTCCTCCTGGAGCAACATTTCATTGGTGCAGCGTGGTGACTTGTCGTGCATGCGGGCTATTCTCCAAATGCTTCCCTATGGAGACCCATTAGATTGGCTGAGAACATCAAGAATTTTGATCTCAGCCAAGAAGGTGAGGTGGCCACAGAGAACAGCGCAGAGTGGGTGGGACACCTAAACAGCTACAGGGACACAAAAACGTTATGCACAGCTTCAGTTATGGTGATTGTAAGGGTGGTGGCTCTGTTTTTCTTGTGCTGAACTCTTTAATCAGTTCCTCTCTCAGGGTGCATCCCTCTCTTTTTTCCCCTTTAAGGTCAATGCTATCTGTCTATACAATCTATTTTCTATACATATTACTTTGTAACATGTACAGAATGGGGCTTGCATTCCTCACTTACATTGTTTTTGAAGTCTTCAAATTCCTCTCAAATGTAAAACTTGTCCTCTACACTTACTATATGGTTTCTGCACTTCTAGTCTCTTGCAGGGCGGGATTAACATAGGGGCTGATGGAGCTGGAGCTCCAGGTCCAAGCCCATGGAAAAGGCCCATTGATTCTTTACACTTTACTCTTAGAGTTGCCAGGTATTTCTCAGGTATTTCTTAGAGTTGCCAGGTATTTCTCAGAAGTATTTCAAAGATATTTGAGGCTGCCTAGCCGGTGCTGGTAATGCAGTAATACCAGCAATACAAATGTCAGTCTCAGTATAAACAGAGCTTATTCTGCATTACCAGCGGCAGCCAGTAGGGGTTGCAGTGTATGTGGAGAGAGACAGGGATAAGAAGTTACAGCATCTCCCTTCCTGCCTCTCTCTACTCACTGATCCGCAGGGGAGCAGCTCTGCACAGAGACTCCAGACAGCAGCTCCAAGCCTGCAGAGGCAGCCAACAGCTCAGGTAAGTGTGGGATGGGGGAAAGGATGCAGGGAGACATGGGGACACAGACACTAGGGGACACTGGGAGACACTAAGGGACACTAAGACACTAGGGGACACTGAGACACTAGGGGACACTGGGAGACATAAGGACATTTGGGATCACTGAGACACTAGGGGGCACTGGGAGACCTGGGGATACAGACACTAGGGGAAAATGTGAGAGATGAAGATGGTGAGAGACTTGGGGACACTGGGAGACATAAGGACACTTGGTGACACTGAGACACTAGGGGGCATTTGGAGACCTGGGGACACTGAGTCACTAGGGGAAACTGTGGGACATGGGGATGGTGAAAGACTTGGGGACACTGACACATGAGGACACTGAGGCACTGGGGAACATGTGGACCCTGAGACACTAAGGACACAGTGGCACCATGTCTCCTAGTGGTCCCTAGTCTCTCAGTGTCACCATGTCTCCCAGCCAGTGTCCCTAGTGTCTCAGTGTAGTGATGTCCTGAACAGTTCGCCGGGAACTGTTCGCCGGCGAACATAGCTTGTTCGTGACGAACGCGGCGGGCGAACATATGCGATGGTCGGTCCGCCCCCTATTTGTCATCATTGAGTAAACTTTGAACCTGTTCCTCACAGTCAGCAGACACATTCCAGCCAATCAGCAGCAGACCCTCCCTCCCAGACCCTCCCACCTCCATGACGAATAGGGGGCGGTTCGCGTTCGCCACGAACAAGTTCTGGCGAACTGTTCGGGACATCACTATCTCAGTGTCACCATGTCTCCCATTGTCCCTGGTGTCTCTCAGTGTCCCCTGGTCCTTGTCTCTTGGAAATCTCATCTCTTCAATGATATCTCTTAATTTATTCTAACTGAATCTTTGTTCTCTGCCCTAGCTACAGCATTAGCAAATATGGTCAATAATCTGGTAATTTTGACTTCCTTCAAACATACATGCATTCTAACAAAGCCATCTTTTTACTAAATGTCATTTTCTTTTGCCTTCTAACTGAAATGTCTTGATTACAAAGCATTACTTTTTTTTCGCTAAATCTGAATTCAGTTCTTGACAATCTACTGACTGTATTATTTCTTGGCAGTCCCCTGAAACTTGTCTCACCAAAGTTACACAAAAAACATCTTCCTTTCTCTTTTGTCAGCTAGTTTTTATTGACTTTCTCAAAATGCAAAAGTAGAACACACCTACATCAATGGGAGAACTAAAGGATTTTGCAGAAAAAAAAGAAAAGGAAAAAATACAAAAAAATACAATCCTTTGTCAATACAATTTCATAAATAAATTACCTAAAAAAAACATACACCAGAAATGATGTCCTTCAATTCTGTCAATTTGTTGTCTGTCATGGAGTTAATCTGACTTCATTTTGCTACTTACCACTGAGATCTTTTCCACTGAAAAGAAAAATATTTTCATTTTTCAAAAATGTTTGGTAGATAATAATACCCTTTAAGACTTCAGCCTGATTATCAAGTACAATCAAGGATCCAGGCTAATACCTTTACTCTGACAAATTCCTTTTTTTCTGGCCTCTGCTATTCACAATCTCTCACAGTGCCTTTCTAGAGCTGTCCCAATTTTATAAAATGTCTTAAGAGTATTTTTCACGATATTTTCAGCAGCATTTCATTTTATTAAGTGATACATTACATACTGCATTCAGCTCCTGCCTCACATTTTACATAAGGTTTCCAACTGACTGTGCCAATTCTACCTTCAAAATTCTTATGATACACAGCCTGTTTATTATTTAAACAACAATATATGTAGGTATTTTACCAGGTGTGCAATCCCTATTTGTGATCGATGCTGGCTAGTTGTATGCTCATACCAATATTTGTTATGTAGTTGTCTTCGTTGTTCTTTCAGTATTACAACACCAATTCTCTCATTGCAAGCTCTATTTTCCAATTACATGTTTGTAGTGGCAATTGTACAGTTTATACTCCATATCGTTGTGTTTCAAACATTTCTGGTATAGAAAGATATTAAAGGGATACTATGGTCACCAAAACAACTTTAGCTTAATGAAGCAATTTTGGTGTATAGATCATGCCCCTGCAGTCTTACTGCTCAATGCTATGCCATCACAGAGTTTATACAGCCCTAGTCACACCTCCCTGCCTTCCAAAACACTTCCTGTAAAGAGTCTTCTAATGTTTATACTTTCTTTATTGTAAATTCAGTTTAATTTACAATGTCTTATCTCCTGTTCTTTTAATAGCTTGCTAGTCCCTGCAGAAGCCCTCTGTATATAATTAAAGTTCAATTTAACATTCAGGAGATACACATTTTTAAAGTAAGTTACACCTCTTGTGGCAGTCACTCAATTGGTCACTAGAGATACTTCCTGTGTCAGTGTACTGGCCTTCAGTGTCTTTACGCACTGCATGGAGGCACTGAAAGTTCCCCACGGAGAATGCTGATTGGCGCAGCACAGCGTTTTGCCGTGCATGCACAATAGCCTCAAAATGCTTTTCTTTGGGGACACACGTCTGCAATAAAAGGGAATCATGACATGTCACACATGTCGTGTGTCCTTAAGGGGTTAATAATCTTAGCCATGGAGACAGAGCAAGGTGGGGCAGCCATTGCAAGCCGTCACTCTGTAGGAAAAAAGGTGGGTTGGCCACCTAAATAGCTATTTAAACACTATAGTATCAGGAATTCATGGTTGTGTTCCTGACACTTAACTATATTTTTGGCAGTGTTGCACAATAAAATGAATCTGACATTTTTCCTCAGAATTAAATTATACAACAATCAAATCTAAGAAGTCCCACTATGTTTCTATGAAAATATTTGGTAGAAACATTTTAATCAAAGTAAGTTAAAGACACAACAATGGAAAATTAGTATTGCAAACTTCTCTGGTCCTGGAAAAAATCATCTAAATGTCATACAAAGAATTGTAAATTGTACAATGACATTTTAGTCTCACCTTTCTGTGATTTAAACTCAAATTGTTCAGTATATTCAGCTCTGTGTATGTCAAATCTATCTTTCTTAAGCTTGAACTCATGATGGAATTTTCCTTGTTATTGTAAAATAATCCCTGTCGTTACCATCTGTACAGATGGATGTATATTTCCTTTTAAAAAACATGCAGGGCAATGTATGTAGCTAGGCAGAGATAGATTTAAAAGAGTGGGGGTTAAATCACTGGAGATATTTACAGTAAGCATAGATCAGTGAGAGTGGGTAGGAAAGCTGTAATATTAATAAATAAAGTAACTGTATAATCTTTTGCCACACTAAAGAGTTCTTGCATTACATTAGCATTTTCTTAGGTAAAATTTTGGGCAAACATAATTTATATAAATTTGTAAGTCTACCCTTGAAACACTGATATATCAACACTCATATATGGTCGGCACTTTACTAAGACTATGTACGCAGGATACCAAGTATGAGTTTTGTTGAGTTTGAGGTGTGTAAGGTCCAGATGTCTTTTATACCATCATTATGTACATCGTTATTGGGATGTTAACGAATCAGATGTATTTCAGAAACAATTTGTAAAAGCTGTTAATAACATTACAGTCTCAACGGTTAGCTGCTTGGCAAACTTGCTATAGCTTTCACTGAGTAAATACAATCATTATTATACCTTTAAACAAACACACAGAGCACCATAAACACTACAACATGCAACAGTGGTTATGGTGTTAGGAGTTATCTGGCAGCTCCCCCTCATTGTGAGTAGTCAAACCATTAATAATAGCTTGACTTCTTATCTGGTGTCCATCGTGAGCCGGTCCCCACCTCCACTACTTTAGAGAGAAAGCTGAAAGCTCTATGTTTGGGTTAGACAGAGCAGGGCTTAGCTCCTTGGCTGAGAATGATCAGCTGGATTTATGTCAGGAGAGCTAATGGAAGCTCCTGCTTAGGAGCTTCTAGCTCTCCATTGCAGAGTGGAGGTGGAGAATGGTGCCTGTTGGACCTAAGGTAGGAAGTCAAACCATGTAGGGTTTCCATTAAAGGGACTTTCGGAACCATTAAAGCACTTTAGCTTGGTGAAATTATTTACATGTGAAAAGTGCAGATTTTAATAGAAATTGTCACTTTTATAAATTAACATTGTTACACCCTCCTGGCTTGCAAGGAATCATCTGGTTCTGGTACATTTTGGTTTTTTAAGCTTGGTGGAGCTTAACTGAAGAGAAAGGCAATTGCCCACCCAGTGGTGGAACTAACGTAGAGAAGACCCTGGATGCACCCTCCCATTGCAAGGGTGGCCAAAAGGTAAATCTCTGTTTGTTGTACAACTCAGACAATGCTTTGCCAACTGGTGATCTACCATTTGCCCATCCTTTCAGGGTTGTATTTAGCACTGAACAGTTTTTGTGTGTTTGAATGTAAACATTTTTTATGGATTATCTGTGTGTGTGAGTGTAGGGGTATATTTGTGTGCAGTGTTCACATTTAATTGCAGATGTGTGTTTTATATACTGCTGCCATATGAAGGCAGTGGTGTACTTATGTATACCTTTGGCTTTTGAATGTAGGGGTTTGAATATAGTGTTGGTGTTAAATGCAATCTTACAATTGTATGTCTTGCTAGCTTTTGAATGCAGAGGTGTGTTTGTATGTGGTGTTGGCATTTGAATTCTTAGATGTATGCACATATATACATATACTCTGCCACATACACACACTGATATACCTGCACAGACACACAAACTAACACACATGCAGATACACAGATGCACACATTGACACAAAGATACACAAACTGATACACATGCAGATATACAGAAACACACTATGACACACATACAGACACACAGAAACACACAAAGACATACATGCAGATACACACACTGATATACATACACACAGGCACAAATACATAGACACACAGATGCACACTTGTAAATGCATAGACACAAAGAAACCCACAATGACATCATGCAGATACACAGACACACTCAAATACACATATTAACATGCACACAGATACACTCAAATACACACATTAACATGCACACAGATACACTGAAACACATACAGACACAAAGACACACACATACATGGACACGCACATTGACATACAAACAGATACACAGAAACACACAATGACATGCATACAGACACACATGCTGGTCATTTTTCTGCCACATTCCTTTATCCTACATTTTGTTTCCTACGTTTTTTTACATTTTGGGTGCAGGAGAGTGACTTGTCCTGGCTGTGGCCCTGGGGGGGCTGGGGGGGGTGCAGGGGTTGGAGTGAGGTTCTCGATGCCTTCTTTGCCTTCTCCTCCTCTCCCTCCGATGCAGCAGATACCCAGACACGCAGATACACACAGATGCAAGCACAGATACATACTAATACAAAATGACACACATATGCTCATACACACACAGACACACACACACACACAGTGTTGAAACAAACACATGCAGACATACATCCTGATACATAGACACACATACTGACACACAGACACACACACAGACATGCATACTGACATACAGGTACATACTGACACACACAGAGACATACCTACTAACACACATGCAGGTCATGTTTAACCACCCTCCTGTTTCTTTTGAGTGAGAGAGGATGACTGACACATGTTAGGAGTCAGTCTGGCAGATGGCTCTCCCCTCCTCACTGCCTCTTCTCAGCCTCCTTTCTACCACAGGCTGTCACTTCCTCCCAGGACTGGCTGTATCTGCCATTTTTGAAGGGGCCCAGTTGCACTATTAAAGGGCCGCAGTGCTGACTGGGCCCCTGAAGACATATGCCCATGGATGGTCTTAAGTTCATGGGCCAGCCGATGGGTCCCATGAGTCTGCGGGTCCCAGTGCAGCTGCACTGGCAGCAGTTCCACCGCTACAGATCTAGAATGTGGGGCCCCAGGACCGCCGGGCCTGTGACAACCGCTATGGTTGTCACTGATGATGGTAGCCCTGTCCATAACACATATCAAACCAAAATTGGCAAATCTGCAATTGAGATAAAATGTCACTTTTATTATGAGTATTAAGAGGGTGTGCAGGCAACCCAGAATTTAAGTAAAAGTAATAAAACAAAACTAATGCATTTTGTATGTATAAACATTTATTCTCAAGAAACATATATTTTCTTTATAAATACCGTATATACTCGAGTATAAGCCGACCCGAATATAAGCCGAGGCCCCTAATTTTACCCCAAAAAACTGGGAAAACTTATTGACTCGAGTATAAGACTAGGGTGGGAAATGCAGCAGCTACTGGTAAATTTCTAAATAAAATTAGATCCTAAAAAAATTATATTAATTGAATGTTTATTTCCAGTGTGTGTATATAATGAATGCAGTGTGTGTGTGTATGAATGCAGTGTGTGTGTATGAATGCAGTGTGTGTGTATGAGCGCAGTGTGTGTGTATGAATGCAGTGTGTGTGTATGAGTGCAGTGTGTGTGTATGAGTGCAGTATGTGTGTATGAGTGCAGTGTGTGTGTGTGTATGAATGCAGTGTGTGTGTATGAATGCTGTGTGTATGAATGCAGTGTGTGAGAGCCGCGGCTCTCGCGAGATTTACACTGGGAGCTGACCGAGGTGCTGAATGGACGGCGCGGAGGAGGAGAGAGCTGACAGGAGCTGCAGGAAAGGTAAGTTATATCTCTGCAGCCCCCAGTCTGTATTATGGCAATGAAAATTGCGATAATACAGACTATTGACTCGAGTATAAGCCGAGTTGGGGTTTTTCAGCACAAAAAATGTGCTGAAAAACTCGGCTTATACTCGAGTATATACGGTACATTTGAAATAAAAGTTTTAGCTCAGTTGTGGAGCTCTGGGTGATTTCATTTTGGAGTCCTTGGAGCAGTCTGTCCTTTAAATCTATGTTTTAATGAAACTCCACAAACTGAACCAGGTAGTAAACACAAACATTGTAATTATTCAACTGATGATTTATTAAATGATCTTATAATTAAACTCTTATGATGAAATTGATGTCACACTCAAGTTTGACAGCATTGTGACCCGACTGTGCAAACCTCATATGTTGACATGGAAAAAAAATGTATCATGGTAATTTATGTATAATTCTGAATAAGTGATTGTCATGTTAGAGCAAAGTTATATTACTCAGAGTTTATAGAAAATTGAACCACATACGATAAAATGAAACACTATTAGTAAAAGCAATTTTTACATGCCACATGAAGCTCTCACGTTTGACAGATCAGCATTAAACAAAACTATGATTTGATTTGCTGCTAGAGTTGATTGTATTGAACGAGTAACGACCATTCTAAAAAGATCGGTTCATATCTTGTGTATCTTGATTGCTGAACTGTTCTATATATAACCATTTTAACCCAAGGCCTTAGTGAAATTTTCCAATAGATGTACATCCCTTGAGTAATAAGCGGATTCACAAAGTCAGAACATCTGTGATAAAGAAAGCATGTGCCAAGGAGATAACAAGAGAAACTCCCTTTGTTGGGTGAAGGATTAAAAATGTCTTCACTATCAGCTTCTGCCCACATTGGAATGATAATGATATAAGGTACAAGGGTCAGTGCTATTAGCAGGGATCTATGAAATACCAATGATTTAGCTGATGTGTGTGCAGATTTGCAGCTTCTTAAAGTCTGTTGCTTATTTTACTTTTTAACAATGCTTTTTGACACAGATTGTGTCATTTTTTTTTAGAAAGTGCTATGGGGACGTTTATTTCCAAATGAAGTTTACCAAAGTAGTTGAGTAACTGGTATAGTTAATTTAATGCAATAAACCCATCCAACTAATCACATTTTTCACCTATCAAAACAATTAAAAGCAGGCCAACTACCCATTATCAATGTCAATTTTACCACTGGCTGAGAAATTTGGCATATCCCACTCCACCATCCTCATCCAGTCAATACTATCTAGGTCGCAGGGGTAGGCAACCTTCTGCACTCCAGATGTTTTATATTACATATCCCTTTAGGTTTCTTATTGCCATAATGCTGGCAAAGCATCAAGGTATACGTAGTCCACAACATCTGGAGTGCTGATCTAGGTTATAAGAAATTGACACTGATAAAGCAGAAGTGTGCAACGATTCAGTTTACTCTCAGTCTGATGCAGTGCCTCACAGTGTCACTACCTGTGTGTGGTGCTATATAAGGATTCTGCACCCAGACTGAGATCACTCTCTATTCCCAGCTGCCCATACTTTACTATTATCTTCTCCCTATTTAGTTGAGCCACACCCCTTCTTGTTTGCCAGTTCATTAATGGTAATGTTGTCAGTCTGGTCCTTTTGTCCTGAGTTCCTGTGCTAGATGGTCACAACCATGTATTCCTGTCTATACAGAGTTCCTGAGCTGGCTGCTTCCCTGAGTTCCCTGTATCCAGAGGCCTATTCTCAGTTCCATGTACCCAGGGGCCTATTCTCAGTTCCATGTACCCAGAGGCCTATCCTATTTTCTGTGTATCCAAAGGCCCCTTCCTAAGTTCCCTGTATCCAGAAGCCTATCCTCAGTTCCCTGTATCTAGAGGCATTTGCTCAGTTTCCTGTAGTCAGAGGCCTTCCCTGAGTTCCCTGTATCCAGAGGTCCCTTCCTGAGTTCCCTGTATCCAGAGGCCTTACCTATGTTCCCTGTATCCAGAAGCCTTTCCTGAATTCCCTGTATCCAGAGGCCTATTCTCAGTTCCCTGTATCCAGAGGCCTTTTCTCAGTTCCCTGTATCCAGAGGCCTATCCTCTTTTCCGGGTATCCAGATGACCCTTCCTCAGTTCCCTGTATCCAGAAGTCTATCCTCAGATCCCTGTATCTAGAGGCATTTCCTCAGTTCCCTGAGTTCCCTGTATCCAGAGGCTCCTTCCTCAGTTCCCTGTATCCAGAAGTCTATCCTCAGTTCCCTGTATCTAGAGGCATTTCCTCACTTCCCTGAGTCCCCTGTATCTAGAGGCATTTCCTCAGTTCCCTGAGTTCCCTGTATCCAGAGGCCTTACCTGCGTTCCTGTATCCAGAGGCCTTTCCTGAATTCCCTGTATCCAGAGGCCTATTCTCAGTTCCATGTACCCAGGGGCATATTCTCAGTTCCATGTACCCAGAGGCCTATCCTATTTTCTGTGTATCCAAAGGCCCCTTCCTAAGTTCCCTGTATCCAGAAGCCTATCCTCAGTTCCCTGTATCTAGAGGCATTTGCTCAGTTTCCTGTAGTCAGAGGCCTTCCCTGAGTTCCCTGTATCCAGAGGTCCCTTCCTGAGTTCCCTGTATCCAGAGGCCTTACCTATGTTCCCTGTATCCAGAAGCCTTTCCTGAATTCCCTGTATCCAGAGGCCTATTCTCAGTTCCCTGTATCCAGAGGCCTTTTCTCAGTTCCCTGTATCCAGAGGCCTATCCTCTTTTCCGGGTATCCAGATGACCCTTCCTCAGTTCCCTGTATCCAGAAGTCTATCCTCAGATCCCTGTATCTAGAGGCATTTCCTCAGTTCCCTGAGTTCCCTGTATCCAGAGGCTCCTTCCTCAGTTCCCTGTATCCAGAAGTCTATCCTCAGTTCCCTGTATCTAGAGGCATTTCCTCACTTCCCTGAGTCCCCTGTATCTAGAGGCATTTCCTCAGTTCCCTGAGTTCCCTGTATCCAGAGGCCTTACCTGCGTTCCTGTATCCAGAGGCCTTTCCTGAATTCCCTGTATCCAGAGGCCTATTCTCAGTTCCTTGTATCTAGAGGCATTTTCTCAGTTCCCTGTATTCAGAGGTCTTCCCTGAGGCCCCTGTATCCAGAGGCCCTTCTCCTACATTCACTTATCTGTGTTTGTATTTTATTTAACTTCCTTGTAAATATCAATACACTTATTATGTGCCTTGATTTGTGTGTATATTGGTTTCTTTGCATTCTGGGTTCCACCCAGTAGAGGTTACTGCACTGACCAGACCCCTGACAACGTGTTGATCCTGCATTATCAATACAGCAGAGGAAGAATCACAGTTTACAAAAGAATATCCTTAATGGCTTGACAATATATCCGCTAATGACAGCTGGACTTTCGAGACAACATGTACATAATACTTAATTAATAGAAAACACAAAGTTCACTTGATCAGACTTGTTTTTTTTTTTTTTTCAAACATTCTTTCAACTGGTTAACATGTTGTTTGATCTCAACACATTTTAATACATCAGCTTTCCATTGTGGCCTGTTGTCTGTATCATAGAAACATAGAATGTGACGGCCGATAAAAACCTTTTGGCCCATCTAGTCTGCTCAATTTTCTAAATTCTCTCATTAGTCCCTGGCCTTATCTTATATCTAGTCTAGCCTATCCCACGCATGCTTAACCTCCTTCACTGTGTTAACCTCTACCACTTCAGCTGGAAGGCTATTCCATGCATCCACTATCCTTTCAGTAAAGTCATATTCATTTTTAAACATTTGCTCCTCTTGTTGTGGTAGTTTTTCTTCTTTCAACCCCTTAAGGACTGAGCCAAATGTACACGTTGAACAAAACAAAACGCTTTATACTGACTCAAACGGTAGGATTAAAGGGTATTTTTACCATACAATCAGCATTTCTGACCCCTACTGGTCAACAGCAAAACTGTCTTCACATGTCATATACAATTTACCAGCCAATATAAATTACACATAAGATTGTTTTAAACATAACCATAAACCATAAATTAAACTCCAGCACGGGCTCAACTTTAGGTTTAATTCACAATAATTTACATTTCACATCAAGACCAACAGTTGTTCTATCAGCACTGCCAACTACAGGTCTGTCAAGTACATTGACAGTTTTCATGGGGTTTTACAAACACCAAAACACTGACACCTATAGGTCAATAGACAAACAAATTTCACATACCGATCAGTATCCAACTACACTGCCACCTATAGGGCACTCGGTAGATCTCCAGTGCACTTGCATTTTGCAACACCATGTTCACTGACCCCTAACATTCAATAAGACATACAAAAATTCACATAGCAAGTACTATATCAAACATCTGGTATAAATACATATATTATTACACAGTAGCAGACGCATCTGTAGATACGTAACTGGTAATATAGTTCACATACATTTTTCACAGCACGCTGCTCACACAACAGACTTTCCCCTAGCAAGGGGACATACAACATACAAGGTGGGGACAGACCACTTTTTCATTTGTACATACGGCACTTAATGGGTTACGATTGATACATATTTAACCAGTATGGCTACGATGTTTAATATTTACACATCACGGCAATTTACTTTTCACATATACTGTACGTATTAAGATAAGCTTGGTCTATGCCATATTTCCTTATGCCATACGGTTTTATCCATTCAGGTTACAGTTACTACTAAAAAACCTATACGGATTGTCAGGTTTAATACCATACTACCAGGTACATACACCGGCTCATGTAGTTATCTATCTCTTACCTTCCCTGGAATAGTAATAGTGTACTGGCAATTAGGGTTCTAGGGCCCAATAGGTATTACCCCCTTTTTTTCTCTGCATTATGCTTCGTTTAGTGGTCCCGCGAGGCCAACACCCCGCCTCACACTCGGAGGCATACACCCCTCGGGCCACTCGTGAGCTAGCCGCCTCGCATTGTATCATAGAGAGGGCCTCACCTGTCACTCCCCTTCCTATTTTCTGGTTACTGTCACCGAGAGACCAACATCCTGCCACAACGTTCGGTGGCCACACAAAATCCCCTCGCGCCAAGCATAGATAGAGCCTCTCAAGCCACTTGACAACTAGCAGGGCCTCACCAGTCACCAAAAAACACCAAGCCTAATCGTTTCGCCTTACGGCTTAGCTAGCAAGCCAGTACAAAACCCCTGGGTACAAATAATAATTGCAATCTTTATTGTTATTTAAGTATTTATCAAAAACATGGTGAAGAATCACCTCTTCCTAGCACCCCGGCTAGAATTGATAAACCTTCAAGCAGAGGAGATGTTGCTAGTCCAGCAGCAATCAGATCCTGGACGATCCCACACATTACCACCGACCTAAGGACGTGACAAATCCCATACCCTGCCACAGCAAGGAAAGCAGAGTTATTCAAACTCCTCCATACATCAACAGACAACATGGAGGCAGGGGAAGGCCCAGCTACACCAACTCAGGTGACACCCAGGCCATGCTAGCCTCACTCAAACTCATGAGCCAAAAAAATATAATTTTATTACAGACTGGCAATCTCGAGTCGGTCACCACAGCCCTCACAAGGCTGGGCCTCACGCTACTGTACAACCAGCACCAACCGAAACTCGGTTACCTGGTACAATCAATTCTTATGACACACAAGACGTTAACCCTGCTCGTATGATCCCAGCACATTGGAGAAGCAAGGCATATATATGTATGATGATGTATCTGTGATGGTCAGATCCAGGGATTCCAGGTAAATCGGAAACTGACCATCCCTTGGTTGGGTTGGCATTTGGAATATGTAGAGATGTTTATTTGTGCAGGTACCCATACAGAAGGGATTTTGTCCCAAACAAATGGACGAGCACTCTCAGGCTCCAGGTACCAGCACCTCTGAAGTACCAGAGACAATTGATATGAGTAGTTGCATTGCATATAAACTGTTGCATTAATGTTCAAATGGTTCAGGGCACATGACAAACCATGTGTCCCAATACAACTTACAAATAACGTACTTACCATTTGTACACACCAATGCATTTTCAACACTCCTGACTCATCACCCTTCCAGACTTGTAGTTGATTCACTAAAGCTCTGGAGCTTCAAAGGGCTCTTATACAGGTATCATAAATACACCTTCAAGGAATATAGCATGCCCTCACTTACAGTCAGCACAACAGAACCATTGGCTGTAAACACACTCATAGCCAAGATTTGCAGAGGGGTCTTCCAATCTCCACCATTTACAGCATGGCACCAAACACAAACACATTGGTATTGTCACAAGGAAATCTTCCCTTACACAAAGACTAACCATAGACTTATTGGCACCACACACCTCCGCTACCCCAAGTCTCAACTCCCTCATACCCTCTGAGGAGTTTCCTTACTATACAACACCATTGATCTACCTTTACAGCTATCACTCAAGCATGGGTTGCAGCTTGGTTAAGTAAGACCAATATCAACGCAGTAAACGGCTACCATCTACCCTGCACACTGGCACTTACATGGCATAAATGGGCAATCCTTTCCCCGCTCAACTTTCGGGCTACAGATTAGCCTACTATCGATATTCGCAGATACTCTGTACTGGTTATGATAACATATCCAGAGGCCTTACAGTCATACACTATCTAGAAGACTTCTTGTTGATCAAAGATAACATATTTTTCACTAGAAGCCTCATGGCAGCTTAGTCTGGTTGATCATTTGGGTGTCCCAGTACCCCATAAGAAACAGAAGGCCCAGACACTATCATCACATTACTGGGCATATGACTTGAGTAGGCATCCATACACGCAAGTTACCACAAGACAAATAGGGAACATTCTCAACAACATCAATCACTACCTCCTGCTTAGTACTTACAACTGCAAAGAACTACAATCTCTACCAGGTTCCTTAATTTTGCCATGCCAATCATACCACATGACCACGCTTTCACATCCAAAGTACTTTCCCCTTTTTTTCACACTTCCAACATGACGATCAGAGGATATCCCTAGACACCCCAGCAACAGCAGACCTGCACATGGGGGGGAATTTCTTAACCACTTGGCATGGTAAAAGCATGTTCCTTCTAGGATTGTCTGACAGGTTTCCAACCAGAGGGTCAGACGCGGCGTCTACCACGGGTTTGGCAGCGATCTACTGGGAACGATTGATTTGGAGCTGTTGGCCATGGCATCCAGATTTGGAAATTTTTCCACAACCTCAGCCCCTTTGGGGGATCTACCCCATTGTAGCATCTGCTGTGGCATGGGGTAAATCATGGTCAGGGTCATCAATCCGTTGTTACTCAGACAACTAAGCACATGTCATATCATCAACAAACGCCACTACTCATCCATAAGGTCATGATACTTCTGGGGAACTCACTTGGTTGGCAACTTATCACATTTCTTTTACTTTCATGTACCAGGCGGGGGTATACATCCCTGCCGACAATTCTCTCATTTATATTCCAGGCATGTTCATCATACAGCCACCCATACAATCATGCCCACTCTTTCGTTCCAGAGACAAAATCATGGTTTAGACATACTCATGCAGCATAGCATGCACTATCCCACCTAGCACTTTCGTCCCATACTTGTAGAACGCATAACACAGCTTTTCACCGGGCTTAAAGAATCTCATTGGAACACGACATAGCTCAACCTGATTAGGTGCATTTACATTTACTACTGCATCTATTGGTTTACTGCATAGCTTTTTTGGTTGTTTCTCTACTCTCTCGGTATCTGGGGCAATTTGTCCTTCTATTTATAGATTGTGTATCTAAGGACTGTTTAGCACCCTGTTACTACTATCTCTAATTTGTTTGATCACTGTTATTGTAACAATACTTCAGCAACTCTGCATTTAACTTTGTATCTACTGCAGTGATTTACCATCTTAGATTTGCTACAACCATCGATCTAATCCTATTTTATTTATTTATGTTTGTTTTGTTTTGAGTTTCTCCCTTATGAGGGTTTATTAAATAGTTTTTTGTTTTTAAGCTCTCTGTGTTCTACTTCTATATTAGACACTCACAGAGGAGCTTTTTATATTTAGATACTAGGCCTTTTTGGGAGGCAGTTTGTTTTTACATCTGCCACCTATTAGTCCATTTTTTCTCTAGCTCAACCTGTGTCATAACATTTCTCCTAGGTTTTGCTTCTTTTTGCCACCTTATACTGGCACACCATTAATTATATATTTTACAGGCATTCAACAACACAGGATAACCTATGGCCAAAACTACCATAACTTCATGCTATCATACCAGACAAGAATATACTCAGAGGTTTTCAGGAATCCATTCCCCCACGTTCCTCTCAGAGATTACCAATAGCCATCCAACTTTTCATCCTTATTGAACCTATTAGATCTACAACCATTCAATTATACTACCAAGTCGGCCATTACCAGCCATGCACATTGCCTTTTATGCCTTTCTCAGGCCAGAGAATCCACTACCATCACCAACACTCAGACAGATCATTGTCTTCAATGATCCCACGTACGTAAACACATATATCATTACCTATTGGCTCTACCACATTCCGAAACGAGTCAACACGCACCAACAGTAGAG
Organism: Pelobates fuscus; assembly: GCF_036172605.1. Classification (NCBI taxonomy): domain Eukaryota; kingdom Metazoa; phylum Chordata; class Amphibia; order Anura; family Pelobatidae; genus Pelobates; species Pelobates fuscus. The sequence goes on from NC_086325.1 coordinate 35,383,724, forward strand.
ATAACATACTAACCTACCCACAACAAATGGTGTCCACTTTCGGTCCTAGATTCCTACCTTCAAAATCCTTCCAGGAATTAAATACTGTAATGCATTTAAGGAAATGTCTGGTTAATTTGTATATATTTGTTGACTGTATTAAATCTTTGATTATTCATTTTTGCCCTCTTTATTTACAGGCCTACCGTATCGTCGGTCTCGTCACACCACAACCGACTTGCTCCCTTTATACTATCCTACGCTTATGCTGGATCCTTACTCCATATACGGCTATTTGCCCCTTACACAAATAATATATATATATATATATATATATATATGATCTAAGTATATTGTTATTTTTTTTACACTTATTTTAATTAATTTTATTTGACTTCCAGCCAGCAGGGGGACTAACTGTCATTACAGTTAGTCCCCCTGCTGGCAATGCCTCAGCCAGCTAACCCGGCCTTGTGATTGAGGTCCTTGCAAGGACCTCACTCTTACATGGCGGGGGGCCCCCAGGAGAAAGGATGTGCCATCGTGGGCTCCCTGGGTAAGTTACAAAAAAAAGCACGGCGGCGTTTAGAGCCGCTTAAAATAGGGCGTAATAGTACACCCTCCGGTCTTAAGGGTTTAAGGACTGAGCCAAATGTACATGTTTTGATCAAAATAAAACTTAAACAAAACTTGGAATTTGACTATATGTCTGTTAAAACATAATTCACCTCTTTCATATTAAGTGCACCCACACTTATTATATATCATTTTATTCAGGAGAAATAGGGCTTTCATAACATCAAATATTTGACTATGAAACATAATTTAATATGAATAAAATGTAAAAAAATGTGAGAAATTAAGAAATTTTATCTTTTTAGTTCTGCATGACATTTTAACTGTGAATGTTAGAATGCTGTTAGCTTTAACTGCAATACAATACACATATTTGGATTCAGCGATGTCTCACGTGTAAAACAGTACCCCCTATGTACCCCAAAGTTTTTCTGTGTTTTGGGAAGTTACAGAGTAAATATAAGGCTTATGTTTCAGTTTCTTCACATAGATATTTGCCAGATAGGTTATGTTGCCTTTGCGACCGTATGATAGCCCAGGAATGAGAATTACCCCCATGATGGCATACCATTAGTAAAAGGAGACCCCCGTTTACAAATGCCCGCCGTCCTTAAGGAGTCAAATATAGTTTCCTCCTTTACTGTGTTGATTCCCTTTATGTATTTAAATGTTTCTATCATATCCCCCCTGTCTCGTCTTTCCTCCAAGCTATACGTGTTAAGATCCTTAAACCATTCCTGGTAAGGTTTTTAGATTACCTATCAGCTATAGGAGCTAGTGATGGATTTATTTGGAACAATGCTGAATACTATAGACATCATTTGAAGCAATTCATATTGTTTCTCAAAAAGTTAAGCAGTAAAAGTTTCTGGTAGCTATCTAAAAAATAAAGATATGTTTTACAATTCTACTGTCATTTTTGCTTTCTCTTTGCTTTGACAAATTCCGCATGTGCCTCTGTCTTTACCGTTTGTTCTTTCTTTTTATGTATTATCAATAAGATTTTATACAGATACAGAAAGTAGTTTCATATGCAACATTCTCCTCGTTTCTTTCATGGATATATTGCTGACACATGCGTCATATCTTTATGCCTTTTTGTCACCCTGTACTGGAATTCTAATTTGAGTGTCCATGAGTGGTTGAACTAGATTGTCTGTAGCTGTTCCTGAAATGGTTCTCTCACAGCATTGCGATATATATGAGTGGCCCTTTAAGAGCTCCATGTGGGAAAACATAGCGGTTTCATTTCTAAATATTGAAAATCTTTCTTCAAAAACATGGTGGGGGGAGTGATTTTCTCTGTAACTAATTTTTATGCTACAAAATAAATGGCAATAGAAGAGGAATATTTTAAAATCTCAAATCTGACAGTTGCATTTTCCCAGCATGTTATGTCTTCCATAGATTTCAAAATCAACGTACACAGAATTCCATTTTGCCTCCCACTATTGTACTGACAAGTCGTACGAGAGCTTTGAATCTGTTTGCTATCAATAATGCATGAAAGAAAACATCGCCACTATCATAATAAACATTTATTGCACCTCCTGCTGAGCATGCCCTATGAGAAAGAAAACCTAGTGCTGCTGAGGTGCACATCGCAGTTGTAAATTATCTTGAATGATAATGCTACAAGACACACGGCAATAAAATCTCATAATAGACGAATAATTAATATCCCTACAAAAAAATAAATCCACTTTGTTTTATATTCAGCAGGAGAGACTCTTCGGCGCGATTCTTTGCTCTGTCACTACATAAGAGAAAAGATGTCAGCCACAAAAAAAAAGTTGAATAAATAACTTGTTTGTGTATAAAAGTTCCACTTTTCTGCTTTGCCTTAAACTGCAGCTGTTAACATTCACAGGAGGCCTTAAAAGAGAAAGAGAATAACTGCTGCAATGCGTAAATTATTCATTCGTTTCAAATACCTATATTTTTACAGTAATTTGGCATTTCACAGGCGCTACCAGAAGCACACGTCAAATGCATTGTGATATTTGCCATCATAACTGACATTAGTATGCTGCCTCACAAACTTAAGATGTTGGCATTCAAGCAACAGGAGAGGAAGACTGAAAGTTGAGACTGAATATTTTGGGAGATTATTAATTAATAACAGAATTGTTTAGTGCAATAGTAAACTATGACTTTGAAGAAACGCAGTAGAACATTAATTCTCTAACATGTACTGTTTATATTTAACTGTTGTTGATCAGTGGTACACTTTCTTATTACGATCGTGTCTTTGACGGCCACATTATTCCAGCTTTGACAGCCTTGACAGCTTCACGTAACAAGCACAACCTAGAACCATCTCCACGCCGCTTGATTAGCAGGAGCCGTAGCTTTTAGAGATAGCACACTGCTTAGTATTGTTTTATAATTGTTACGAAAAACAAGACAGGGAACATCTCGTCCAAGAAAATACTTTTACACAGAAACAGAGGCTTTTGAAAAGAAATTATTAAGAAGTCTGTGCATGTCAGTTGTTAATGAGTGGATGTATGTAGATGGCTTTGCATATCTGTGTAAAGTATACCAGGGCTATCCACTAAAGTGGTAATTGTCAGGAATTTGAATAGAATTCAAAGGAGATTTCAAATTTAAGGCTAAAATAGCAGGGCTACAAAAATCAGCTATGGTTCTAGTTTAGCTTGCTTGGACTAAAAATCTAAAATACACTTTGAAATAAATTTGAATTTATGACAATTCTCGCTTTTGCAAATAACCCTGATTACGTGGATGGAAACTTTTATATTATCAAAACACATACTGCTTTGCTGACAAAATACTTTGTAAGTTCTCACTGTATTCCTGTTACTGAACGCTTTAAAGGGTTGAAACAAAAATACAGAAAGGTTAACCTAATGATGATGTGACAAAACCTGCCTGTAACAAGGTGAACATTTGATTTATTGCAGAGGTTGCAAAAAGGCTGTGCCTGCCATCCTCCATTTTCTGTCAACCTTTGAGCAATTTGAAATAAAATGGCATTTATCTAGTAACCAAAGCCCAACCTAATTCCGGTCTCTGAGATAAGCTTCACTTCCTCATTAACTGTTGATAGCTGTCCAACATTAGATTGCTCACTGACACACTTACAAGCTCCCTATAGACAAGTTAACTAACACACATAAGCTCACTAAAGACAAGCTCAGTCACACACACAAGCTCACTACAGAAAGCTCACTGACACATGCAAACTTACTACAGACAAGCTCACTGACACACATACAAGCTCACTATAAAAAAAATTACTGACTCACTACAGACAAGCTTACTACAGGCAAGTTCACTCACACACTTAAGCTCACTACAGACATGCTCACAGACACACATACAAGCTCAATATAGACAAGTCCGCTGATATACACACACAAGCTCACTACAGACAAGCTCACTGACACACACAGGCTCACCACAGACAAGCTCACTACAGGCAAATTTACTCACACAAACAAACAAGTTCACTACAGAAACATTTACTGGTAAGCACACATATACAGTCACTATCGGTCATGGGTTGCTTTGCAAACCTACACGTATCTATCACTGGCCGAGGTTTCTTCATGTATGATGTTATCTCTTCCTGCCTGAAAGGCTGGTTGAGGTTGGGGGGAGCGGTGTTCCAGTGCAGGATTTGGCTCCTGCCAGAGCCATGTGGCCATCCTGTGCTGGAAACTGCGAAGGGGCATTTGTGAGAGATACATATATTTCTCTCTCACTCATCCCTGCTCCCTGCTGGCTGCAAACTTTGCCAGTTTACTGAACTCTGGCAAACTCAATGCACCACCCTACTTAACTGCACAACACTCAATTATCTGTCTGAGGAGGTGAAATATTAATTATTAGATGTTATATGTAATTTGACCATCCCCAGGTGCCATGAGCCACAAGTAATCCCAGTAACCAGCCCAGCCCATCAGCAGGGCAGCTGATGACAGCATGCAAAACTGACATGTTTAAACAGGTTAATGGAATTAAAATATCTATATTCCATCTATATTCCATCATAAATCCCTATGGAAACAGCATCTGGAGCATTTGGATAATTTTAGTAATTACAAGTAAAACTACTTTTAAAGTAGTATTAATAATAATAATAATAATAATAATAATAATAATAATAATAATAATAGTCAACAGGAAAAATCATCACGTAGATAACAGAATCTTTTCTCCTTCGTACAGTGGAATAACTCGATCCACTCAGCAAATGACACATTCTAATTGGCCGTTGTCATCAAAATCTTCTCTGCAGCATTTTTTTTTTATCTGTAACCAAGATAACCAAGAATTCTGTAAAGGATGGATGTGTAAATGTAAAAAAAAAAAAGTTAAATTATATACATTTGCATATTTTTTTTTTTTTACATATCTCTGAGAAGCAATCCATACACCAAATTGCTGTTTTGTCCTACATTTATATGGTAACTGCGCATTCAGTGCTTCAAATAAATGTTACAGTAATACTTTCAAAGCAAAATAAAGCTTGTTAGTAAAGGGGTTAACTTCCAATTCAGTGCATTAACTCTATATATGCCCGTGTCTTTTGCTTTCAAAGTGAATATAGTAGCGTGACAAACATGAATATTTTAATGAAAATCTTACCTCTTCTACAGTGGCAGGCTTCAAACACCCAATCATTCCACTACAAAATCACATTATCCCTCTGCATTTAAAGAATATTTAAAAGCCATATTTGCATGCGTTTAGCCTTTGAATATTTTGTATTACATTAGGCATGTGGAAAACTGAATATTTTGCCCTCTGCATATTCTGAGCACTTTATCCCCTTAACCCCTTAAGGACACATGACATGTGTGACATGTCATGATTCCCTTTTATTCCAAAAGTTTGGTCCTTAAGGGGTTAAGGACCAAACTTCTGGAATAAAAGGGAATCATGACATGTCACACATGTCATGTGTCCTTAAGGGGTTAAACAGAATCCTGTTTTCCTAATTGGACCATGATGTTTGTTTACTAAAAAGAGATTTGCCAATGCAGTTGCCAAATGAGTTACAATGAGTTGTCCATTTGGCTCAAAATGAGCTAGTTCCATGTTTCATATGGCAGAATAGTGTTCTATAGTATTCTATATTAGACACAGGTCACATAACCCTCAATGTAGCAATGGAGTAGAAAATAAAAGGAAAGGATTTTTACACCACTACATAGTACTTTTACACTACACTCTACTTTGCTTTTCTCAATAGTTGCAACATATATAAAATGAGAAATGTGAGTTTTTTTTTTCATTTCAATAATTATTATTATTATTTTATTATTTATATGGCGCCAACAAATTCTGTAGCGCTGTACAATGGGTTCAGCTGGTTTGGCTTAGTGTGGCAATGCAGTCGTCAGCTGCTCACACCTTACTGGTTTGTTAAGATGAGAGACAGAGAGGGTTATTTACCAAAGGGAGAATTCAATGTAAATCCAAAGTGAATTTCTAATTTAAAGGGACTGTAATTGAATGATTGATTTAGAAATGATCAAAGGAGGGAAACAGGAGGAGCAGTAAAACAAATCTATAATTATTTATTACTCGTCTAACAAATACATATAGATATAGATTTTTTTTTCCTGCTCCTCTTATTCTTTCCTCTATTGTTTACCTTTTCTCACTTGATCTGGTAAGCAAATGGTTGAAAAATGTGCCAATCAGTGTACTGTAAAATATAAGCATAATATTTACATTATGTATTAACTTTGCAGTACACTGATTGGACCATTTTTGCTCCCCTTGGGTTCATCATTCGTTTTCTGAAAATCTTGATATACTAATGAAATGCAGCTGAACTGACATATGGCCAAATCAATTTAGCAAAAAAAAAAAAAGCCTATTATACAATCATATTAAAGGGGCACTGTAACTGTTTGGGGGCTTTGCCAAATATGCAAAGTCCCCAGATGGTGACATCTCTCCTGGGGGAAGGAAAAGTTGAGATTTACTTACCTGAACTTGTCCCTTGTGGGCACGGCCATATTGATCTGGCGGGTCATTTTCCGAGCTGACGTCACTGCTGTACTGTCTCGCATGCAAGACTGCGTCACTTGTGAAGGATGTCGGGATTGACTTTAGACTCTGCCATGAGTCTAAGAAAGTCAGGCTAAGGAGAATTACAGAGACAAATTAGCCCCTACTTTGTCTCTGTATATCTCTTGACTGGGTTGGAATTTCAGTGGCAATCCAACCCAGTCAAAGTTAGTATTTCATAGATTCTATCTTCATAAAATACTATTTTATTGGGGGAAAGGGTTTGACAGTGCAACTTTAAATAGTTGTAAACACACATGCAAATAGGTTTAATTACTAGACTTGGATTAGTTAGAATTGTGTAGAAAAATGCATTTCAAACAGCTATTAATTTGTAACTGGAAATCCCCACCTTCTAGAGGCTTTACCCTTACAGGTTGCAGATCCCCCCAATGTTGGGTTTAAATTTAACACTGGAGAAAACCCCTTATATACACTGAACGGTCACAACATTAAAACCACTGACAGGTGTAGTGAATAATATGGATTATATCATTTTAGTAGCACCTGTCAAGAGGTGGGACATATCAGGCAACAAGTGGTAAGTCCGTTTTTGAATTCCATGTGTTGGAAACAGGAAACATTAGCAAGTAAAAATATCTGAATAATTTTGACCTGGGCCAAATAGTGATGGCTTCTAGAAAGGGTCAGAACATCTCCAAAACAGCAAGTCTTGTGGGGTGTTCACAGTACACAGTGGTTAAAGCCTTCCAAAAGTGGTGCAAGGAAGGGCAGGATGTGATCCACCCGAGGCTCATTGATGGGGAGCTAGTGGGGAGCAACGGCTAGCCCGTCTGGTTCAATCACTCTGAAAAACTTAATGCAGGCCATGATAAAAAGGTTTCAGAACACACAGTGCATCACAGTTTGTCGCATATGGGCTCTGTCCACTGCCGCAAAAGCCTTCACTGAGCATGTGAGCATGCAATGGAAGAAGGTTGTCTGGTCTGATGAATCACATTTTCTTTTAAGTCAGGTGGATGGATGCAGACAAATGCACTGTGGGAAGAAATAAAAGCCTTAGCACATAGCATGAAGGTCAATGGTAGTTTATCCAGCCACAAAGTCTAGGCAACTTGGGAAGAAAGTAGGCCAGTGGAGGCACTGCAAAGCACTGGACAATGTTCTGCTGCGAAGTCTTGAATCCTAGTATTTATGTAGATGTTACTTTGACATGAACCACCTAACTAGAGATTGTTGCAGACCACGTACACCCCTTCAAGGCAACGGTGTTCCCTGATGGCAGTGACCTCTTTACAGCAGGGCAATGCACCCTGTCATACTGTAAAAAATATTCAGGAATGGTTTGAGGAACATGAAAATGAGTTCAAGGTGTTGTATTGGCCTCCAAATTCCCCAGATCTCAATCTGATTAAACCTCTCTGGGATGTGCTGGAACAACCAATTCAATCCATGGAGGCCCCTTGCAAGACTTAAATGATCTACTGCTAATGTCTTGGTATTAAATTTCACAGAACACATTCAGAGGTCTTGCAGAGCCCATGCCTCAATACATCAACTGTTTTGGAAGCACAAGGTGGAACTACCCAATATTAGGCAACTAGTTGTAATGTTGTGGCTGATCAGTGTATTCTTTTTGGCTACTGCCAACTGCAAGCTGTCATATAATAATTGCAAATGCACTAGTAAATTAGTAATATGCATATACACCAGGGCTAATATTCAGATAAAAATAAATAAACGATATGGTGAAAAAAAATATTGTTTACTTAGCCCAGGAGATTAAATTATTGTATTACAGTAATAGTAATGTTGCTTTGAAATTGTAATTTTAAAGTAGGTCATAAAATTGGAAAATTAAAGGTCTCACGAGAATTAAAAAAAAATGCAAGCAGCTAGGAGAAAGATCCACAGACTCATTTCTGGTAAATATTTATTCTACTCAAGATGAAAAATTATAATGATGATAAAAATATCTAATACTCTACAAACCTAACAGAGGTTCTGCAAGTTGCACCAACTGCCTGTCTTCTTTTATTTGTTCCCCCAAAAAACACTTCACTCGATATTTAGCAAAGTTTACTTATTTATCTCCAAATATGTACTTTTCTACTTTTTTGAAGAATAGGTGAAATTGTTAACCGGTCTCAACTTTTAAATGCTTGCAAATGTGGATATTGATATGTATTCTCTTAATCATAACGTTATGTAGTAAAACACTCTTTTGGAACATTAATAAACTAATATACAGGGAGAAACCAAGGGGGCTTCACTCACCTGAACGTGCATTCATTATTAGGGTGATGCTGGGGTCAATTCATACAACATACAGGATTCAGTGCACTCACCCTTTCACTAAACAGTCATTTCAAAACTCAAAGTTCCACACGTAAGTGGATTAAACTAATAAAAAGGATACATTGGAGTTGTGACTGCCTTATGCAATGTATGATCATATCAGTGTTAGGAGGTCTATACATGTGGTCTCTTGTATAACTGGCCAGCACAACTCAGACCACCGAGGTGACACAGCAGATAAGGCAGACACTTAATATATCAGGAAGAAAATTACACATTCATGATGCAAGGCACGATGTTCAAATTTATTGAAACAAATATGTAATTTCTTTACACTTTCTGTAACTTGACAAACATAGTCAGAATTGCAAATATTCTAAACAAAATACTTCACTCTTATTGTTTGAAATATTCTGCAATTCTTCTCGGACAGGAAAAGGACATGATTCAGAATCTTTATTGAGCTCTGTTTGGACCAATTTAACACATATAATTATATGAATAATTTTAAGTTTTGCTTACAATAAGAACTAATTGCTTATTTTTATTTATTGTTTTTGTGCATCAATGAGCAGATGGTCAAGCATTGAACATCAAGATAATACCTTATCCTGGCTGGGTAGGCTATGTGTCTTTTGACATTACTGGCCTTCAGCCGAGAACATTTAAGACATACAAGTTCTTCGAAAATACTTCTCGAGTATATCCACTGCAAGCGTACAAACCTCACACAAAATGGAGTTTATGATCTAAGGAGTCTAATATAATATACTTTCATTCACTGCACTTATATATAGCTTTAATTTAACTCTTTCACAAAGAGAATGGTAGCAAGACAAGAAGAAACAGTGCCACTGATAACATGACTGTTTTTCAAGCCTATGAATGAACCAATGAAAAAAAATATATGCAAGCACAATGCTTGCAAGCACCATACCTACTACAGCATTCGTCGGAGGTTAAGGTGCCAATACAAACTAGTCAAACAATTTTAGAACTGTTTGGTGTCTTAACTAGGACTCCACTCACTGCCTCTATGAACTGTAGTGGAGACAGGGTTCAGCATAAGCAGTCACCAGGTCAGGAGTCAATCTGTTCTAAAATGGTTTGGCTGCCTTCAATGGGTGGGTGCCAGGGTACCACTGGCACCATAACCATTACAGTGGTTATGTGTTAGTAGTGTTCCATTAATTGTATAGAAAGGTTATTTTTTTTATAACCACTTTACTAAAATCACAAAAAAAAAAAAAGAAAATTCAAATCAAATTTAGTTCTAATTCCTATATGTTTTAACTTCATCATCAAAATAACACACTTTAATTGCCAATCATGACTATAAAATTCCAAAATATCATTGTGTTCATATAAACTATAGGCAATAGTGGTGTTTATAATAATGCTGTTAAAGGACCACTCTAGTGCCAGGAAAGCATACTCGTATTTCTGGCACTAGAGTGCCCTGAGGGTGCCCCCACCCTCAGGGACCCACTCCCGCCAGGCTCTGGGAAGGGGAAAGGGGTAAAAACTTACCTTTTTCCAGCGCTGGGCGGGGAGCTCTCCTCCTCCTCTCCGCCTCCGTTCCTCCCCGTCGGCTGAATGCGCACGCGCGGCAAGAGCTGCGCGCGCATTCAGCCGGTCACATAGGAAAGCATTCATAATGCTTTCCTATGGACGCTTGCGTGCTCTCACTGTGATTTTCACAGTGAGAATCACGCAAGCGCCTCTAGCGGCTGTCAGTGAGACAGCCACTAGAGGATTAGGGGGAAGGCTTAACTAATTGATAAACATAGCAGTTTCTCTGAAACTGCTATGTTTATAAAACAATTAGTTAACCCTAGCTGGACCTGGCACCCAGACCACTTCATTAAGCTGAAGTGGTCTGGGTGCCTAGAGTGGTCCTTTAAGTAAGGTTATAAAGAGGTTGTGGGATCTATGGTGCAACGGGTAGTTAGGGTTTATTGGGCTTAGAGATAGATGGGCTTAAAGTTTGTGTGAAGGAATACTTACATTTTGGATTTTAGAATTAGCAGTTACTAAATTGATACTATCAGTCTGGTGATGTCTGTCAGCCCGTCTGTCTTTTATTCAAAGAATTTAGAATTTTTCTCCTGAACAAGGTGTGATATGCAAACTTTGCCACATTCATTTTAATTGAACGTTTCAGTGGAAAGAGCAGTGTATCACAGCACAGGGATGTGTAATTTCCTGTTTACTAACATATTCAAAGTAGAAAGTGTAAGAAACACAAGTGTTAGCATTTTGTAAAAAGATGAATTCAAAGTTAACGCTAGTGCAGAAAGTTAAAGTTAGAAAAGGTGACAGAGAAAAATCTAAGAGGAATCAAAGTTATTTAAAGTGATACTGCAATTGCTATTATATTAACTGTTAAGTTAGAGTGATGTTTATGTATGTTTGACTTTTTTATGACTGGTGTCAATAATTGGTCAAATATTATTACCATCTGGGGGGCTTCTGTGAGGCAAATACACAAGTTTACCATTGCAATGCCACTCAATATAAAGCCACTAGCTTTGGCAGCTACCCAAGACACTATGTGGGTAGTAATGTGTTTAGGTTGATGGTGCCATTATTCCCTGACAGTAAAATTCACCATTATTCCTTTTAACACACCTGTGTGTATGAACGGGCATCCATGCATATTGTAAATACATACACACATAAATCATACCTCCCAAATGTCCCTATTTAGGAGGGAGAATCTATATTTTGGGCCCAAGTCCCTATGTCCCTATTTTGTATCCTAATGTCTGTCTTTTCTAGGAGCTCCATATTGTTGGTGCGTCTGAGTGTATAACAAAGCTCCACAGCAATAATACTCACAATAATGTGTATTTAATCTACAATAAATGTCTTTTGAAATCAGTCTGTGTAAATAAGATACAATGTTCTTGTTCTAAATTACATTTTAATTGCATAAATTGCTATTGGAATGTCACCTAAAATTTATCAGAACAGCCACGCCCCTGGTTACATCCCTACTCCATACCCTAGATATAAAGTCCATTCGACATGTTGGAATGTATGCATAAATGACAAGCTTTTATAGCAAGTTATACACACACACATATATATTAAAATTTATATTACACTCACACATACCTATTTACATACATCTTCCTAGTCATACACACGTAGATAGCTACATAAGTTGTCTCACACTCACACCTATCTCTTCTAATTATGGTCTATGGTCTACAACATTGAAAGGTCACTTGTTTGAAGTCCTTAGTATGTATGGTAGCGTCAAAAGAGTTGCCATTTATAGATTTGGTCCTGCACTTATGGTCATGATTCTCTTCTGACTGGTATGGAACTGTTAGAACAACCGTTCAAGTCCACACAACCTCTGCCTGCATACACAAGTTTAAAAGCAACAGAGGTTATACTGCTGTGACTAACTGCTGTGACTAACTGCTTACTGCCAAGTTCCTGATTAAAATGTTAGAGCTGGACTTAGGATCAGCTGGGGAAGAGTAGTTATAGAAAGCTATATGGTCTGAAACAGACAGCCGCCTTGAAAAGCATTTAATTGATGAAGATATTGCCACCACTTATAATCTGTTGTCTGAAGTCCTGATTTTGTCAGACTATAGGCATGTCCCTCTCTAGGAGTGTTGCTCATCATGCATCGGCTTTAGTAGCTGTGGTGTTCTAGCAGGGTTTGTGTTTAAAACCTGGAAGGATCAAAATAAATCAAGATGTTAATTTATGTATGTGTGTGTGTTGAGTAGAGCACTTCTTCTTTATGATACTCCTGCATTTTCAGGGTCAGCCACCATTGTTTTGATACTTGGCCTCTATACTGTTACATGTACCAGGTCTTCCTTCTACACCTGTTTGGAAGAAGAGTTTCCTAACAGTTGTTGCACTCCTCCTTTGGATCTATTGCTGATGTACTGATTTTGGGTGCTTACATAATTTTCTTGTATCTGAGCCAGCATTGCAGATCTATTCTGTCTGCAGATTATTTCTACACTCATCAATATCCCTGTATTTCTGTGTGTGTGAATGCAGGTATGTATTTGTGTGTAGTGGTGGCTTTTGAATGCATGTGTATTTGTATGGAACGTCTGTGTGTTTTAATGTAGGTGTGTTTTTATATGGAGTATGTGTGCGTGATTGCAAAGGCATATTTGTTTATGGTGTTATATGAACACAATGGTGAACATAAAGATGCACAGACATACACACAGATACACTCTAAGAGAAACACACACACTGACACAGTCATTCACAGATACACACACAAATAAAGAAAAAATACATTGTATTCCAACTCTTGATTCCATACCGTTCTGGTAGTACAATCCAACCCCTTATGCTAAATTACGCAATGCATGCAGTCAGATGTGACATTATGTCAAGCCTCTGTCATCAGAGTGTCAGCAGATATGTGCATCATGGGGGGTATTTAAAGAACATTATTTTTGGTAAAGAAATGCATTTACTCATGGCCTCCTCATCTGTTTCTCTCGCTCTTAGGCTCCCTGTGCTTGGAGGAAGTGAAGTGTAATCACTTACTCCAAGCACAGTGGCCTCATGGGAGAACAACACTGTCTGCATGCCATTTTTGCTTTGACATGGGAATGCAAATACAGGGCAGTTGGCAGCTATGCATACGTGAGTCTTTATATCTTAATTGTGGGTCTACCGCTACGTATAGGCCATTACTATCTAAATTCTCATCTGAATCAATAGTCAGAGATCAGACAGCCTTGTACATTTAGACAGACAATGACATGCATCATGGTAAAGACAATAAAGTGATTAGTTGGTTTGTATCCTCAGGTATTATTTGCATATAGTGTATACATTAGATGCCAGTTCTCACTTTGTTCAGTGTCCATTGGTACATTTGGCAAAGGACGTAGGCTTCCTTGTAGGCCCAATACAAGTCTACACATATCTTGTATGCCTTCAATTGTGAACTTGCAGACAGAGGAATTACTAAATTGGCATGTTACCATGACATTGAGTAAACTTTTATGCAATGTATCTAGAACTGCAAAATCTGTTGGTAACATATACATTTGAAATAATAAATTAACATTAATATAGAAATATAGTTGCTAAATCTGGAATTTTGAAGGATTGTCAAGGGGAATTAAAATTGCAGCTAAACTATTTTGGCCTTAAATATTGTAACATTTGTAATTGTGTTACCTTTTACCTTCTCCGTTTCACATATAGGTGTGCTTCAGTTGTTTTCTGGACTTGCTCTGCGAGTTGCCCCTGTGGACTCCTACTATATTATACTTATGGAAATCTACTTGATCCAGAGGTAATACATCATAATGTTTTCAACTGAAAAAAAAAGAATATAGACACAAAGTAAAGAGCATCATTCTGCTAAAGTAAACAGAATTCTCTCTGTCCTTAAAGGGCAATCTTTGCCGTACAGGCATTCCCCAATGACATTGTAGTTTTGACTTATTGAACTTTTCAGCTCATCTGTGGTAAATCTGCAGTGTATTAATTTCAATAAAGCTGTCAAAAACAGAGACTACATTTGGAGCGTAATAATATCTTATGGACGCTGCCTTATTTATATTGAAAAATATTATAGGAAAACACATTTTGTTGCAATTTCTCAACTATTAGACATAACAGTCTAACGGTATATATATTTTGCCTACTGTGTCTATCCAAAAGAAATGAACAATTCTTAATTTAATTTAATTTAATTAGTTATTTGTAGTGTTTCGTAACATAAAACTTGTAACAAATATAGTTATGGAGTATTTATAGAAAATGCATAAAAGAAAACATAGACATAATATTAATTTATGATAATGCTGACAAAATTATATGTAGCTAGACAGGTGGGGGTATGGGATGGCAGAAAAGAGGGTTGTGTAGTATAAACACACACAAGAGGGTATGAGGGGTGTGGAAAGAGAATAAGAGGAGGTTTAAAACAATGTTCTCCAACCCAGTACTCATGGACCACCAACAGTCCAAATTTGTCAGTATCTTCATTGGACTAAAACAGGGAAATACATAAATCCTGGACTGTTGCTGGTCCATAAGGACTGGGTTGGGGACCACTGGTTTAAAAGACTGACAATGGGGTTTAGATCATTGAACAAGGGGTGAGAGATTGAGAGAGATGCACATGAGGGTAGGTGAGGTTGGGATTAGAGAGAAAAAATATGGGAAGATTCATAAGTGAAGATGATGAGGTAGGGACGAACATGTTGGAAACGAGTGATTGAAAAACAGTAGTAGGTAGAAGGATGAAGAAGGCAGAGATACAAATATGTGAGAGGTGGGGGTTTGCTTCAGAATGAGGAGGAAGTTACACTTGTGGAAGAGGAGGGGTGGGGAGTTGAGGAGATGCCAGATATAGAGGAGTAAGAAGAATATTGACAACAATAAAGACACAATAACATTCAGAATAATACACAGTAGCAACACATGAATGCACACCTGAATTCAAATGCTAACAACACATATAAATAAGGGACCCTGTGTCTCCCTTTGAATATAGAAATCTAGAAATTCAATGCAAGTTGCACTGATAACTTTCCCAATACTCCTTAACAGAAGTAAAACTTTCTTTAGTAGATGTCTAGTGCTAGATAACAAACATTAGGAATTGGCTCTTACACAGCCATACTCTACAGTGGATCAGTTTAAATTTACTGGAGCACATAGGAAGATAACATCAAGCAATCATACTCTCTGTAGTTTAGACCTATAGCCGACTTGTAATATGATACAAATTGAAAACGATGTCACTGAATAAATAGTTTACACCTTTAGCAATTGAATGCATACATATTTATGGTATGTTATTCGTACAATTGTTTATTCTTCAAAATAATTGTTTTGTGTGATTCAGATGGAATATGTGGATGGAATTGTTTTCCTCTTTTTTTTTTCCTTTTTTTTATTTGTTCCTATATTTGAAACAAAAATTCTTCAACAAAAACATTTATTTAGAAGTATGTACTTACTTATAGCTGTATTTTTTTAGTAATATCCCCATGTAACATAACTCCATTCTATGATGGAAGCATGTATGTCACTGCACACTTAAAGATAACGAAGGAAGCAGCTGTTCATACATGTAGGTAACTAATCACGTAGTTTAATTTGCCTCGTGCCAGTGAACTCCGCTATCATGATGAAAAATGGTCCATAACCTTACTCTTAAAACCCCCAATAACTGCATTGGCTAAAATAGAAAATAAACAAGTTGCACATAGTTCAGATCACTGAATTTTTTTAACTAGTTTGATAGAGACACTAGTTTGACTGCTCATCTATCCATCAATTAGCTCAGTGAGTCATTATTCTACTGAAATATAATATGTAACATTTTATCTGCAAGATACATTCATTAGACATCTCTCAGTGTCATAGAGTATCTGCATTTCACTTAAAAGGAACAATGTCACCAAATATTTAAACTCTTAACATAATCTTAATTTTGTAATATACTTTTGCATTCATTATTTTAAATTCATGTATGTATTTCTTTTAAATCACTTGCCTACTTTTCCTAATCCCCATTATGACAGCCATATTTAGGCAACTTTGGTCAGCATGTGAGTTATTTTACTCAATTCCCACTCTCTTGGAACCGTCTTTAACTTTTCTAAATCACTTGACATAAAATGCTGCAGGCAGAAAGAGCACACAATACCTGACTGTCAACTGAAAGTGCATGAAGATGGATTTTGGAAAGGGGGAGTGGAATAGGAAAGAAAGTGAGATCATCAAAAATGGCAAGATACAAGAATTTAAAAAAAAATATGAAATGGTATATTATATCATAAAGAGTGTATTAAGATTTCAAAAAATGACAGTGTTCCTTTAGGGTGGCAGTGCTGATGTTCTCCGATATGGGAATAACTTAAATATCCATGTCTACACATTTCATTTGGAATTTAAATCAAAATAAATTACTTTCTTAAAGCAGGGTACTTAGGTATTTTTATTTTTACACTTGCAGAAGTACTACTCCATAAAAAAGTTGAGAAACACAATTCTAGTGCATATTTCGATCAAGCCCCCCTGCCTTTTCACCTGTGAAAAAAATGGGAAAAAAGGGAAAAAAGGGTTCACTTAATTAACTGCAGCTCTAAGTCTGCCTTCTGTGGCTGCCTACCAAACAGCCACTAGAGGGCTTCCCAAATCCAAACAAACAATGCTTTCCTATGGGGAGGTCTAATCTGTGCGCGGCCATTGCTGATGTCGGCGAGGGAGGATCGTGGGCAGAGCCTGACCGAGCGCCGAGGGACATCGGCGCTGGATACAGGTAAGTGACTGAAGGGGTTATAACCCCCTCAGCCCCAGGGAGGAGGGGTGGAGGGAGAGAGGCACTGCAGGAGCCTATAGTGCCAGGAAAACGGGTTTGTTTTCCTGGCACTATAAGATCCCTTTTAGTATACTGCTTTGTTTTATGTCACAGCTCTTAATTACGGATTTATTCCGGAGTTACAATTTGTTTTAGACTTGACTTTAACATTTTCATTTTATTAAACATTAATACAACTCTTAAGCTGCTAATCTAAGTATCCAATTTAAAGTACAGAGGGAACATTTGGCAAAAGCCTTTGAATAGCTCGATCTGCCACCTCTGCTTCATCTATAAAACATCCAAATGTTCAGAGCATTGCAAATGTGACCACGGTAATGCCAATGACTTGGTCTCAAACTGTTATATCAATCTTTCATTGGTCTAAAAGACTGACACGAACCAGGCTTTAATATAATTTAATGGAAGCAGCCTGTTCAGTGAGATGTGGCTATAAATCTGTTTCTACTGATTGGACATAGCATTATAGTGCCAAATATCCCACTGAATCAGGTAGCGTCCAGTGTTATTAATTACACAGTGTGATGGAAGGAAGATTAAAAAGAAACTGTGTGGCTGTGCGAAAATGCAAAAGCACATTATACAGTTAATTAAAATATAGTAATTTATCCTAAGGATGTTCTTCCACTCAGAGGATTGTCAGAGCTAAAGTGAATTCACCTGATCTGCAATAGTCAAAAATAGCCTCTGGTCATTAGTCACTATAGCTTAACGCTGTGACGTACTCTCGTTTCCCAAAATCATTTGGCAGTGGTCAACATCTCTTACGCAGAGTGTCACTTAGAAACTGGTTATAGAATTGGGAAAAAAAAGAAGGAAAATATGTTACAAACAATCACAATGTTGCAGAAACATGCTGATTAAAGTTGCATATATATGTAGGGGGAGTGGGAGAGAGTACGATGGATTGAGACAGATCTGGACAATAAAAGTCGAATAATGGCAAACGAGATAGACAGCAAAAGAGCATAAGGGAGTGGGGGTATGAATGTAAAATGGGAAATGGGAGAAACGGACAGTAAAAAGAGAAATAGAGAAATTAAGATTAATGCTTATCGGAGGAATATAACTGAAAGGCATGAATAATGAGACAGTGTTAAGGGGTAATTTGAATATAATAAAAATACAGATTATTGTGTGGGTCCTGTTATTCAAACTTTGATTTGTATCTGTGTATTTTTTTCCCTCAAGCTTCTTGACTTCTCGAAGTTTCCCGAACATGCTCTACATTATCTGCTGTGCTGATATTTAACTGTGAGCAATAAAACATGAAATAATTGTTTTGTTGTTTGGTTTTTTTCTTACTGGATATTATAATGTTATTTTACCATAGCATTAACTCTTATATTATTGATACTAATTTGTTTAGTTATTGCTTATTTAGCATTTTTCCCCAGATTAATACCTGCATGAATCTTGTGCAGTATAACCCATTATTGTCAAATAATGGTCTATGTTATTGTAACAGGGAAAAATACAAATAAGAAGGAATGCAGATAATAGGAGTGACACCTCCCAAAATACAAATAAAAGAAGGTTAATACAACCATAATCAGAAAGTAGAGATCGTGGTCTGTGGTATCTAATAAAAACATGGACTCAACATAGTGTGGTCAGTTAATGGTGAGAATTGACACGCAATATAATGAGGAGAACTCACAGGAGAATGAGTAATATCAGGCACATCATCCTAAGTCAAATATGGAGTGTGAAGTTTTCAAGGTATAGTAGTCTTCTTACACTTGAAAGACAAAAAAAAGACACAACAATAGTGCAGATGGATGTAAAAAAAAAAAAGAAAGAACATTTATTACAAATGCACTTACAAGATAAAAAGGTCAAAAGGGCATATTTCCACTTCCTGGTGGACCTGATAATACCACATAGATATAGTCCCCAACATCTGTATCCAACTCCTGTGAGTTCTCCTCATTATATTGCGTGTCAATTCTCACCATTTTCTGACCACACTATGTTGAGTCCGTGTTTTTATTAGATACCACAGACCACGATCTCTACTCTCTGATTAAGGTTGTATTAACCTTTCATTTGTATTTTGGGAGGTGTCACTTCTATTCTCTACATTCCTACTTAATAGTATGTTTCATAGTTTTTTGGTGTTCTGGAGGGCACGCTATGCAGTAGGTTTGCTTAATATCTGCTTTTAGTGGTTATACTTTTGTATGTTGTTCTATGTTATTAATGATGTCTAACCTGTGGAATTTTCTACCCAGTTAGCAGTAGCAGTAGTTCCCTGTGGAGTCATGATGGGAATTAAGAAGCATGTTTCATACTGACATAGGATCCTTAAGGACCAGGTTACGATGAGGGCATGTGTTGTTATTAGTTAGACATGTGCATTCAAATTCAAATGAATCAAGTTTTGTCCGACATTTTGCGACATTTCAGGATTCCGCAGCTATCAAATTCTGCAGCATCTAAAATGGTAAAAATTTTAAGAACAAAGTGTTTTCAAAAAGATAGCAAATCAGACTTATCTATTAAGCTGTGGAAACAGCAACATTATTGTGTGTTTTTTAAAATGTTGAGCTTTTAGCTGTCAAGCTGATAGCTCACTAATTTGTTTTTCTTACATGGGATTGCCATTGTTAAGGACTCCAAATTAGGCACTGATCTACTAAGCAACTGAAAGAGCAATGTCAAGACATTTTATTTTCCTTATTTTTGCTCTTTCATCTATTTAGTAGATAGCTCCCTAATTTGGTACCTTTATGTTGGATTGCCATATTTAATGATATCAAATTAGTGCACTTTTTGGTACATAGCTTCCTAATTTGGTACCCTTATGTGGGATTGCCCTATAACCAAACTAATTACTATCCCTAATATGCTATGGTAAAATGAAAATCTAACATCCAGTAAGAAAAAAAGCAACATATATTTCATATTTGTAATCAAATTAGGGCACTGTTTAGGAGATAGTTTCCTAATTTGATATCCTTATATGGGATCGCCCTATTTAAGATACCAAATTAGGGTGACATACACTGTCATTTACTTATTTTTGCACACTATCACAAATACTGTCATTAACCTTTCAGTACACAGTCATATACACATTAATTTACCGATGCATACACTGTCATAAGCTCATGCATGCACACTTTCACATAATCATTTACTCACACATGCACACAGTCATATCTACCTTCATTTTATACAAGCATGCACATTTTTTCTGCCCACATACACACACAATCATATACATGTTAATTTGCCAATTCATGCACACTGTCACATACACTGTCATTAACCCATGCATGCATAGTCATTTGCTCATCCATGTACCCTGTCATATACACTGCCATTAACCCATACAATTAGGGAGCTAACTGCTAAACAGGACCGCCATTTTGTATCCTTAAACAGTTATTCCCACATAAGGATACCACTAGAGGGAGCTAGCTAAAGAACAGCACCCTAATGTGATATCCTTAAATGGGATATCCCACATAAGTATACCGAATTTGAGAACTATCTATTAAACGGCGTCCTGTAAGGAATAAGAGAAACTTAAGTATCGGAACTACAGCAACAAAACGAACTGAAAACTAACCACATTTTTTCCCTTTGCATGCCTGTATCTGTCATTAAGATGATAAACCTGTTGACTAAATGTAGAGATATAATTTTGAGATAGTATACAACATGATTATTTTGGGAACCTGATTTGAAAAAAAAAATCTATTTGTAGGCAATAAAGGGAATTAACTGAAGAACGTGAGATGTATTACATGGTGTGGAGAGTACCTAGTTTTGTGTGCACTATGGGCACTGACCGAAGTTTTAAAAAAAATGCTGACCTAAGGCAGTAGCAGAGAATGTCAAGAAATCATTTTGGTCATGGGTCCTGCTTATTTTGTGTTATTTCAAATAGATTGTCTATTCAGTGACAAATCTATGTAAAACATCATATGTAAAGGTTTATTTCAGATATACCTTTTTTGCTTGATATTAAAGTATTTATCTAATACAATATTTAATGCAATGGCCCTTTACATCCCACCAATGTTTTACACATTAAATGTGAGATATCATATATTTTAATTTCAGTCAACATTAGCTTCTAATTTATCTTCTTGCTCTCTGTAATCCAGTTACAATTTTCAAATTATACCAATTCAAAAATTAATTGACACAGAAGATGGGATGAAAAGATATTTTAAAAGTGATCAAGATAGACACATTACAAATTAATATTTTATTGAAAATTATTTTTGCCTCCTGAATTTTTCTCTGTTTTATCTTGTATGAGACTTATTTTTTAGTTAATATTCATATGTGATTATTTCCAAGTTTTCCATGTTTTAAGCATATGTCTTGGAATAAAATATAATATAGGTAAGAATGTTACCTGCTGTAACACTGGTAGACATTATATTTATGTGTTAATAAATAGGCCTGTAGTTTACAATTTTGACAAAATAAATACAAACATTTATCCCCAAAAATCTATTTTTAATTTTATGATGTGCCTAATCTGAATGTGTTAGAGGTCCTGCTGTTTGGCGGGTTACATTTGTCTGTCTGCTATAGACTCTGTGGTGCTGGAGAGGAAGTACTTTCCTGTCTGTCTTTTATATCTTCCACTGTCTCTTTCTGTGCAGCCCGTTTTACCTCTCATATCTTCATATGTATGGCCTGCCCCAATGTCTATGTGCTGCAGCTGTGCTAACACAACTTTGCTAAAGTTCAAACATTCTCAGTTATGAGCTAAGCCTGTTGGTGCCTGGCTTAACTCAATGGCTCGGAGAGATCATCTGATGTTGAGCTAACAGAAGCCTCTAAACAGTCATTGATGAGTGGTGACTGGAGGACTCCAGAAAAGTAGTGAAACAATTGCTAAACTGTTTGACCACTTTTATTAGAGAGGTGGCATCAGGGCACTCTAAGCTATAGTTGTTATGTTACTTGGAGTTTTCCTTTGGTACTGGGAGTTTTCAAGGTAATTTTAAGGAAAACATTTATTGATAATATGAACCAAGATGTCCAGGCTGGCTATTGACATCTGCAAAGCTTTAGTAAGCTATAAAGAGAAGAATCTCAGAAACTGCTAGGTAGTAGAGAGTATTGTGTGATAAGTGCAGCATCAAATGGAAGGGTTGACACCTCACTGAGAAAAAAAAAGTGTTCAAGCTGGGTCACTGTCAAGTACTATAATTCAACAGCCAGTGGCGTACACACAATCCATGGGTACAGATACACAGACACATACATACAGAAACACACACACACATACACATGTACACACATACAGACACACAGACATACACACACACACAGACACATGTACATACAGAGACACATACTTACACACCCACAGACACATATACATACAGAGACACATACATACATACACACACACACACAAGACACACATACATACAAAGACACATACATACAGACAGGCACACATACAGAAAAAAACATTGAAAGTCATGTTTCAATGTTTAGAGATGAAACAAAACTATTTAAAGTAATACAAGGTGACAAGATATAACTTTGCTGCAGAGAAATTTAGTTAGGCTGGGGGACTGGGCCCTCAAATGACAGATGAAATTTAATGTAGAAAAGTTATGCACTTCAGTGTAAAGAATGCACAAGCAACTTATACCCTTAATGGAAGCTGTAACGAACCCTGAAGTGGTAGCTAGGTTCTCCGTTTGGGTCTCTGTTCGGTTCTCCGTTCATCTATTAATCCCAAGTAAGCAAAGCGCTCAGGCTGAAATTCTCCAAAGTAGCAATAGGTTACCCAAACACCAGCCGAAACATGATGAAGGTTACAACAGGAATAATGTTTTATTAATGTTGTGGCAAACCTAGCCACTTTAGATCATATTACTGTACCTTTAAAGGTTGTCTGTAAAAAGCCGCTGGAATTCTGTGTTTAAATGTATGCCTGTAATGTTGTACTATAGAGCATTCGTATGCTAGCGGCCGAAAGCCGCTAGCATTCATATGGTCGTTTCACAAACAGTGACTTTACATGCTGTTCGTGAAACTAATAAAGTACCGAATGGGAGCCCACACACATAGGTTGCAATCGACGGTTAATTACTTTCCTGGGTGGCCGTCGTTCGGCTACCGACCACGCGACGGTCGGCCATCTTGGATCCTTTGTTAACCCAGCGGTGTTTGTTCGTCGAGCGCCTGGAACTAAAATCAGCTACTCGACGGCACGAACACCGATGGGCTTCCAGGCCATTCGGGAGCTCCGGTCTTTCAATATTGTGTTTCCCAATCAGTGTTCGGTACTTTTAGGAGAATGTGATTTAAAGTATGCTTTCGTGCGCCGTTCGGTTATTTATGCTGGGACCTGAGCGGTACTCGCACGAAGTATGCGCTCAGACCCCAGCTATCTACCGAACGGTCATTTATTATAATTACACGAATAAAGCTAAAGTTATGGATGTTTATGTTAAAACCTGGTTCTGCTGTACGGAGGGATAATCCACTTAACAGGATATTCTAGTGGGAGCATTCCTCTCGTACAGCAGTGCATGGTGGGAGAAATGCTCTGTATTTTCAGTTCCCCATGTAGTCCTCTACTGTAATACCCCTGTAATGTGACTAAGGAAACCCCTTGCATGGGGAACCACATAAATACTTGTGAATAAAAACGTCAGTTGACTCCCAGAACTGTGTTTCGTCCGGTTACTGGGGGATTTGGGATATTGCCTTCTTTTCCAGTGCTTTACTTTGGATTACTTTCTATACCAGTGGAGATCGTGGGATTTAATATTGCAGCTCCGCTACAGATGCCACACTGGCTTTTATGGAAGTCCCCCTGCAAGAGCACCTCCCACAGTACGCAAACATGACAACCAATCACATTGCTTGATTACAGTTAAACACTCCCTCTCTCTGCCTGTGAGATAATTAGGTAAGCTAAGGGATAACCCAATTATCTCCAGGCAAAGGGAACACATTTTCCCCAAAACTCAGAACACCCCTTTAAGGACGTGGTATCCCCACAAATAGCATATCCCCTGATAGCCCCAATCTGAGTGACCAACATATTCAAATTTTACCCAGATCGGTTCAGGGTTTTTTGAAAAGTGTGGAAGTCTTAGTTCACCGACCGCACACGACGCTCCTGCTCAAAACAGTTCCACAAATTCAGTGTGCGGTCGGTCAATTTTGAAAAGTCATAAAAACTGAATAAAACCACGAACGGAGCCTCCTGGCTCATGAGAGCGATTGTTCCCCTTGTTCGTGGGAACGGAACTACCGAACGGCGCTTTCCTGGCTGTTCGGCAACAAAAGGAAGCAGGCGTTCATATGCTTTCAGCAATGTTCGGGAAGTCGAGTGTCCAGTTTTAGTTCCAGACACTAGACGACCAAGTCCCGCTGCCTCCTTTCGTGCAAACAAGATGGCCGTCGTTTTCTCTGCCACGTGGCGTTCAACTATACGAACGGCGGCCACACCGAGAAAGCGCTCAGTTGACGGTTCCCTTTGTAGTTAATGAGCCAGGAGGGTGGTCGATGTTCGGTAGTTTAATCTACCGAACCAATAAAACTTAAAATAGACGAATGGTCAAAGAAAACCCCGAAAACAAAGTGGGTTTTCTCACAGAAGCGAATTAGGGATAACAACACACAAGAAGGCCTAGGGAATTGTTATAGACAACAAGCTATGCAACAATGTGCAATGTCAAACGGCACTGGCTAAGGCCAGTAAGGTATTGTCATGAATGAAAAAGGGCATTCATTCTCGGGATGAGAATATCGTTTTGCCTCTTTAAAAATCATTCATAGGACCACATCTTGAATATGCTGTGCAATTTTGGGAATCTGTTCTAAAGAAAGATATTACTCCACTAGAAATAGTGCAGATGCGGGCTACAAAATTAATAAAAGAAAGGTTAAGAAATGTAAACCTATTTAGTTAAGAAAAACCTGAGTGGGGATATGATATCATTATACAAATATATCCGGGGCCAATACAAACCATTGTGTGTAAATCTATTCACAAACCGGACTTTACATAGGACACAAGGTCATGTGTTTAAACTGGAAGAAAGACGATTTTGTCTAAGGCAAAGGAAAGGATTTTTTTGATCAACAGCAAAAACATATGTGAGGAAGGCTGAACTTGATGGACGCATGTCTCTTTTCAGCTATGTAACTATGTAACTATACCATAAGAACAATAAGGACGTGGAATTCTCTGCCTGAAGAAGTGGTTTTAGAGTCCGTACAGATGTTTAAACAGCAACTAGATGCATATTTGCAAAAACATAATATTCAATTATATCATTTTTCAACTGTAGGGTAATAGCTTCTTGATCCAATGATAAATCTGACTGCCTTTCTGGACTCAAGAGGGATTTTTTTTCCTAGTATGTTGCAAAATTGGAAGTGCTTCAAACTGTTTTTTTTTTGCCTTCTTTTGGATCAACAGCAAAAAACAAATGAGAGGAAGACTGAACTTGTCTCTTTTCAGCCTATGTAACTATGTAATATACAAATTAGTATAGTAAACACTGTGTGCAAATATGTACTGTTAAAATCCCCCAAAATCATTGTTGTGTACCATCTACATATCACAGGTCTGAACTTGGAAAAAAGTCACTAAAAGCTAAAATATATAAGAAAATATTTAAAAATACAAATATATTTTGTGTTCCTATAGTAAGTTACTTTGTCAACATTTAAAAAAATATTTTGAAACACAAATAAACGTACATTTATTAAACCACTTAAAGGGACACTATAGTCACCTGAACAACTACAGCTTAATGTAGTTGTTCAGGTGAGATCTATAGCTCCCTGCAGGCAATCTAATGTAAACACTGTATTTTCAGAGAAAATACAGTGTTTACATTGATTGATAGGAATACCTCCAGTGGCCGTCACTCAGACGGCCACCAGAGGGACTTCCTATCACGCAGGGCCCTAAAAAGGCCCTGTACACGTCAGACGTTTGAAAATACGTCTGACGTGTTCAGGAGAGAGAAGGCACTGTGTGCGCGCCTGCTCTCTCCAGCCTGTCAGCGGAGGAGGGGGGCGGGCAAAGACCGCGAGCTGAGCTGTCACTCAGCTTGCGGCCACGCACACCGCGCGCATGCGCGGTAGTGCGCTCAGGACTTCAGAGGGCAGCATGAATGCCGCCCTCTGAAGTATGTGCGCATGTGTGGCGAAGCCGCGCATGCGCACAAGGGAGCAATGACGCTTCCAAATGGAAGCATCTGATTGCTACCTGCTCGCGCCCGGCGCTGGAACCAGGTGAGTAAAATTGCCTCCCTGGAGAGTCCCTTTAAGGACCAAAGTTCTGGAATAAAAGGGAATCATGACATGTCACACATATCATGTGTCCTTAAGGGGTTAAGCTTCGACACAGACTATTCACTTCAGCCATATCATTCTATTGTGAACCCGTCAAGCCTGATGACTTTTGCTGCCAAATGAAAACCGTAAAGTTTTTCAATTGTTAGGATGCAGACATCTTTGCTCAAAAATCGCTTTATTAAGATGATCGATATTGGTGCTTAAACTATACTTTAAAATGTGCCATAAATAGTAAAAATAAACATACTGACATAATCCCAAGATAATCAGGTAGCAAAAAAACTAATTGTTTACAGAAAACATCAAAGATTCCGTGTGAGTTTAAAACTTCATCTCTTATCCATTTAAAAAATGCACAGTATGTTCTGAATCAGCTCAAAACTCCTAAGGAATAAATCTATAATCAAAAAGTCAGCACCTAGGTGAACTTAAAAGCATGAATATAGTATGTGTTTAATATCTAGAGCTTCATGTGGTCTGTGTGTCTCATGGTATTTCAACCACCTTTTGAAGTTTCTATCCTAATCATCCCAATACAGGAATAAATCCCAGTAAAGATGAAAATGGCTGGGAAATCTAAAGAAATGATAGGTTCTGGAAATAAATATATAAATATGATAGTCATTTTACTTTGTGATTTCTGGTGGGTTAAAAAGGACATCTTAGAAAAGGAATGTCTTTGACCCGATAGCTTGCTTCTGACATTTCGAGTTCTGAGTTGAAATATTTGCTCTTATATCTTTTAGTGATGGGTCTTCAATCTTCAATTTCAGGACAGTCTTTCATATTGGGGTTGAGATTAAATTAAGATAAGAATATATGTTCAAATGTAGAGTTATTCTACATCAATAGAGCAATATCCTATTGCAGACTGTGTAGTAACTTGTGGAATGGAGCTGTCAAAAAAGTCTTGACACATACTTTTGTTATTATTTTATTTTGTGATTATTGTGTAATCAACTAATTCATGCTTGCTCTGTCTGTTGGACATAACCATTCAGCTTTATTTAGAAGACTAAACACAGAGTTTAACAAACCAGACTAAATGTTCTTTTTTTTTTAAATCCCTCTTTTGCACTAGAACGTTTACATTTTACACGAGAAAGGGCACTGTCATTGGAAAATTCCATATATGAAATTTGCGTATCACGGTTCATTTGAATTCTGACGCTGTTTTGACAGACAGAAAAAAAAAAATAGCTGATATACCTTTTGTCTGTTTCTGCAGTTCTTAAAACACGTTTTCTCTTATATGCAAAGATTTTTGTTGCAGCAAAATACACAAGTCAGATTTTATAATACTGACCTATAATACAATGCACTTGTTTCAGTTTTTTTATTTTTTTTTATTTTACATACGCAAAACTGACTTTGAAGATCAAATAAAGCAGAAATACAGCAGCTTCACATTTATATATATGGAAATAGGAATCGTAAACCAATAAAGTAAAGTTGTCTTTTTGCAATGTTAATTGAATCAGACTTTATTGTCTGCCTTATAATGGGAGGACCTAGGGGTGGCTAAGAATAAATCAACTGGAAGTATAATGAAAATCATGCAAAGCTCCAATGAAGAGGATTAAGAAGAACCTACAACTAGTTTCATTAAATGAAGTAAAAGAGGTCACTAAAGCTCCAGGCTGGATACTATATATCAATTTTATTACAGAGTTCCAGGCAAAGTATTTATCTTATACTAATTAGCATATCAGGCAATCAGACTGACTAATCTGACTGTGATAGCCATCCAGGAAAGACCTAACAATCAATACCTAGATACAGTGGAGATTGACAGTAGGATCAGGGCCAGTCTTAGGGGTATGCGAGCTGTGGGGTGTGTGAGCCGACACAGCTCGCACATGCCCCGAGTGAAAGCTGTGATTAGTGCTCAGAGCACTCCCATAATGCTGGTCGCGCTGTGTAGCGTTGCCGTGCGGCACCTGGGTGGAGGATTTCATTATCTTCCACTCGGGTCTATCAGTGAGGGCAAAGGGGGTGAACCTTCTGCCTAATAAGTGAGGAGATGCAGGGAAAAGACCCTGCTCTCTGACCCTCCTCCACTGCGCCCCCTGCTCCACCAGCTACCACCATTGTGCCCCCTGCTCCACTTGCTCCTCCACCTACCACCACTGTGCACCCTAATCCCCCAGCTACCACCACTGTGCTGCCTTTTCCCACCTACCTTCACTGTGCCCCTGCTCCCCCACTGTGCCCCCTGCTCCCCCACCTACCATTACACTACCTCTGCTCCCTGACCTACCACCACTGTTCCTCTGCTCCCCAACCTACCAATACACTACCACTGCTCCCCACCTACCACCACTGTGCCCCCTGCTCCCCCACCTTTTACTACATTGCCCCTGCTTCCCCATCCTCCTCCACTGTGCCCCCTGCTCCTCCACCTACTACTACACTAATCATGCTCCCCCACTCACCTGCACACTACCCTGCACCCAACCCTCCTCTACTGTGCCCCTACTCTCCCCTCTAGCCCATAATGGAGGGGGGTAACAGTCTGTCTGTAACTGTGTGTATGTGTGCGTCTCCCTGTAACTGTGTGTCTCCCTGTAACTATGTGTGACTGCCTGCTAATGTGTGTGTGACTGTCTGCAACTGTGTGTTTTACTGCCTGCAACTGTACTTGTCTGTCTGTAACTTTGTTTACCACTATCTGCCTGTGCAATGTGTGTATGACTGTCTTCCTGTTACTGTGTGTGTGTGGCTACCTTTAACTGTGTGTGTGACTGACTGCACCTGTTTATGTGTGACTGCCTGCCTGTACCTGTGTGTGGCTGCATGTAACTGTGTGTGTTGACTATATACCTGCAACTGTGTGTGTGACTATGTGCCTGAGACTGTGAGCATTTGACTCTGCAAAAATACACACCTGCATTCACACATGGGCCTCCATACTTTATATTTATCTGAATGAAATACCTATCACACACAGCCAATAAACCTAGCACAAATGTCACACACATTCAATATACACATAACCACAACCATTACAAATATTACACACAGCCAACACATACCATACATATCCCACACAACCATCATGCCATCAAGCCTATCACATAGACACCACACACACATTATATCATATCACTATGAGATTTATTACAGTGAAGTTCCGTCATACAAAATGCAATATGTAGCTTTAGTGGATTACCACAGAAAAGCTCTGACACTGCAAGTGTCTGAGCTCATGAGACAGTTACTCATGGTCTGCACCTGGTGGAGGCACCTAGAAGATTACCTGCAAACTGGATCACCAGAAATCAGCATGCCTCCATCCATGCAAGGTAACAGCAGGGAAGGGGGAATACATTTTTTTTTTCAATGATAAATTTAATAAGTCACAAACACTACACATCTATTGACATACGCTATACATGGATGAAGGGATATGACCGGGTGAGGGGGGAGCACTGTGCAGATTTTTCGCACAGGATGCCTAAAGGCCTAAGGCCGGCCCTGATTATGATATCCAGGTCTAATAGTGGAAGCCACAGGATGCATAGGGAGACAAGGCGAGGAACTGAGAAGAGTCTGGTCTATTTGTTTTAGAAGGCTCCTATTAATTTTTTTTCCCGGAATCTTTCTACTTGTATAAAAAAATTAAAAATGTAATAGGCTATTCCATAAAACATTTAATTACAGAATGTATTGGAGTTATCAAATAACAAATAGGCATGGAACTATTGCAAGAGGGTCTATATGACAAGAGCTCTCTTATTGGTTGGCTAGTAAGCCAACCCATCAGAGTGCATTTATAGCTAAGTCTTGAGAGAAGTCTCACTTATTGGTCAGCAATCACAGAGCTCTTGGTCTCATCCACATCCACCCCCTACTTTATAATTAATTACGGCTCCCATGGGGTGGCCTGGGGTGGGACACTATGCTTCTCCCTCCCCCCTCATTCATTATTAATATTAGGACCCCATACATCACCCAAGGGAGGGGGGGGGCAGGTTGGCACACTAGGTCACCCTCTTTGTTATTAATATTAGGGCCCCTACCCATCACCTGTTGGTGGTGGCCAGAGCGCAGAACACTATGCCTTTCCACATTTATTATTAATATTTGGTCCCCTACCCATCACCAATAGGTCGAGACCAGGGAAGGACACCAGGCCCTCTTCCATTAGAGTTGTTTGTGGGGGCACAGGAGGGAATATGTCCCCATCATTATTTCCCAGGTCTCATCATGAGATTGATCCTTTTATAGAAAATTGATAGCAATGGCTGTAAAGTGCCTATTTTTGAACATTTATGAGTCTTACTGACTCCCATATGAGTTTTATCTATTAAATTGATTTATTTGTTTACTTTTTTCATGTGGTGGTTGGCAAGTAAGTGCTGGCCAGCCAACCCATAATTAAACTTCATGCCACAGAGGGTTTTTAAGTAGTTGTCTGCTGACTGCTACCATTGTCAGCAGGAAAATAGCATTTAAAATTATCAATTAATTTGGTTTACATTCAGCCGTCATGCTGGTTTAGATGCTGATATTGCTAATATTCTGAATGCTTCCAAACAAATGTTACAGAATCAGTCAGACTGACCAAATCCTGACCACATTTGAGTTTAGTTAATCTGTGAATTGCAAATGTGGTCAGAATTCTGACTAAACCAGTGTTTAGTGAATAAACCTTTAAGTGCTATTATCAGAGTATATAGTAAATAAAAGTAAAAAAGGGGGAGGGTAAATAAGGCAAGAGAGAGTAATAATGTGAAAGAAGGTGTCCTGCAATGGGCATCACAAAGGTGTAAGGGATGTGGTTGCAGTCTAGAATGACAACTCAATTTTACTGTTTTGTTGCTACAGAGGCAATGGTGAGGTAACTGAGCAAAATACAAAAATATAGCTTCTATTTCATCTACAAGTGAGGCGCTCATGCGAAAATAGGGATTTCCTTTCCAAAAATCTAAAATCATTATAGCTTAACCCCTTAAGGACACATGACATTTGTGACATGTCATGATTCCCTTTTATTCCAGAAGTTTGGTCCTTAATGGGGTTAATAGAGTGGTTCTAGATTAAAGATACCATCCCTGCAGGATGAACAGTGTAAATGCTACGAGTCTGATGTGCTGGAGGACTACAGGTAAGTAAATATTTGTTTTATTATTACTTCTGGGGGTTCCCTGGATGTTTGCATTTTCCTTTACGATTAGAGTAAGTGGTAAGGTGGTGCAGGGGACAAATATACCTAAATATTCTCAACTGCTCATAATTAATTTATATCACAATCGGAAAGAAACAAACAAACAAGCAAACACCATTACAGTATACAAGGATTATGAAATATCAATTTTATTAGGTATAGTTAAAACAGGCATGCACACCAAAACTGATCAGAAAAATAGCAACTTTACAGTTAATATCCATGATCACATTTAGTTACAACTCCCTCGTTTAATTGAGAACTAATGAGCAGGTGTTCTTATTACTGAGAGCTGATGGGAGCTTAGCATGTCTTTTTATAGGATGATAAATATCTCTAGTGAAGATTCTAGTGAAGATATCCCTGCCAGTAGGATGGGTGTTGACATGTTGTGAATGGAACATGTGTTTTTTTTTCCCCTAGTTTGTCTTTTGTAGACATAAACATTACATAAATATGTTGCTATAGCTAAAGAGAAGCTACATAGTATCAAGACCCTTAGTTAAAGTGAAGCTCCAGGTACCCAGACCACTTTAGCTAATTAAAGTGATCTGGGTGCTGTGCCCCTATTGGACTTAGCCAGAGAACTGCATTGTTTAAATTGCAGCTCTAAGTCTGCCCTCTGTGGCTGTTTATTAGACAGCCACTAGAGGGCTTCAGGAATCCAAACCGACCTTAGGTCGGTTATCTGACGCTGGACGTCCTCATGGACCTCCAGCATCAGATTTTCCCCATAGGAAAGAATTGAATAATGCTTTCCTAAGGGGAGGTCCAATGCACATGCGCATTAGGTCTCCCGGACCGGCTGACGTTGGCTGGGGAGGAGCATGGGCGGAGCCTGACCCACTGGCGAGAGATATCGGCACTGGATTCATGTAAGTAGCTGAAGGGGTTTTAACCCCTTCAGCAACATGGGATGGGGGGGCGGGAGGGAGATGGGCACTGCAGGATCCTGCAGTGCCAGGAAAACGGGTTTGTTTTCCTGGCACTGGAGAGTCTCTTTAATGTTCAAATAGACAGAAGACATTATAGATTAATACATTTTTAGCCATTTAGCCCTATTAGGCAAAATGGCCATTTTGTAAAACTGTAGAGACTTGGAAGCAGGCCGTGGATGCAGTCCACAGTGGATGCAGTAACTGAAGAGACAATTATTGATGCAATCCAAAAAGAATTAGAGAGGTCAAATGATAGGTTTGTATGAGAAGCAGTACTTCTCAAAAGCATCTGATTATGATTTGCGGGTGCCAATGGGCTTCAAAGCGTTTATTTTCTAGAAATCAACTGCTGTTGTAAATTACTGCTTGGACAACTGCTGCATAACATGAAGATGGGATATGTGTTCAGGCTAAACTCCGCGCCGCTCCTCCTTCTGACTGCGTTGGCCGGTGGGCGAGAATGATCCCGCCCACCGGCCGTGGAGACCTAATGCGCATGCGCGGCAATGCCGCGCTTGCGCATTAGCGCTCCCCATAGGAAAGCATTGAAAATGCATTTCAATGCTTTTCTATGGGGAAATGAGCGACGCTGGAGGTCCTCACACAGCGTGAGGACGTCCAGCGACGCTCTAGCACAGGTTTCCTGTGCTAGGAACCAGGAAGTGCCCTCTAGTGGCTGTCTAGTAGACAGCCACTAGAGGTGGAGTTAACCCTGCAAGGTAATTATTGCAGTTTATAAAAGACTGCAATAATTACACTTGCAGGGTTAAGAGTAATGGGAGTTGGCACCCAGACCACTCCAATTGGCAGAAGTGGTCTGGGTGCCTGGAGTGTCCCTTTAAGTTTTGTTTTAACTAACCTACATGGCATATCACTTGGTCAGGACATTTCAGTGCAGTTTTTCCATTTGGAGAGGTGCTGTGCTGCATTCTACTTGCTGCAAATTGCCGTGATATCGAAGAGCTGAAGCTTCATGAGTCCTTCTCTATCAGCATTAAGGCCACGATTCTCTGCTGTGTATGCTTTTGAAATTCATATTTGCCTGTTTTTCAGAAATATATATATATATATAGAAGGCTTGGCCTGTAATTGTGGGAGGCACTTAAGTTCCCTATTTAAACCCGGTGAGCCCCTGCTTACCTGTCTTCGACGATCTCGGAAGTGCTTCAGTGTACTTCCGGGTCACAGATCAGTGACGTCAGTTTTCCCGCCCGCCGGCAGCCCGGTTCTAACGCTCTGCGGCTGTATTTGTGAGTATAACGCTCTTGCCTTACACGGACGGCATCGAAAACGTAAGTTTAGCCCTGTCGCTCACGGGCTCGGCTTTTCTCCGCTCTTGCTTCTCTCGGTCAGTGTAACACGTTCTGTTACATTTACACCTCGTAGTCTCGTTTAGCCGGACCGGGTTGCCATACGTTTTCGTTCAGTTTGGTGCAATACCTTCATTCCGTTTCATTTTCGTGGATAGTGTTCACATTGTTGGCAATAATTTAAGTAGTTACGTTTATAAGTGGGGTTAAGACGGTTTATTTGTTGTCTCGCCCAGTATTCTAAAAATCTGTCTTAAAGTGCTTTTACATGGTCCCCTTAAAGATATAAATAGAATAAATAGGTTGAATAGGGGAAATATTATTTACATTGATTTAATGGCTGTTATGTCCTATTTTTCTGTTGTAGTCCTTACTAGTACTGACACTTCTCGCAAGTGGCCCTTCGCGGGTATACGTGTTCGCAGCATTGTTAAAGAGGTAGGCCTCTATGTCACCCAGTCATTGTGTGTATATTGTAAATAAATAGTACGTTTCATAAGTAGGTCACGTTTCTTTCCCTTTAGTTCCGTTGGTTCCCTTCAGGATAAATGGTCCATTATTAGGTCAAGTAAAGTGTTCATTCCTCAGCAGGTATGTTAATTCTGTGTCCTGGGGGGGTTTTGAGGACTAGTTGTAGTTCTCCCGCCAACTTAGGTATGTTCCCATAGGCCTCTTTGCCTATAAGTTAGTGGTCCCGCAAGGCATAAGGTCAGCCCTTACGTTCGGAGGTTCAGGCCAATCGTCCCAACGCTTAGCTATAGCCTTGCTTCAAAACTTAGTTAGGGCCTCACCCGTCACGGCCAAACGTTTTACTTTCTTTTACGTGTCACCGAGAGGCCAACACCCCGCCACCCACCTCAGTGGCACCAAGGCCCCACGAGCCAAATCATAGATAGTGCCTCTCATAGCCACTTGGCAAATAGTTAGGGCCTCATCTGCCACCAACGTAAGCTAGTTAATACAATTTCGCCTATGGGCACTAATCTAGTAAGCGGGGTCCCTCCAGCTATTCACATTTCAGTACTAACTCATCCTCTCTGCCCCCCTTAGAATGTCCAACGCTTCGGAACTAGAGGACAATCTGTCAGTTACCAGCACCCCTCTCAGGTCGGGCACGCAGAGAAGGCAACCAATCCCTCCAAGTCCAGCTTCCAGCTATCGCTCCTGGACTATCCCTAAGATTACCGCTGAACTCAAAAAGAGGAATATCCCTTATCCGGCTTCAGCCAGGAAAAATGAACTTTTTCATTTGTTGAACTCTACTGAGGATAACGAAAGGCCTGGCCCCAGTTCGGAGGTTAACGTACTTAATAGCCTGGCTGAGTTACACGCCATGATGGCCTCCCTAGTGTCCTCAGTTGCCACTATTAATAATAGATTGGATAACCTGGAAGCCAATAATGTTCCTACAGTCCCCGAGCTTCCCGGGCCGGTTGCCCAACCCACGCCCGCCCCAAGAGGTAACGATAACCCTCTACAGGCGAAGAGAGCCACTAACGTTATCAATCCTATTCACCTAATACCGCAGTCTCTGAGACGTGACATCATAGAAGGAAAGGATGTCAACTTGGCCTCACTACTGATAGCGGCTCAAGACGTGGTAGAGAACAGGGCGTACACGTTTGAGGATCTATCAGTAGTAATGAGGGCCAGAGATCCTAGGTTGAATAGGAAACTTAACATTCCCGAGTTTGTCTTGGCATTTGGTCTGTACAGAGACGTTATCTGTACAGCTTTTCCCCTCCGCAGAGAGGAGTTAGACGTATATCTACACAAGGCGATAGAGCTAGCTTATAAGTACGGGGGCTTTGCCTTTTACGACTATCACAAGTCGTTCTCCTCCAGGTCAGCCGCTTCATTGTCTCAGTATAATACAGTCACGGACTGGGGACAGCTAGACATGGAATTATTTCTTATGCATTTCGCAGGTCTCAAAACCCCTTCCTGTGCCATATGCTCGTCTGCAGCTCACTCGATTAATTTCTGTCCCGAAAATGTAGCTATCCCCTCTACCAGTAACGCCAACTCCGATTTTCAGTCCACCTCTAACCAGAAGGAAATAAGAGACAAGTTAGGCAGGCCAATCGTGTTCTTGGGCAAAGCTCAGGTCTGCAATAATTTTAATGCTGGGGGTTGTAGTTATAGTGCTTGTAGACTGCTGCATGTGTGCTCGCTTTGTTTCAGGGCACATGCCAAGACAATGTGCCCTAACAAATTGTACCCTAAAAAGGCATCCACTCCAATAAACGTACCGGTTTTGCAACGTTACCTGTCTAATCATCCTTCTTTACATCTGGTGGAATTTCTCACGTCAGGGTTCACTCACGTGTTTTAACACAGGCTTTGTCTCTCTCCCCTCAGGCACCTTGGAATGCCCCAACCTTCAGTCAGCTCTCACAGACCCCGACACCTTACAACAACTCTTACAGAAAGAAGTAGATAACAGCTTCATGCTAGGCCCTTTCACTACTCCTCCTTTCTCCTCATGGAGAACTAACCCTCTAGGTATCGCCACTGGGAAGTTTAACAACAAGAAGAGACTAATTATTGACTTTTCTGCACCACACGCCTCTCCCACACCTAGCCTGAATGCACTAATCCCGTCAGAAGATTTTTCTCTTCAGTACGCCAGAATTGATGATGCCATTCAAGCTATTATTAACTCCGGGAAGGCGGCCTGGTTAAGTAAGTCAGATATTACTAACGCCTTCAAGTTACTTCCCATTCATCAATCACTCTGGCATCTGCATGGAGTTAAGTGGCAAGACAACTACTATTTCGCTACCAGGCTTACTTTCGGCTCCAAAAGTAGCCCCAAGTTATTTGACCTGTTCGCCGAAACATTAACTTGGCTTCTCCTGAACTTCTGCAGATGTCCAGTTGTCATTCATTATTTAGACGACTTCCTCACTATCGAACCACACCACTGCACTCCACGCAGCCTGAATCACATGCTCACTCTCTTCAAAGATTTAGGTGTCCCCGTAGCCCAGGACAAAACTGAAGGTCCCAAAACCGAGATTACTTTACTGGGGATTACACTCAATTCTGTCACCATGCACGCCAGCCTGCCCCAGGAGAAGGTAGACCGAATTCTGTCTTACATTAGCACCTGCATGTCACAAGGCACTTGCACCAGGAAACAGTTACAGTCACTTCTAGGTTCACTTAATTTCGCCATGAGAATAATTCCACAGGGTAGGTCTTTCATTTCCAGAATCCTTTCACTTTTGCACGGTCTCCCTGACGATGACTCCACTACACCCTTAGACGAGTCAGCTACAGCTGATCTAAGAATGTGGCAGCTGTTCCTTTCCTCGTGGAATGGCAGGTCGCTGTTTGTTCCCCCCCCGTTTCCGATGATTCCCCGGTACTCTGGACTGACGCTTCAGGTGCCATAGGTTATGCGGCCATATTTGGCGACGAATGGCTTTACGACTCCTGGCCGATCGAAACCACCTCACTCGAGAGTTTCAGTACCACCTCCTCACTTTTCGAGATCTACCCTATCGTAGCAGCAGCATTCACGTGGGGGGTAGAGTGGAGGGGGCAGTCAGTCAGGTGTTTTTGTGATAACTTAGCTACCTGTAACATCATTAACAAGGGCCGCTCTCAGTCCCTCACGATCATGAACCTGGTCAGGAGACTCACTTGGCTAGCAGCTAATCTCCAGTTCTGCATTTCCTGTGTTCACGTCCCAGGTATACAAAATACTGCCGCTGATGCTCTGTCACGATTCAATTTGCAGGAGTTCTTCAGACTGCATCCAACGGCTACCCAGCGTCCCAGGGTACCGCCAAAGTTCGAAGACCTGGTAATGCGTTAAGCTCTCTCTTACATCTAAGCGGCACGCTTGCTCAGGCGGGTTTATCCCTTAACACAAGGAAAGCTTATCACAGAGCATATGAACTGTTTATGTGTTTTGTTCGTAATTACTGTATAATAAATGTTTTTTCTGTTGAAACTATGGTTGCTTTCACAACTTTTTGCCACTTTTCTCTTAATCTAGCTTACAACACAATCAAACTCTACTTAACGGGAGTCCAACACTACATGTTAACTTCCTTTCCCAACAAGTCTCCTTTCCTAACTTCCTACCCTATTAAAAGTGTCCTCAAAGGCATTCATAATTTGTCAGTACACATGCCCACTAAACGCCTTCCCATAGATGGTAAGCTATTTAAGAATATATCCGATATACTCGACACGTCCCCTTTCGAACATAACACAAACCTCGTTATCAAATCAGCGGCTTATTTAGCCTTTTATGGTTTCTTGAGACCCAGAGAGTTTACTGTAGAGAGAGCATCTGACTTCAGCTCGTGCCTCCAAAAGAAACACTTAGTTAAAAAACTAGACCACTACACGTTGTCCATTACTCGTACCAAAACGAGCCAAACAGGCCCACCAGTGGAAATTAACTTTTATCCCACTTCGACCAAATGGTGTCCCGTCAGTGTTTTGGATAAACTAGTAGCTTCCCAAGCTAATTCCGTTCCCGATTGCCCACTTCTAGCTATACTAGGGAAACCCCTAACCACTAAAATCTTCATGCTTTACATACGCACCCTTTTACTCCGGGGGGGACAAAACCCACGTTCATTTTCGGGCCATTCTTTTCGCATTGGAGCAGCCACAGCTGCCTCAGGTAATCATGTACCAACACACATAATTAAAAATATGGGGAGGTGGAAATCATCCGCATACAACAGATACATCCCCAATCCAGAGAAATAGATAAGGCTGGCTTTCTGTGATATGACTAAATGATGTATCGCTTAATAAACGCATTTTTGTCTTAATGGTTCTTATTTTTGCCCTCTTTTACAGGCCTAACCTTACGTCAGTTTCGGCACACCTCAACTGACTTGCTATTAAGGAACTACTTATTTTAACCCTGTTTTCCTTACGTCCTCGGAATGTGCCGTACACAAATATATATATATATATATATATAGAAGCATATGTACCTTACTTGTAGAATGTTACACATTGATTTGCTTTTTCCGTACAGCATGTGCTATTTATGCATTGCATATGTGAAATAAATTGGATACATTCTTACTTTTTCTAACATTGTGACATCAGGGCTTGAGTGTCCTTTTTTCAAGACAGTGTGCACAATAGTGAATTAGTTAGTACTAGTATCTCAAAACTACTGAACTGTTTAAAACATGGAAACAAAATGAAAAAAAAGTTTTGTTTGCGCTGAGATCAATTTAAAGCTTTTATTCAAGTGACAATGCTGTTGCAGATTGCTTAGAATAAAGTACAATATTATTTAAATATATTAATATCCCCTGTATTTTTTGTTACAGCCTCAGCTAATAAAATATACTTATTTTTATTCGTAGTTCTAAGCATTTTAATGCTTATCAGGAACACATATTATATACAGATCTGTTTGTACACAAGCTTTTTGTTGCTGGGGATTTGGGCAATTCTTTTGATATAGCTAAAATAAGATGTATTTGATAAAATGTATCACATCAACTCAATCTGTGGATTTCTCATGCAATGCATAAAAAAGTAAATCCCTTTTTTTTATACAGAACAGGCAATTTACTCAAAAGGGAATTTACGTTAAACCATGCAATTTGTTCACGATTCATTTTGTTATTTTTCCTAACGAAAAGAAATTGCACAACATACTAAAGTTTGTTGCTTAGGTTGAGCCTTATAAATACGATTATGTAAAGAAGGGTCCTTTTTAGTTATAAAACTAAAATAATACTAATTTCAATAACAGATTAATATAATTATTTTATTCTATTATTACATTTAATTAATCATAATAACCTACCACAGTTGCCATTGCTCGCACGCCTAAGCTGTCTGTTGGTCCTTACACTGTCTCCCATCATATTTATGATATTTATATTTTTATATTTGTAGTCGGGGACATAAGCCGTAATAATGAATATAATAATATATAATTTAAATATATAATTAGAAGTAAGCACCAGTCAGTTGTTGTGTGCCGGAACCGACGTATGGGGTAGGCCTGTAATAAAAGAGGGCCCACCCATTGAATAGAATAAAAAGGGAAGAGGTGGAAGGGATGAACCCAGCAGTGTCGGTCCTGTCATGGAGGGGGCCTGAGTTTTTATAGCCGGGTAACCCCTCCCACAATTACAGACTACGCCTTCATATTTGTAGTCAGGGACATAAGTCATAATAAAGAATAAAATAATATATAATTAGAAGTAAGCACCAGTCGGTTGTGGTGTGCCGGAACCAACGTATGGGGTAGGTCTGTAATAAAAGAGATCAAAAAGTAGATGTACACAAATCACCTTTATTACATACATGTTACAAAGCGAAAGCTTTAAATGCTAATCTCAATTCCTGTTCTGGATGTGGTATATAACTGGTATGTGCTGCCGACTTCCATCGACCTAACCTTTTAATGATACGAACAGGGACATCGTGACTTGATGCTGAGGAAACGGCTCCAATTCTGCAGGAGTGGCCTGAAAAGGCCAAGGGGTCAAGACCAAGTCTAATGAAAAGTGTTCTGTAGAAAATGGATTTAGTAGTGGTCAGAGGTTTGCCATGTAAAAGAAGTAATGGCGTATTTGGGTTAAGCCTGTCAAGTGTGGAAACAATATGTTTCTAGTAATTTAACTGGACACCAGTGATTACCAGTGGGGTAATAACATACTTTGTATTCCAGTACATAATTTCTAACAAAGGCCTCAATTTAATATTCTTCGATAAGCTTTCTAAATGATTTAACTATTTGGATAAACTTTTCAAAATACTGTTTCAGCAGATTAATATATCAAAACATATATTATATATTGAAAAATATATATATACACATTATATAATAAAATATTATTTCATAATATTAAATTATTTTAAAATTGTATCCAAAAATATTAAATTATTTGGAAAGCTATCCAACAATACCAAATCGAGGCCACAGTGATGGTTTTCCTTTAATGTTATTAGTGGAACATTAGTGGTTATGCACTCGACAAACATCTACCGCCAACGTAACCATTGTTGTCATTGAACAAGCAATTAAGTCCCAGTTGTTCTCAGCTAAGTACAAGTTATACTCTTATGTATTGTGGAGGGGGAAGACGTTCAGTTAGTAATTTAACACTGATTATGACATAAGACAGTGTTTGCTTCTTGTGAACGTTGACAAGTCACTTTATCTCCCAGTTCATCAGGCACCAAAATTAGATTTTAAGCTCGACAGGGCATAAGCTCTGTGTGTCTGAAACAGTGTCTCTACAAAGATGAGTATTCTGTAAATTCTCTGTAACAATAAATGCATGATATTAAGCACCCGTATTTACGCACAATAGTATTCTTTAAAAGTAGAAACTTTTAAACCAACCTACGCAATATCTTTAAATTTTCCATTGACTAACTTGTTATAAATTCACATTTTCAAGGAACTCAGCTAATCAGTAAGAACTGTAAAATGTAGATAAATGAAGCATTTGCACTTGGTAATAAACTCGATAGGGAATTCTATCTAATACATAAAGATGAAGTCATTAGATCGTATGGCCATTTTCTTTTAGGAAATGTTATACTGGTTTGCATGAAAACTTTAAGAGACAGAGGATCTAACTCAAATTGCCTTTGCAAGATGGTGCATTGTATGTTTAATATAAAACAAAAACAGATATGCTATTTTTTGGGGGGCTAAAAAAATGTCAGAATGTTAGACTTTATTGAAAGCATAGAAAAATGTAATGTAAATAACATGTTGGTTTATCTGTCATGAGTTGTTTTACTTTTTTTCTGGTGCTTATATTGGTCTTATATTGGTTAGTGGGCTTTGTTTAAAACTCCTGGAAAAAATGTAGAAGGTAAAAAATGTGTTCATTATCATTTTATGTCATGCCTTCTCATGCAGGTGCACTACAGTGTGATAGGTACCCTAATTCACAATATAACATGAACAAATGATTCAGATCCACTTCCAGTGACTGTGTGTGCATTAAGTTCCCACAATGCCATTTTTTATATTAGAAAGGCTGTTAATCTTTATTCTATTAGGCAGAGGTTGAAAGAGTTGGCAGGCAGAATGTGGGATCCATATTCTTCTGGTATGAAATTAATTAAATAATCATTGCAGATCCTTTGGGATATAGTTAAATAGGTTTATTACCTCCTAACTGGTCACTACCTTTTTGTTAAGACTCATTCATTCTGACACTGCTCAGTCTGGAACGGAATAAGAACTGCTTTTTGCATCACTATTATTAGTTTCTAGGTGTTTAGTGTTATAGTCACTGCACTATTATTGAAAGGGTCATTATTTATCCCTTACAGGTGCTTACGTGTACACTATTCTAGCGATTGGCAGCCATATGTCCCATTAAGTCTTTCTTTTGTAATGGCTGATTATTGTGTTTTAGGATGTGCATTTACAGGCTGTAAGCTCCAGTAATGCCATCACTATTCACACAGCACTTTACAACAATTCAGGCGGTCTATAGTGACCAGTCTCCTAGTTACCTTACACGCTCAGAGCTACTAGACTTGACCCTATGTACTGTCTATTAAAGTCTCTAGTCAGTCGCTATTTAAGAGCCTAGTAAGCTAGTGTATGTTACTAGGATACTTTGGAGGTGAGCCATTAAGGCTTGATTGCACTACATAGTTTTTTCTATTCACATTCCTATGCTATCTAACTATTATCTAACTATTAACTACACTGACCGTAGAACATTAATGCTTATATCTACATTTATCTATTAATTAACCTTATACTCCAGTTTATATTCTGTTAGGTTGGATCTTTCCAACTTTTTGAGTATTTTTTTTTCCTTTTCGAATAGGGGTTATGCCCCAGGACACCTTTGGAGTGTCCAACTAGGTGTACCTCCACCAGTGGGACGGATCCTAACTTTTGGACCCCTCTACACAGGTGGAGTTTCTTTTGTTATTCAGGTTTATTTATTTATTTATTTTTATTTATTTTTTGTTTTACTGTATATGAGTTTATTGTGTTTTAATAAGGGTCACAAAAACCAAAAAATATTTATTTTTTTTTTATAAAACACTTGTTTTTGTTAGAGTAACCTTTTCTTTGAAGGTTTACACCCCCAAACCAAAAAAAAAATAAGAAAAAAGTTTAAACATATCTCTTTTCCACTGCTGAGGTCAAGTTATCTCCTCAGTGAGATCCTCCTTGACTGATGTCACACCCTCCTGACAAAGGGGTGGGGGGGGGGGGCGGTGCTGACTGAGGGGAGGACAGGGGCTGTATGGACGAGGGTCCCATGCCGTCATTGGCTGCCTAGCGCTACCATGCTCAGAAGCCAATTTTGCACAGAATTGATATTAGTTTGCCCAGCAGGAGACGGGTTCATTTTTTACTGAAATGCTGCACATACAGACTACAGACACCATGACTTATATATATATATATATATATATATTCTCATTCAGTCTACGCTGTTTCTCTTTAATGTGCTATTCAAATTATTGAGAATTACTTGTGCAAAATATTTTTTTAATCTTTATTCACATGCACACCACATATTTTAATGATATTCTGGGTATAGCACGGTGGTTGTATGACATCAGCTCATTTATCTTTTCATTTGTGTGTACCGATTGTGCTTCTTTTATTCACTTATTTGTTATTTTATATTTGATACAATTTGGACAGTTAGCTTATTAAATAATAAATTATATAAATCAATGAACAATCTGATACTACATCTTGAAATTTAGTTCTGCGCTAAAGTGTGCTTTGTCTGCAGTTGGTGAGGATATATTTGCATAAATATTAGTTATGATTGTTATTATTTTGTGATTCACTTTTCAGCCAAACTCATACTCTTAAGTATTTTGTTCAGTAAAGAAAAATAACTTCAGAGCACAAAGAATAAAAACTCAAATGGTGTCTGTATCTCAGAACCTACCGTGTCTTCAAGTCATTGGGGTAAGAAAAAAAAAAGAAAAAAGAAAGAAAGAAAAGAAGGAAAAGAATTGTAAGCTTTGCATTTTTTAATTTGAACGTCTCATATAAATGTTTCCTGTGGTTTCTGTCCAATGAACCCAAATCCATGGAAAATCTGCACAGAAGGACTTTAGATTTCTGATAAGAGCAAAATGAAAAGACTCTGGGCATGCCATGAACATATTAAAGCCCCCTAATGTATTCTCATTCTGTTTTTTTTTTTTTTGCTTCGCTGTCTCAGACAAAGAAGCAACAGTACAGCATTATCAAAAAATTAAATCAAAAATTAAAACAACAGGGAGTCTGAATGTCTGGTTCTAGCGACATAACATTTATTCAATATGTATCATTTTAGTTGCCTTGTGGAGCCGAACATCATTCTTCCCTGGGTTTATAGTCTCAGACAGTGTTAAGTTACATCCGAAATTAAGGGCTCTTTATCAAAGCTGGTTTGTGAATTGAGCATTGTCCATACATATATTTTACTTCATAGTAATCCATCAGGCAATCAATACAACAAATAAATACATTAACACATCCATTTATCTGGAGCAGAAACTGCATGAAACATCACAACAAAAATGTTTGAAGTTGCAAGCCCCGCTGGAACATTAGTGGAACGGTACTACGCTAGAATCTCGATGATATCTTTGCTCATGCACACAATTATTAAAGGGAATTATCTTACCTTGATAACACTGGATAGCGTCACTGTCTTTCATTTTAATATTTTGTGCATAATATTATGCTTTCATTTTTATCTATTGTTACATATTTATATACAAATATGTTTTAATCCATACTACTTTTTTTCAATTTTTTTTTCTCAATAGATGATAATGGTTAATGTCTCTTTTAGTATCAGAAAGAAACTAACACATTTATTGTACGTCTTTCTGGCTCTC
This sequence comes from Pelobates fuscus, assembly GCF_036172605.1. NCBI lineage: Eukaryota > Metazoa > Chordata > Amphibia > Anura > Pelobatidae > Pelobates > Pelobates fuscus. The sequence continues at coordinate 35,428,511 of NC_086325.1, forward strand.
TAATCGCTACAACATAATTTATTTATTTGTCTTTTTTGTATTGATTTTAGTTTTGCATTTTAAAGGACCACTATAGTCACCCAGACCACTTCGGCTCAATGAAATGGTCTGGGTGCCAGGTCCCCCAGGTTTTAACCCTGCAGCTGTAAACATAGCAGTTTCAGAGAAACTGCTATGTTTTCATTGCAGGGTTAATCTAGCTGCACAGTGACTGTCTTCCTGTCTCCACTCGGGACCTGACGTCGGAGGGGGAGGAGAGGTCATCAGCGCCGAGGGAGCCTGGCGCTGGATTAAGGTAAGTGGCTAAAGGGGTTTTAACCCCTTCAGCCCAGCGGGAGGGGGCCCTGAGGGTGGGGGGGGGGGGGGAACTAAGGACTACATAGTGCTAGGAAAAGGAGTTTGTTTTCCTGGCACTATAGTGGTCCTTTAAGTTGCACTCTGAGCACCATAACCACTGCAGGTTGTCTTTGTAGTTATGACGCTAAAAAGTATTGAGTGCTGTCTGGATTTGACGGAAACCTGACAGAATCCCAAACGTTCTAAACACACCCTTGAACTTGAGACATCATACTATTAAACTATTACATAATAAAACTATAACATCTCTTATACACATATAGCGCCAATGTTGTACTTATTCCAAGCAAGAGAAAGAATTCTCAGGATATTTACTTGCACAGTTTGTTTCTGCAGTTATAGAAGAAAGATGTGCCTGTTATTTTGCAAAAGAGAGTTTTGCAAGTGGAGAGATTTATAATAACGTGTGTGTGCTTGGTGAAAGTGGCTGGTTGGCACTCACTTGGAGGTAACATAACTTTTTAATATGTTTCCTGCCTAACTAACAGCAAATTTACAGCTTACATTTTTAATTGGTTTCTGCAAGCATACATCTGTGCTGTCATCTTACAACAACACAGTGGTAAGGATGGGCACTGGGCAGTGCAGTGCATGGTTTTTCATCTGTTGAGACCAATGTTGTTAACTGCTTGCTACCTCCCATGATGCCTAGTGTTTGGCCACATGCTTGGAGCTCTGGGAGTTGGTAGATGTGTAGCAGATACATACATTCCACTTCAGTGATCATATTGGTAATAGAGAAAGTGAACATCTGGTACGTATCACACTTAATCTATACATCTGCCAGCAATTTCACTATCATAATGTATAGATTAAAATTGTAATACCAACCTGAATCGGACCGTGTTTTACACGCCTTTTGCACACATCTGATTTAACTCTGGGGAGATACACCGATGTAGGGATTGTTGTTACTAATCCGTTACTAATGTTGTTACTCATCCCATTATACAAGTGTCCATTGTTTAATTAAATTTTATTATTTGCTTTTTTTTAATTCATGCACAAAATGCATTCAGTACTAAATACCTTTATGCCCCTTCAATTAAATATGTCATAAGACACATTTCAATAGATAAATAACATTTTCTTGAAAAAAAAAAAAAATTCACACTTTAAACATTCATCAGATATGTGGTGTTGGGGAAAACTAAAATTAGCAGAATTTTGACCACTCGAGGGTTTATGCACTAACAATGAATTCAACCATGCATTGAAAACTGAACTGCAAAATGTAGATTAAAATAGGCAAAATACATTATTTTCCATAATATCACAAACTCAACTGTTCTGGCATACATTTTGCAATTCAGTTTCTAATTCACAACAGTTTTCTTTTTCGTGAATAAATCCCTAAACGTTTTGTTTAACTATTTGATTGCTGAATCTTTTTTCTTTTTTTTTTTTTTAAAGAAGGAAATATGATAATTCTATTTTTCATATTCTTGCCATGTCAGTCCGTGCAACTAGGTTCACAAGGAAATAAGATGATAATTTCATTTTTCATATTCTTGCCATGTCAGTTGAAGCAAAAAGGTTCACACTGCAGGTTACTCCAAGCAGGAGGTTAAAGATCCATAGTAGCTGAGTGAATGTTCCTGTCTGTGTATAGCTGACTAGTGCAGGAGTCACATTTTCACATATTTATGATTTTTAAAGGGACACTATAGTAGCTACAACCACTACAGCTTAATGTAATGGTTCTGGTGTCTATACCCTGTCCCTGGAGGTTGAGCACTGTAAACGCTGCCTTTCCAGTGAAAAGGCAGTGTTGACATTGCTGCTTAGGAACACGTCTAGTGGCAGTCAATCAGCTGCCACTAGAGGTGCTTCCTAGTCCCATGTTGCACAATGTGCAGCACTGGCATTCAGTGTCTCCACGCTCTGCATGGAGGCGCTGAACGTTCTCCATAGAGATACATTGATTTAAGGAGATGCTGATTGGTGCAGTGCAGAGCTTTGCCACACAATAGCCTACCAATTCGTTCCTATCAGAAAGTATTGGATTGGCTGAGATCATGAAGATTGATGATCACAGCCATGGAAGCAGAGCCAGCCATGGCAAGACTGTCATGGAGTGGCAAAAAAAAGGTGAGTAAAATTACCTTTTTACTGAGATCATAAGGGGCTAGTAACCTAAACAGCCACTTCAGGACTATACTTTGTATTCGTGACACTATAGTGTTCCTTTCAAATAGAGTGTAAAAAAAAAAAGAAAAAATGATTTTAAAATGAAAGCCTGAAGACATAAAACTAATTCTCAAAAACAATCTAAATAATTTTGAAACATTATGCAAATGCTGAATATGATTGATTTACTCAAGATCAAAAAAATATTTGAAACCTGTTAATACTCTCATAACAATCTGCTTTGTGTGGACCAGGGATCTCAAACTCTGTCCCCCAGATGTTAATGGCCTACACCTCCTAGTATAGTCTAAATCAGTGTTTCCCAACCCAGTCCTCAAGGCACACCTACCAGTCCAGGATTTAAGGATTACCCAGTTTTGTCTAAGACACAACCGGGTCACCCCTAAATCCTGGACTGGTAGGTGTGCCTTGAGGACTGGGTTGGGAAACACTGGTCTAAATTATCTGATTTGATAACTAGAGAATCATGAGACTTGTAGTTCAGCAACATCTGCGGAGGCAGAGTTAGAGATGTCTCTTGTAGAACCTTGTAGAACCTTGTAGAACTTTCATATTCACCCATCCCTAGTTCTATAGTCATCTCCTCTCACAGGTGTAGTATTTTAAGGAGGATTGGGTATTATCAAAAAGTCAAAGTGAATTTGAAATTTAAGAACTAGGTAGATGAACTAAAAGCATAGCGAGCTTACTGGCTGAAATTTTGTTTTCCAGTTTAACTACTTTGGCCTTGAAGTTGAAATGACCTTTAAACACACTTGAATTCCTGACAATTCTTACTTTAGTGAATAACCTTGGATGATGTATTGTAATTGTTAAGATGCAAATAAATATTATACATATTCCCTCCGGGTTTTTGCCAAATCATTTTCATGCAGTTTGAATAAGCAGGGGCTTTCCTGGATCCCAAAGTCTGAATTATCTGCTGTCACTGAGATAATGGTGAGGTTTCACTCACAGCCAATCACATCCAAGCTTGCTATAATCTTACCGATAGCATAAGAGCCAGGTTTTGTGTACATGGAGAGCCAAGATTTTTGTTAAACAACTCAAAAACCTGTTTGACAAAATCCCAGGGACTACATCCAAAAAACTAGTTGTACCCAACCACAGCAATAATGATATTGATATTATCCCGTTTAAAATGTCACTGCAAGAAGCAAATTTGATATGTTGAGATAGCACATCATTGGTGTTTAACAGGTTACATAATGCCTTGGTCTAATGAATTCAATATTTTACCATTATTTTAAAGTTAAAGCAGATATGTGAAATAAATTAGTTTTTTTTTTTTTTTTTCCTACAAACCTGTAACGCATTTGTAAAGAAAAAGTATAGCAAAGAAATAATGCCCTAACATTCTTAAACAGGTACTCCGGGAATCCAAACATATATGACTTCCCATTTGATAAGGATAGTGAGAAAGTCTCAATAAATCCACTCTACACAGCTGCTTTTCCTTCTATATTTTCCTCTTCTTTAAGCAACTATCACAGTTTGCCTTCCTCACCAAATAACTCCCTCCGGGCTGTCTTTATTTTGTTATTATTTATATAGCGCCATCAAATTCTGCAGCGCTTTACAGTGGGTGGATGAACAGACATGTAGTTGTAACCAGACAAGTTGGACACACAGGAACAGACGGGTTGAGGGCCCTGCTCAATGAGCTTACAAGCTAGAGGGAGTGGGGTAAAGTGACACAAAAGGTAAGGATAGCATTAGACTAATTACAGTTGCAAGAGAGGAATTAGTCGGGAGCAATTAACAGTTTAATTGATACGCTTTTAAGAATGGGGTTTTAATGATTTTTTGAAGGAGTGGAGACTGGATGAGCATCTAACGGAGGAGGGAAGTGAGTTCCACAGGAACAGTATAGCCCTTGAGAAGTCTTGAAGGTGAGCATCAGAGATGGGAGTACGGACAGAAGATAGACGTAAGTCTTCATGCATCTTAACTCATGCTGGACAGTTGCCCTGGGTCCCACGAGCATAGGTAACCCATAGGCTTGCCAACATTTCAGTATATTGTTCCAGGATATTTATTCAGAACCTTCATACCCTCTTTAATAAAAAGTTGAGGTGGACTAATCACCTTAGTATCAGCTGTTATCTGTACATGCAATCTTGCTGTTGCGAATACATATCTTGACATTGTACATAAGTTAGGCAAAATGAACACACATCATTTTTTAAAACGTTAAAACCGTAACACTATAATAAAGTTCTTCTAATATTTTTAATAGTCCATGTCAGTTGCTTCCCCCCTACTTTTCAATGCTTTTCTATAGAGAATTGAGTGACACTGGAGGTCCTCACACAGCGTGAGGACGTCCAGCGACACTATAGCACAGGTTTTCTGTGCTATGAACCAGGAAGTGCCCTCTAGTGACTGTCTAGTAGACAGCCCCTAGGGGTGGAGTTAACCCTGCAAGGCAATTATTGCAGTTTATAAAAAACTGCAATAATTACACTTGCAGGGTTAAGGGTAGTGGGAGTTGGCACCCATATCACTCCAATGGGCAGAAGTGGTCTGGGTGCCTGGAGTGTCCCTTTAAGTCTAACCTGAGGGCAGAGATTCACCGGAATCTGCTGTTCTTCATTATTAACTTTTTTGTGTATATGTATTTACTCATATAATGTACAGAGTCATGTCTTCCAGATTCCAGTAATAACAAATGCATACTTTAGGCATCTTTATGGCTTGTTGTAGGATAATATATGCTCACATTTTAAAGTGACATGATATTGTATTGCTAATGAATTGCTTATTATGTTTTGCATTTTCTCCACCAGTTATGTGGCCACCTTAGAAAATCAGATCATTAAGAATTGGAAATAAATAGTTTCCCAACAATGTAATGTGTGTGATGTATATCAGAGTCAAAAGCTGGGGTCATTAAAATGAGCATAGTACAGGCAGTCATATACTCTTTTATGTAGGCTCTCGTGATATAACTTGACTCTCCTGATTTTAAAGGAACACCCCATAACCACTACAGCATGGTGCGAGGACTGCACTAACCCTCCCCCCCCCCCACTGTGAGTAGTCAAAACATTTTAAAACAGATTGACTTCCTTCCTTGGGTCTACTGGACTTCTCACCCTACCTCCACTACCTCAGCCAGAGAGTTGGAAGCTACTACATAGGAGTTTCTGTTAGCTCTCCTAGGCTAAGACCAGGACCATGCTCAGACAGGGTGCTTCTGGTTCTCTGGTTGAGGAAGCAGAACACTGGCATACCCCAGATAAGATGTCAGACCATTGCAAAAATGGCTTGCCTACCTACTCTTTGCACCATAACAACTACAGTGATCCGATATCTCAGAATTAATTCCCTAGTGTTTTTATTGCTTGATACATCTAAGGGATCATGAAGATTAATGGCTTGGTGTAAATTAATTGACGATACTTCAAAGCTTGGTAATTGTAGAGTTATGCATATAGCTAAAGACATATATTTATTTTCAAACACTTTGTCTTTTTTTACATTGTTGTCTTTCACAAGTCTTATGGTTTAGAGACAAGTACCATTTCATTAAATTCCATGAACTGTTCCTTTCCCGTTCTGATGAGATTTTTCAAAATTGAATCAGAGTGGTTGCAGGTGGATTCTTTTTTGTTTGTTTCCAGAATTTCTATAATAAGCATATTTGTTTATTGTTTTTGCATGTCTCAAAAACTGTATTTTAAATGTCTCTGGAACTATTGCAGGTTGGTACTTTACATTAATTCCTTCCATTATCAGAACAATATCGTGCAGCTGTGACAATAACTGAGAAAATAATTTTAAGAATGAGAGCATGGAGTTTGGCAATAGGGGACATGTATTTTATTGCAGTCTACAACTTGATAATCCTAGTGAGGATGTACAAACCAGCATGAAGGTGTAAGGTTGTACCGAGTCTGATAACACAGGATTTGCTTAACATCTAATCCTAAATTGGTTAATTAAACTTCAAATTAATCTTGGATTTCTACAATTGAAGGCATATTATTAATATTATTACAATTGTTAAAGCTGCAACAAATACCGTAACACTGCACAATAGGTAAACTAACAAACAAATAGTTGCAAAAGACACGTTTAACACGCTTATACAGGAGAGAAGGTTGGTCAGTGAGGTGTGGGGAAGGAAAGTTGTAAACAGTTTAATTGATATATCTTTCAGAAGAAGTGAGTTTTCAATTATTTTTTTTAAGGAATGGAGACTTTGAGAGAGGCTAACGGAGCAGGGAAGGGAGTTCAATAAAAACAGGGATGCTCTAGTGAACTCTGAAAGCCATAGGTAAGAGCACAAACATACTATAGATGCACGTTTGGCAGTGTGTAGACACTTGGATGGGACATACTGTACATGTATCTTCAATTATTTTTTTTTGAAGGAATGGAGTCTTTGAGAGGGGCTAACGGAGCAGGGAAGGGAGTTCCATAAAAACGAGGACGCTCTAGGGAAGTCTGACAGCCATAGGTATGAGTACAAACATACCAAAGACACAAGTTTGGCAGTGTGTAGACACTTGGATGGGTGAGGAGAGGTAGAGAGGATCAGTGCTATGAAGAAATTTGCAAGCGAAGACCAGAATTTTAAATTGAAACCTGTATTTTACGGAAAGCCAGTGTAACAGTGTAAGGACTGACTGAAAGGGGTTATATGGGAGAACAGGAAGATGAGCAACGCCACTTTATTCATTACAGACTGTAGCAAGAAGAGCTGTGACCACATTAGACCAGTGAAATGTGGATTTCAGAAGTCATGGTGAGACAGGAAATATGGCAGAGACAAGCACCTTAGATGCATCCAGTGTTAGGTAGAGGCAGATACACGCAATGGTTTAGAAATGAAAGTTACAGAATTTGGCGATTGTCTGGATGTGAGGTGTGAAGGAGAGTTTGGAATAAAAAGGAATGCTAACGTGGTAAGCCTGTGAGAAAGAGATGATCGTAGTGCCATTGACCTGTCGGGAGACAGAGACTGGAGTTGCAGTGTTTGAAGGAGGAAGGTAAGAAGTTTGATTTTGGAGAAATTGAGTTTAAGGAAGTGAGCTTCTATCCAGTTAGAAATAGCAGCCAGGTAGTCTTCTCGCAACAGATCTAATGGTGACATAGTTTGCTCTCTGTGCTGCCCAAGTCTCCCCTTAGGATTTCCTTCCTGACATCTCTTTTCACATAGTAAGTGGTGGTAACATTAGCTTAGGAGGATTGGGTTGGCAGAACTTGACCTTGATGCTGGAACAGAAGTAAGTGTTAGCTTTATTGTTTGTTTTTTACTTTTAGGGATACCAGGATAGAAAGAGTAACTAAGACACTGTTTTGTTAATAGGAGTATGTATTTGAATGTTGCAATCTACACATATTTACCTCGCAATGTGGCACTTTTATCTCGGCTCCCTGATCATCATTGTTCTAGACTTTGTTCTTTGCAAATAGCAATTAACATAAAGCAAGCATAAAGAGGAGAACGCAAAATTAAACAATGTTTCTATTTCTCCTTCTCCTTATATTGTTCACTATGATTTGGTCTGGCCTGAAATGGATAATGATGCCAATTGCAAAATCTTTGATATAAAGTTTAAAGAAAACAAAGCATTCCATGAAGATGTTTATAGGGACACTCTGGATCACTAAAGCACTTTAACTTGCTAAAATGTTTGATCCTCTTTATTTAACTTTACAAATAGTGCAGATATCAATAGAAATTGGCACTTTTATAAATTAAACATGTTACACCCACTGGCAGTCAATCAGAATCAGGATCAGTCATTTTACTTGCTGGTTTGCATAGCTCAGTGGAACTAACGTAAAGAGACAGTAATTGCCCAGAGCACTTGCCTTCCAAAGACTACTCATTGAGCTGCATTGGCACATCTGTGATTGGACAGCCACAGAAAGTGTGGGCGGGTTAAAAGGGGAGGGCTTGGAAAAGAAGCAGACATGAGATTTGCAGTATTTGCAAACTGCTTTTAGATATACTCCAATGAAAAAAAATGCTAATTAAATGCATACATGTTCTCATTTTGAGTTTATATGCTAAACAGTGATATGTATTTTAGTTTTGCATTTGGGCAGTGGAGTGTCCCTTTAAGACAAGTTTTAGGTGATTTTCAATGTTTTATTTATTGGTGTAAATTCCATAGTAACAGTTACCTTTTAAGTGATAAAGAAGGAGGAACACTCTGTGTCCACATGCTCTTTAATCTAATATGTCTGTCATCCAGCCCTTCAGGGTGTCCGACGGGATGCCATGTCTCTCTAGCATGAATTATGCTATCCTCATCTCTATGAACAACCCACAGCATTGGGATCATTCATTTTATGAAACCCTACAGTTGGCAAAAAAAAATCAGAACCTACAAAAGAGACTGAAAAGCTCACTCCTATGGGGTAAACCAACTTCCACATGGCACACTGTCAACTAAACTGCTGGAAATGGCTTATACACTTCATGCATTTGGCAACACAAATCAATTCTATCTTGCTCCTCTAGTTTCTCAAGGGTTTTACCTCTCTTAATGCCGTACTAAGATAGACTTGTGGCAAAACACTATTTATTTTGAGTACTATTGTTCTAAAAATCCATAATTAAAGGGAAACTCCAGTGCCAGGAAAACTATCCGTTTTCCTGGCACTGGAGGGTCTCTCTCCCTCCCACCACCCAATCCCGGTTACTAAAGGGGTGAAAACCCCTTCAGTGACTTACCTGAGGCAGCGGCGATGTCCCTCGTCGCTGTCTCCGCCTCCGCGACGCTCCTCCTCTTCATTGCGTCGGCCGATGGGCGAGACTGATCTCGCCCACTGGCCGAGGGGACCTAATGTGCATGCGTGGCAATGCCGCGCATGCGCATTACGTCTCCCCATAGGAAAGCATTGAAAAATAATTTCAATGCTTTCCTATGGGGTTTTGAGCGACGTTGGAGGTCCTCACACAGCGTGAGGACGTCCAGCAACGCTCTAGCACAGGTTTCCTGTGCTAGAACCCAGGAAGTGACCTCTAGTGGCTGTCTAATAGACAGCCACTAGAGGTGGAGTTAACCCTGCAATGTAATTATTGCAGTTTATAGAAAACTGCAATAATTACACTTGCAGGGTTAAGGGTAGTGGGAGTTGGCACCCAGACCACTCCAATGAGCAGAAGTGGTCTGGGTGCCTAGAGTGTCCCTTTAAGTGAAATAGATTTTTAAGAAAAATAAAATATAGATGATAGTTTTCGTAAGTCAGCCTTATTTACCAAGTTGGAAATAAATAGCAAGAGGTTGTGATAAGTGTAATTGTATTACATTTTGTAAACCAAAAAACAGCAAACAATAGAAAAATGCATTCAGTCTCAGTAAGTTCTTGAGACTAGCTGCACCACTTATACAGTGATATAGTGTAATCCAAACCTGGCTTTCACATATATGTAAGTACTCCTAGAAATCCATTATCAAGTAAATCATAAATAGTTAATCAAACAAAGTATATACAGGTGGTACTGAGATTCCATGCCAACTACAGAGGATATATGTAGGGATATAAATACAACTTATATCATCATAGCTCAACCCTAATCCTCAGCTTTATTATAATTTTCTATGTAGGTATGAGTAACAAATAACTGTATCCCAAACGTATATACCTCCTAGGAGGTGTCTAGTATGGTGATTATAACAAGAGCTCAAGGTAGAGCTGTCTTAGATATAAAGGGAGATGTAAAATGATGTAAAATGAAAACTCAGTCTAAAGCCGACTGATAATTTAAATTAAAGAAGCCTCTCTCCCTGTTAATCTAACTAGACAGGCATAGGACAGAAAAAAGTTAGAATAAAATGACAGTGACAATCATAGTGCTACAACCACCAGTGCCCAGTGCTCATATACATAATATGAGAAGAGAAAACGCCCAACGCACGTTTCGGTGCTTAAAGGGATGCACCTTCGTCAGGGGCCAACATGAGACTAGTAGAAGGTCTCTTAAATACTAAGTGTGCCAGGAGACATGAGTACCTTTGACCAATAAGGTCTGGGGGAGTGTAGTCACAGCTGTACACAGTGTCACTAATGGAAACTATGCCGCCGTATCATTGCGGTCCACGAGGTGCGCGTGGGGGAGGAGCTTTGTGCCGTTCACGTGACCCGACGTACAGAGAGTCACGTGGACTATCCACAATACCGGCAGATCGTATAGTGGGCGGGATCGCTTAGTGGGCGTAAACTAGTATGAAAAGATACTCAATTGAATCTGCATATTACCCCTCCCATCGGACTAAGGTGGGCGGGTACGCAGAAGACAAGAGGGCAAAAAAAGAACTAATATGTTACAGTAATAGCCCAAGAAAAAAAGATCGAAAATACTCTCCTACTGTAAATAATGCCATACTGTAAATATGGATATGTCCTACAGAGTAACCAAATGTAAAATATCGCAATTTGTATATGATGTGTGAAACACTGATAAGTCAAATCCATCAGTTATATCCAAAGATAATAATAGATTGATTGTGTGCTTCTCAAAAAGCACCATCTGAAGCTAATTTATTATTTATTGTGATTTTATGTATCATCTAGACCATATAGCACAAAAGCTATAGATAGAAAATGAATAAGTATAATCACTAAGCAGATAAAAAACGCATATACGTGACCAATTAAGGTGGTACACCCAATATATACCTCTTCCATTTTATAAGAGGTATGTCACTTATCCAAGTTGGAGCCAGATGTAATTGAGACTCGCTAGCGTGAACCTGTTAATAGTGTACAAATATAGGTACTCCATAACATTAATCTAGGGCATGTCCACAAGTAAAAAGGCATGAGCAGTAAAAAAAGATATTTCGGTATCTGTATACAGCATATTGTCAACTTTATACCCCATGTATAAGGTCTTTATGTGGTATTCATGTCAAATAATAAAACAATAACGAGAATAATAAAAAATTTAAAAAGTGTATATATATTATTAAACAAAGCACTACACACACTATATTACAAAATTTACAAGTGTATCCGGCATATTAAGCATATTTACAGAGGTGTCAGTATCAATACATACATATCGTATGTTAAGTAAAGTGAGACGTTTGGATGTAGTGATAATAACTCAGACCAAGTTATCCATTAATCTACTATAAAGGGTGTATATGAAAAACCCTCATTAAGGCCAGACGGTGACAGGGTTTTGAGCTTATAGATCCAAAAGCTCTCCCTTTGTAGTAATCTTTTATCTAAGTCACCCCCTCTTTGTCCAAGTGTGACTCTTTCAATGCCACAAAATCTATTTCCTCCAGAGGACCCCCCATGGTTTAGTTTCAAATGTTTAGAGACCGGGATGTCAATTTGTCTTCTGGGGTTAACTGAGTTAACATGTTCCCCTATTCTCAGTTTAAACTTACGGGAAGTTTTTCCCACATACAGTTTCTTGCATGAGCAGGTAAGCAGATATACAAAACCCTTGGACTGGCAATTAAAAAAGTTTCTGACTTTAAATTCCTGTGTCCCTGAGGAGTCTGGACAAGTTTTAGAAGGTCGGCGTATAAACTTACACGCCTTACATTTTCCACATTGGTATGTACCTAAGACTGAAGACTTCAGCCATATTGTTTTCTGAGGTACACTTTTAAGATGACTAGGGACCAAGATATCCTTGATATTGCGTCCCCTTCTTGCTGTCACTGATGCCCTGGGTGTAATCACCCTATGTAAATGTGGGTCTTGATGTAGAAGGGGCCAATATCTATCAAGGATCTTCATAATTTGATGCCAGCCGGCATCAAAGTTCCTTATACATCTAATAATCTCCTGTGATGATTCAAAGTTTTTTTCAACTAAAAGGTCTTTACGGTCTGCAAATAATGCCCGATTGTATGCATTTTTTAAGCATCTGTTAGGGTATCCCTTTTGTTTAAACTGATGTTAAACAAATCAGTTAAACACGCCTTACAAATGTTAACAAATGTTAACACGCCTTACATTTTCCACATTGGTATGTACCTAAGACTGAAGACTTCAGCCATATTGTTTTCTGAGGTACACTTTTAAGATGACTAGGGACCAAGATATCCTTGATATTGTGTCCCCTTCTTGCTGTCACTGATGCCCTGGGTGTAATCACCCTATGTAAATGTGGGTCTTGATGTAGAAGGGGCCAATATCTTTCAAGGATCTTCATAATTTGATGCCAGCTGGCATCAAAGTTCCTTATACATCTAATAATCTCCGGTGATGATTCAAAGTTTTTTTCAACTAAAAGGTCTTTACGGTCTGCAAATAATGCCCGTTTGTATGCATTTTTTAAGCATCTGTTAGGGTATCCCTTTTGTTTAAACTGATGTTGGAAAATAGAAAATCTACAATAAAATAACAACAGAAAAACATAGTGCAATAATGCTATAACACTTTAAAATGGTGAGTAAATGCAAAATTGTCACACTCACAAACAAAAATTGATTGTAGGCGTTATCATAAACCTCAGGACTTGCGAAGCATCATGGCAGATATAAAGGAGAAAAAAAATATAAAAATAATAGTGCAGAGTATCTTTGATAAAAGAGATCCAGAAAAAAGATGTGAAAATAAAATACAAAAAAAAATGTATTTTATTTTCACATCTTTTTTCTGGATATTGGTCATTTTGATGTTCCTGATTCCAGGGATCCCGAGATTGGATTTATTGATGTGCCTGTTTTCCACTTCAATTTTGTAGGTGTGTTTGTATATTAAAGTGTTCATTTTTATCAAAGATACTCTGCACTATTATTTTTATATTTTTTTTCTCCTTTATATCTGCCATGATGCTTCGCAAGTCCTGAGGTTTATGATAACGCCTACAATCAATTTTTGTTTGTGAGTGTGACAATTTTGCATTTACTCACCATTTTAAAGTGTTATAGCATTATTGCACTATGTTTTTCTGTTGTTATTGTATTGTAGATTTTCTATTTTCCATGTTAATCTGAGGACTGTGAGGAGTCCTTATCTACAATACTTCAGTACAAGGGTAATTGTTTTTAGAGTTTTTCTCTATCTATTTACCCACTAAGTGTGTGTCTTTTCTTATCCACGCTCTGGTGTATCTGGACATTTCTGTATTTAGCTTTAAACTGATGTTGTAAAGCCTTGGCCTTCAGTTTTAAATCATCTAAGGTAGAGCAGCTGCGTCTAAGGCGCAAATACTGGCCAATTGTGATCCCTTTTTTAAGTGAAGGTGGTGATGGATTGTCCAGTTCAACAAATTGTTGGTCGACGTGGGTTTACGAAAAAGGGTAGATGTAAGAACCCCTTTGTCTGACAGTGAAATGGTAAGGTCGAGAAAATTAATTTGTTTGCCGCCAATTTCACTCGTCAGTCTCAAATTAATGTTATTGGAATTTAGAATGTTAACAAATTCCAAAAAGAGGTCAGAGGTATCTGTCCAAATAATCAATACATCGTCGATGTATCTTTTCCATATTTTTATATGTCTTGTGTATTTCTCCATATGTTCATTAAACACCATTGTACTTTCCCACCACCCCAGGTGGAGGTTGGCATTTGAGGGGGCACAAGCCGTTCCCATAGCTGTTCCTCTCACCTGGTGGTAGTATTTACCTTGAAAAATAAAATGATTATGTGTCAGAATGAACTGCATCAGATCTTGAACAAATTCATGGTGTCGTAATGAGACCACCGGCTTGCTATCCAAAATTGCTCTAAGATGTTGTAATCCCACTTCATGTGGTATTGAGCTATAAAGGCTCTCAACATCAAGGCTACATAGGATAGCATGACCATTGATTTTAATGCCTTCTATGATGTTTAGTGTATGCTTGGTGTCTTTTAGATGTGAAGGGAGTTCAAACACCAGTTTCCTCAAGATCTGATCCACATATAGACTTATATTTTGGGTCAGATTACCTCTGCCAGAGACTATAGGTCTCCCATTTAGTATTAGTTGTTGTTTGTGTACTTTTGGGAGTGCATAAAACATGGCGGTAACAGGATTTTTAACAAACATGAAATTATATTCGTCCTTTGATATTAGAGATAGGGACAGTGCCATATCTAGGATTGTTTTTAATTCAGCTAAATATTTTTGAGTGGGGTCACCCTTCAGTACTTTGTATGTATTGCTATCCCCAATTAGTCTATGTACCATTGAGACATAGTCTGATTTGTTTAGAATGACCGTGTTGCCCCCTTTGTCAGAAGGTTTAAATATCAACTCATCCATTTCTTTAAGTTTTTTAAGTGAAGTATTTTCCTGTGGGGAGAGATTGCTGTTAGGCTGAGTCAAGAGATCTTTCTGGTTGATTTTATCAATTTCATTGCATGTCATCTCCAGAAATAGGTCTAAATATTTAAAGTCAACTAGATGTGGAGTAAACAGGCTTTTCTTTTTCAAATGTGTAAATGGGGGTTGTGTTTTTATAGAATCATCGTTACAGATGAGCAGATCCACTAGAATGTCCAGTGCCCCAATATCTGAGGCTTGTAGCCCTAGATTCTTTGCCCTTTTTTCATCTTTATTGCGATGAAATTTATGCAGAGCTAGTTTTCTTGCAAATAAGTGTATGTCCCTTGTCCAGCTAAATTTATCGAAATTAGAAACTGGGACAAAGGACATACCGCGTTGCAAGACTTGCAGCTCTGTTTTTGTGGGAGTGTAAGAAGACAAATTGATAATTTGATTATTATCAGGGGCCTTATCTAATATCTTTTCCTTCTGAACTGTTGAGGTGGTCTGCCTCTGTTCCGTGTCCGTGGGTCTAGACTTTCTTCCATGCTGGGTTGCCCTAAAAAAGATGCCCCTTTTTAAAAATACTTCTAGTATTTCGTTCAAATGGAACCGAAGTGCCCCCTTTGGAAGATTCTGAATCTGAACCGCTCGTCTCATATTCAGATGTTGATATTGGTTCAGAAAAGCTCCTCCTAAAATTTCTATTCTTCTTATATACATTCCCACTCTTAAAATCATTATTGTCTCTAATAAACTTGGAGTGTTTCTGGATCTTGATGTTTTGTTGGAATTTATCCAAGTTATTCTTAAGTTTTGTTTCTAATGATTCAAAATTTGGTTCATCTTTAAAGGCTGCGATCTTATTGATCTGCTCATCAACTTCCTTATTAACCCTTTCTAGTCTTTTTGTTTCAAATTTACATAGGATCTCCATGAATCTCTTAGAACATATTCCGTCTGGCATCAAATTATGAAGATCCTTGATAGATTTTGGCCCCTTCTACATCAAGACCCACATTTACATAGGGTGATTACACCCAGGGCATCAGTGACAGCAAGAAGGGGACGCAATATCAAGGATATCTTGGTCCCTAGTCATCTTAAAAGTGTACCTCAGAAAACAATATGGCTGAAGTCTTCAGTCTTAGGTACATACCAATGTGGAAAATGTAAGGCGTGTAAGTTTATACGCCGACCTTCTAAAACTTTTCCAAACTCCTCAGGGACACAGGAATTTAAAGTCAGAAACTTTTTTAATTGTCAGTCCAAGGGTCTTGTATATCTGCTTACCTGCTCATGCAAGAAACTGTATGTGGGAAAAACTTCCCGTAAGTTTAAACTGAGAATAGGGGAACATGTTAACTCAGTTAACCCCAGAAGACAAATTGACACCCCGGTCTCTAAACATTTGAAACTACACCATGGGGGGGGTCCTCTGAAGGGATTAGAATTTGTGGCATTGAAAGAGTCACACTTGGACCAAGAGGGGGTGACCTAGATAAAAGATTACTACAAAGGGAGAGCTTTTGGATCTATAAGCTCAAAACCCTCTCACCGTCTGGCCTTAATGAGGGTTTTTCATATACACCCTTTATAGTAGATTAATGGATAACTTGGTCTGAGTTATTATCACTACATCCAAACGTCTCACTTTACTCAACATACGATATGTATGTATTGATACTGACACCTCTGTAAATATGCTTAATATGCCGGATACACTTGTAAATTTTGTAATATAGCGTGTGTAGTGTTTTGTTTAATAATATATATACACTTTTTCAATTTTTTATTATTCTCTTTATTGTTTTATTATTTGACATGAATACCACATAAAGACCTTATACATGGGGTATAAAGATGACAATATGCTGTATACAGATACCGAAATATCTTTTTTTACTGCTCATGCCTTTTTACTTGTGGACATGCCCTAGATTAATGTTATGGAGTACCTATATTTGTACACTATTAACAGGTTCACGCTAGCGAGTCTCAATTACATCTGGCTCCTACTTGGATAAGTGACTATACCTCTTATAAAATGGAAGAGGTATATATTGGGTATATTTTATATGCTTAGTGATTATACTTATTCATTTTCTATCTATAGCTTTTGTGCTATATGGTCTAGATGATACATAAAATCACATTAAATAATAAATTAGCTTCAGATGGTGCTTTTTGAGAAGCACACTATCAATCTATTATTATCTTTGGATATAATTGATGGATTTGACTTATCAGTGTTTCACACATCATATACAAATTGCGATATTTTACATTTGGTTACTCTTTAGGACATATCCATTTATACAGTATGGCTTTATTTACAGTAGGAGAGTATTTTCGATCTTTTTTTCTTGGGCTATTACTGTAACATATTAGTTCGTTTTTTGCCCTCTTGTCTTCTGCGTACCCGCCCACCTCAGTCCGATGGGCGGGGTAATATGCAGATTCAATTGAGGATCTTTTCATACTAGTTTACGCCCACTATGCGATCCCGCCCACTATACGATCTGCTGGTATTGTGGATAGACCACGTGACTCTCTGTACGTCGGGTTACGTGGACGGCACAAAGCTCCTCTCCCACGCGCACCTCGTGGTCCGCAATGATGCGGCGGCATAGTTTCCATTAGTAACACTGTGTACAGCTGTGACTACACTCCCCCAGACCTTATCGGTCAAAGGTACTCATGTCTCCTGGCACACTTAGTATTTAAGAGACCTTCTACTAGTCTCATATTGGCCCCTGACGAAGGTGCATCCCTTTAAGCACCGAAACGTGCGTTGGGCGTTTTCTCTTCTCATATTATGTATATGAGCACTGGGCACTGGTGGTTGTAGCACTATGATTGTCACTGTAATTTTCTGTCCTATGCCTGTCTAGTTAGATTAACAGGGAGAGAGGCTTCTTTAATTTAAATTATCAGTCGGCTTTAGACTGAGTTTTCATTTTACATCATTTTCCATCTCTCTTTATATCTAAGACAGCTCTACCTTGAGCTCTTGTTATAATCACCATACTAGACACTTCCTAGGAGGTATATACGTTTGGGATACAGTTATTCGTTACTCATACCTACATAGAAAATTATAATAAAGCTGAGGATTAGGGTTGAGCTATGATGATATAAGTTGTATTTATATCCCTACATATATCCTCTGTGGTTGGCATGGAATCTCAGTACCACCTGTATATACTTTGTTTGATTAACTATTTATGATTTACTTGATAATGGATTTCTAGGAGTACTTACATATATGTGAAAGCCAAGTTTGGATTACACTCTATCGCTCTATCGCTATATATACTTCCAGGTTATACAGCTAGTCTCAAGAACTTACTGAGACTGAATGCATTTTTCTATTGTTTGCTGTTTTTTGTCTAACTTGGGGTTAAGCCCCTATTGAGATACCTGGAGTCTCATATCGATACATAAGTCTCTGTGCTGCACCTGTTACTATCCCCTATTTCTCTTTTGGGGTAGTTTGTACAGAGACGTAGAACCTTGTGTTCTTTGTTGTCATTTTGCAAACCACTCTGTGCTTGTTCTTTGCCTCGAACAAATGATAGAACAGATTTTAAAAACGTTGTCTTTCTTCAGCTTCAATTTACTGAGGTACACCTCAAAGAAAATTTTTACTAACGTAAAATAAGTGAGTTTAGAATCCTCAACTAGAACAGCGTAAAATACATTTCTTAATTGCCTTTTCATTTGTGCTATAATAGGAACTCTTTTGAATTGTATTCAAGTTGATATGTCGTAAAAAGAAAAGCCTGTGTTCAGTTAGTGTTTATTGATTAGTTACTCAACGAGTGCAATTTTATTGTGTCTCTCTAATATAAATAATAAACTGTGCTCAAAATTAGCCCTATATTAGAGATCCACAGACTGTGTTATTGTAGTACAGCCAGTGCGGTTCAATAAAATAAATTACACAAGTGAGAAGTGTAATGTAATTATTCACTCCTCTTAAAGAACCAGCATATTTGTGACAGACACAACGAACACTGACAAACAATCAAACAATCATATACAATTGTGCATACAAGCACGCTTGTATCCATTTTTTAATGTAATAATTTTTTTTGTTTTTTTTCATGACTTCCCAAAAAAGATGTGACATTGACTAATTCGGCTTTGGTTTTATGCATTATAAATTTATGAAATAATAAAAAAAACTGAAAAGGTTATATTTTTAAATAAGTGGGTATTCAAAAATGAGGTATTGCATTGTATTTGTTGTGTTCGTATTGTAACTTGACTAATTCAAAGCAAGAGTTTAAAGGTAAATAATGGCTATAATGACCAGAACTTATTTAAAGAGACGTTCAGAGCCATATAACCAAGCACCCTCAAACTAGTTATAAAAGTGCCAATTTCTATTGAAATATAAATAGTGCCAATTTACTTTTGTAAAATGAAAAAAATGGAAGTGTGTTTAAATGCTGAAGTGTTTTAAGGGTCTGGAGTGTGGGAGAGACCTCATGCGCATGCGTGGCAATGTCCGCACTTTCATTAGTATCTCCTGATAGGAAAGCATTTCCCTATAGGGGAAAATCTGACGCTAGAGTTCCTCAGGCAGAGCATGAGATCTCCGTATAGAGATGGATTGAATCAAAGGTTGTGCAGTACTGACCCAGGAAGCACCTCTAGTGCCCATCTGAGTGACTGTGACTTTTTATCTAAAAAGGCAGTGTTTATATGAAAATGCCTGCAGGGACATACGATACTTACCAGAACAACTGCATTAAGCTGTGTCCCTTTACGGTTTAGGACTAGTTCTAGTGTAGGGCAGTGTAGGGGGTATTAGCATAAGGATTATGGATCAGAGATAGTGTATGCCGAGCATGTCAAACTTGCGATCCATGGGCCGCCTGCGGCCAACAATGACTATATTTCCAGCCCACCTGCCCTGGGGCCACTTTGTGTTGTGGCTGCGACCAACCGGAAGAAAGGGTGGTCTTGTCTGATTCCTGTCTGATTCTTGTCTTTGATCCCATGGTCGATCATGTGCTCCCACAGGCCATCCACTCACTTCCCCTCCCCCCCCCCCCCCCCCCGCTCAGATGAGCATTTGGCCTGCTTGAGAAGAGCAGGGATGGAACTGGAAGACATGTGGCTCATCTTAAGGTAGGGGAAGAGGAACTTGGGGGACCTTCCTGTGTAGTGTGTTAAACTGGGGAGGGAGGGCAAGGTATTAAATTGGGGGAGGGAGTGGGCAGTGTATTCATTTTAGGGAGAGGGCAATGTATTAGTTTGGGGGAGACAGGGAGCCAGTGTATTGAATTGGGGAGGGGCAGTTGATTCATTTGAGGGAGAGAGGGGGCAGTGTATTAAATTGGGGGATGAAGTGGTGAGAAGGGGAGTCCGTGTATTAGAGTGGTGTGAGGGGGCAGTGTTTTAAATTGGGGGAGGATGGTGTATTAATTTTGGGGGAGGGAGGAGTTTATTTGAGTGGTGGGAGGGGGCAATGTATTAGAGTGGTGGGAGGTGGGGCAGTGTATTCAATTGAAGTGGAAGGAGAAGGGGAAGTGTATTAGATTAAGGGGCAGTGTATTAGATTGGGTGGAGGGGCAGTGTATTAGAGTGTATGGGGCAGTGCATTTTATTTGAGGGCAATGTATTGGGTTTGTGGGCAGTGTATTAGAATGGGGAGGGAGCAGTGTATTAGGTTAACGGTCAGTATGTTAGATTGGGTGAAGGGGCAGAGTATAAGAGTGGAGGGAGGATGGCAGTGTATTGGATTTGAGGGCAGGGTATTGGATTTGGGGGCAATGTATTGGATTTGTGAGCAGTGTATTAGAATGGAGGGAGGGGGCAGTGTATTGGATTTGTGGGCAGTGTATTAGAATGGGGGAGGGGGCAGTGTATTAGATTGGGTCTGCATGGAGGCACTGTACGCTTCCCATGGAGATGCTGATTGGCCGTGCAGCTTTTTGCCACACATGCACATGGTGCATGGTGCCACACATGCACATGGTAAAGCATTGGATTGGCTGAGAGCATCAAGTTTGATGATCTCAGCCAAAGTGAAGAACACTCATAGGACTTCAAAAAAGATAGCATAATTTGTTTTTTACAGCTATGCACCAACATACATTCACCATTTCAGACCCATTACCAAACTTTTCTTAATACGTCAAGGTAGTTGGACTGAAACATATATGCAAATGCATGTCTCCTTAAAATAAATTTGCTCTTTTGTTAAATTTGAACCCTTGCGAGTGTGAGGATGTCCAGCGTCAGTCAGGCAACTTTTTTATACTGTACTATTCTAAATAAACCTACATTTCTATAAAACCAGATCTTAAACCTTGTTTATTTGGCCTGTGTTAGCCTTTGAGTTTGACATTATTGGTGTACACATTCGACTAGTGAAGGGCTTAAGGGAAAGTGTTAATTGTTGATGCAGTAGTGTGACATACAAGGCTGCCTAAGATTAGTGGGAGTTGGGAATAAAAAAAGGAATAATTACACAGATGACATCACCATCAATGCATTACAGAAACACAATCCTAAAACATGATCTGCCCATTTAGATAGTTTAATGACGTACTACATATACATAAATACTATATGTACATTTTTTTTATTGATTTTATGTGACAGCGAACATGAACTTAATATATATATTAAGTTAAAAAAAACTCTACAAATCATTTCATATTAAACAAAAAATGCAAAGGCATTTACATTATTTAAGGGGACATTATGGGCATCTTGGGATTCTGGAGTCATCTGTAAAGCACTGACCTTTGGCTTTAATGTTTATAATGTCACTAGAAATGGTCTATGATTATTTGGAGTAGAAAGACATTTCCACTTTGGCTTTTACACCCTAACATTTGCAGTCCCCTTATAATTATCCACAAATTCCTGGTTTTGTGGATGAACCTGTAATATTCAAATTACCCTGTTCCAAAGTGCTTTCTGGATTTCAGCTGTATAATATCTTGTATCCAGTTACAATTGACAGATTGGCTACATTTAGCCATAATAGCCGCAAATTTAATTGAGAGAGTTGAAATGGATATAGTGTAGAAGGTCATAAGTCGTTTCCTATTAATATTACATGGGAAATACATATCTGACTTTTTGTGGTATTGGAAAATGTATTATTTCTGAAAATCACATGCATTTATTAGAAAGATTTAATTGTGATATAAATGAATTAACTATTGCTTGACTGAAGATTTTATACGCATGTAAAACAAAATGCTCATTGAATGCTACAAAAATGAAGAATTCTCAATTGCGTGATTCATGATTTGCTCATTTAACATTTTGGTGATTGATGGATTGACTCAGGCAATAACTTTCTGATAGAGGTGCCATGAAATAATTAGATATTATCTGTACATGTATAATGTGTTAGCTCTATATTTATCACCTGTTTATTAATAGGCTAACACTTAACTAAGTGATACAAAAAGCCCCAGAAGGCACTCACCATACCCCAGAAAGGGTGAGCAATAGGCACATGCCTTTCCTGTACCCAAAATCAGCCAGGAAAAAACGGCGCAAGTCCGGGGCCTACCCTGGGTACAAGACCACGCAGGCCGCTGCACGGGACTTAGAAGAAGAACTGTTAGAGCTCTACAGCTCCCCCTGGCTACCTGACAGGCCTCCACAGCACACAGACATTATGGGTCACAGGACCCAGAAACCTCAGACTGGCCCCAGAAAGGACTCCCACGATATAGGGGAGATGCTACAGCGCCTGATGACACCCAAGATGGAGGCCCAGCCAGATACTGGGGTGCACAAAGCAAAAACGCCAGCCGCCCTAAACGCAACCGGTGACGCCGATGCTCCCTCGACTTTATTGGAAGCACTGACTGAACAGAACCCTTACGCTCCTGCCACCAAACAAGACATCGCCAACCTCCTAAGGGAGCTGCGACAAATGTCAGCGACCGACATAGACACGGTCCGCAGTGATGTGAAGGCAGTGGAGGCTTGCACGCAAGTCACAGATAAAACTGTTACAGAGCTCCAACGGGAGGTACGTGAAATGAGAGATCAAATGCACAGCCTACAGCACTCCCATACTTCCCTGACACAGCGGGTCGATATCACTGAGGACCGCCACAGACTCCCCAATATCAAAGTCCGCGATGTCCCGGATACAATCAGCCAGACAGAGCTGCCACACTACTTACGGCGACTGGTAGAAACGATCCTCCCACACTCACAGGCTAAAAAACTCCAGTTTGACGGCTGCTACAGGATCAACAAATCTAGACAGGCTCCCACGGAAGCCACTCACGACATAATAGTACACTGCCACTCGGTGTCGGACAGGAACCGCCTCTTAGCAGCCATGAAGGGCAAAACCCCCATGGACTTTGAGTCATCCAAATTGACTTTTTTCCAAGATCTTTCCAGGAATACCCTGCAATGGTGGAAATCTCTAGGGGCAATCACAAGCCAACTGAGGGCAGCCGGAGTGGAATATCGTTGGCAACTGCCGAGAGCTTTCACGGCCACTACAGCAGATGGCAGGACCCTAAGACTCACCTCCACAACAGATGCAGCAGCATTCCTTCAAACACTGGGACTGAGCATACACCCAGAGGCACCTGGGGCTCTTGCCAATGCACAGCTCAACGCACCGGCTAGACAGACTCATCACGCATTGGAAGAGGGAGAGACATCAGATGCAGAGACCTAATACCCTACACTGCCTAAAGCTGTTATTACTCTTCTTTTTGTCTTCTTTACCACTGCTTACCATGAAATCAGTTGCCTTACCCGCAACTAGGCCTTTTACACACGCCTCACACACTGTGGAACGTCCTCGGAATACTCGAGCCATGACCAAACCCACAGTCTCTGCCCCCACAGACGACCCACTCCCACACTAATGCCCCAACTTACCAAGCTGAGCCCCTACCCCCTCCGCAGGCCTCCTTGGTTAGGGGTAAGACATCTACTACACAATGCAACAGGAACCACCAACCACACTTATGATGGTGTCACAACACAAAGTCAGACCCGACTACCTAGCGACAACTGACCTAACATACCACTCAACCCAGTGGTACCAACACACCTCACAACTACACATTACCAAACATATCACACATCCTCACAGACACGCACGAAGACAAAATTTTTAAATGAGGCATTTTACGGTTGAATGTTTTATCTTGCTTTTATCATGATCACACAATCCTGTTAATTCTCAACTTACGCTATAAAAAATTTATGTGTTTATCACTCTGCCTCAATAAAACAAAGATTGTCAAAAAAAAAGATGATAAAATACAAAAGTGAGTTTCCAATGATTACATTTTATACCTGCATGTTTATTATTCATTAAGCAATAATTTATTTGTACACCTTCTATACATACCCACACATGCGTTATAACTTATGACTGAACTTCTATACTAACATTACTTGGAGGGAAGCCTACTGGACTCACTTCTCTAGGTCCTGACTTTAGAACCACTGGCATGCTTAATTACAGACAGTCTAGGTAACAAAGGCATACAAATCCCCAACATGGGACTACAAATGCCAAGAGATCTTCCTGAACACCTAGTACATTTTTATCGCTATTATGTACTAATATCAATGTCAAGAAACTGTCTGAATGGCATATCATTCAATTAATGTAATTCAATTAAGTTAGCAATCAAAATGGTCCAGCACCCCTCAATGTTCCCTTTATAGTGCACTCCCAGCAGCAATGCTTTGACCCAGTGGTAGGGTCTTTATCACGCCAAAAAGGAATACACAAGCGCATGGATTACCTCTGGAAGGTTTTAGTCAGTGCTGATTTCTCTATTATCTACTATTTCATTAAGTTAGACTTTCATAAATGAAGAGCATAACAAATATCCTGGTTTGACAAAGCCATAGTAATTAAAATGATTGCCCTTCTTAAATGGTTATACCTTTTTAGGACATTACAACCTATCCAGAGATCCGTTAACAAATATTAGAATTTAGGCAACAAAGCAAGAATTAAACTTCTTAATCTTTATTTACCTTGGGTGAGGGAATAGATATTTAAACTTTTCTGGTATGTTCCTGTACTTCTATCATAGTACAGTCAATATATACCCACTTTTGCGTGGGTTCACATTGCTGCTGTGACCTTGAACAGGCCTCAGTTAATATGTTTTTGTTGTAACCTAAGTCTACCAAACCTCGGCTTATGTCAAGGCGATGTAGAACCATATCAATGTGTTAATTTCATCTCTCTTCTCAGTTTTGGTGATTTTGATGATTCCACTACCAGCACTACCAAGCTACTCAAAACCAGAATCTCTTAAGTTGGATGTGGAAAGCTGTATAGTTGACAGGAGATCTATTTGTTGATCTTCGATGTTACAAAGACACTGGGGTATTACTAAAGAGACTTCTGCTTTTTAGGTACTATAGAATACCTACATTTCAACAGTGAATTGTTGTTACAGGGCAAAAAATGCAGATTCACAAATATCAACAGATTGTGTGAACATGTATATGGTGTGAATCACCTAATCACAACATGTGACCAAGCTTTACTAGTGAATATAATATAAACAAATAGTGTGTAGGCACTTCACAATTTTAGTCAAAAAAACCTTAGCTAAAATAGTTTGCAGGCAGTGTAACTGATATAGTGGTGCTTCCCAAAAACACCAAACAAAAAAACAAATATTATATACAATATATCAGTATATACACCAAACCCAGTGCAAATATAAAATTAAAATAGGATAATACCACCATATGATGAAATACAATGGAATGGTACCTAGAATATAAGAATAAAGCAAACATAGTATGAACTGTATAATAATACAAAGTTGTACTTTACTTTACTTTTTTATTGTTCTTTACTAGTGGATATGCAATATGTCTGTGTTCTTCAAATGTACCTCCAATTATAAGATAACCAATAAACATTTATTAAAATTGTATCAACTCTCAATCTACCTGGCACATGTTTTCTTCTAAGGTTCAACTATGTCTGAGAAATTGTAATATGATTGGAATATGTGATACATTTGGGTGTTATTCCTCACCAACCTTTGGTTATCCCTGAAAACTTAGCTACCATTACAATTATGAAAATGAAAAAAACTGCACATCACTCATCTAATCCAACATTGTCTGCACTGTAATCCTCATTGTCTGTCCTTGAAAGTAGTCAGCCATGATGAAAATAAACTAAATACACATCTAGCCAGTCTGACAGCTGACTTCTACATAAAAGGCATGCTCACATTAAACTATTTTAACCCCTTTAGGAACAACAACAATCTACACCATCATACCCATACCCTATGGTATCATTATTGTATCAACAGTAGAAACAGAGAGTTGTGAAATGCTGAACTTGATGGACTTGAGTTGGTTTTAATCTGTATCACTATGTAACTATGTTAAATCTTACAATATATTATTTAAAGAAACACTATAGGGACCCCATAGCTTTAAAACCACCATTTAAGTGGATCCATCTATGATACACCTCCTTGGCTGGCTGGCATCAGCAGAATGAGATGGTCAAAGAGACGGGGTGGGGCTAAAAATGGCTTGGTCAATCAGCATCTTCTCATAGCGATGCATTAAATTCAGAAAACGTTCAGCACTTCCCCAGGAAGCACCTCTAGTGGCCATCTGATGAGTGGACACTGGAGGTGTCCCTAGGGAGCCATGTAAACACGGTCTTTTCTCTGAAAAGTCAGTGTTTACAGCAAAAAGACTGCAGGGACTGACTATACTCACCAGAACAACTATGTTAAGCTGTAGTTGTTCTGGTAACTATAATGTCCCTTTAAGCATCATATTCCAAAATGTAAAAATACACCCATTAAATGGTTGAATAGAGTTGTCAATGCAAAATAAACAGGATATGTCATGCTGATATAGTGCTTTGCTTTTAGACTTCCGACAGTAATGATGGGAAAATGTAGCATTTAATACTTAAAAAGTTATTTGGATAAATGTAAGTCATTCCAATAAGCAAGAACAGTCCAGTTATCTCATTGGGGACATTTGTTATTTTGTGCTAGTAATATGTACATTTTCTGTATGAAACAGCTGTTTCTCACAAAAAATAAAATTGAGATCGAATGAGCCAGACTTTGTTTTCATGAAGTTTGCCTGCAATGAATAGGATCATAATATAATTGTGGTGTAAATCTTAGTAAGTGTTAAAGTTTAATTCACGTTATTAAACACATTTATAAAATGGTGCTTAGCAGATGGTGCAAAACAATTGAGCCACCATAACAAGTCCTGCTTTTTTAATGAGTGGAGCCAACATGTCCAGTCCTTCTTTTTTTAATGAGTGATTACCAATGTGTAGCCTTTAAATTTTATTTAGTTTTTCTTAATGCAAATTCATATTTAATAGATCACTATAAAACAAAACATACAAAAAGGTGCACCCTAAACCTTGTTTATTTGTCTTTTTTTTCCCTAGGAAAATAACCAACTGTGATCCCATAACTGCCAATAAATCACAGATTATCTATTTATTGCTTCAATATATTAAAATATATTTTAAACAATTTTTAAAAAGCCATGGAAGTTAATAGTTACTCCATATGCAAAATAAGATTCCACAAATATGAAACTGAAAGTAATTAGTATTTTATGCAAATTATATTTAATAAGAAAAAAAAATCATTTCAAATGTGCTCCCGAAAGCTATGTTAATTCTATGAATTTTTTTTATAGATGTTGATAGAACACGCTGTGTCTACAAACCTTCTGTTGATATAACTTATCTGTGATTGGTGAGGACTTAAAGCAGCCACCTGTTCATCAAATTATTGTAAAGCAAAATCTGCAGGTTTAGAGATTTTCAACTGGGTCACAATTGAATTTTTTTTTATAAATGTATAAAAATATATATATATAAAAGAAATGCTGAAAAAAGCTGAATTCTAGGTATACTTTTACAATACATATGAAACAAGTGCTAATATATATATGTATGTATCATCAGGATCAGTCGTATGTGACTGAAACGTTGATCCACTGATGTTTTAAATCGTTTTTCTATTAAACTTTGGACTTTTAATCGTGAGTGCAGCCATACATTTGGATTTTTTTGGATATTAAGGCTACTGATGGTTGGCACCCGGCCACTTAAGGGACATTGAAGCGTGAGTGCAAGAACAACTTGTATATATATATATATATATATATGTATATATATATATATATATATATATATACCGTATATACTCGAGTATAAGCCGAGTTTTTCAGCCCATTTTTGGGGCTGAAAAACCCCAACTCGGCTTATACTCGAGTCAAGGTCTGTATTATGGCAATTTACATTGCCATAATACAGACTGGGGGAGAGGGGGGCTGGCAGAGATGTTACTTACCTGTCCTGCAGCTCCTGTCAGCTCTCTTCTCCTCCGCGCCGTCCGTTCAGCACCTCGGTCAGCTCCCAGTGTAAGTCTTGCGAGAGCCGCGGCTCTCGCGAGACTTACAGTGTGAGCTGATAGAAGGAGCTGCACGGACGGCGCAGAGGAGGAGAGAGCTGACAGGAGCTGCAGAACAGGTAAGTTACAGCTCTGCCAGCCCCCCTCTCCCCCCCACTGAACTGCCACTGGACCACCAGGGAAGGAGAGCCCCCCTCCCTGCCATATATCAAGCAGGGAGGGGGGACGAAAAAAAAATATAAATAAAATAAGAAATAATAAAAAATAATAATAATAATACAAAAATAATAATAAAAAAGGGGGTATAAGGACCACTGTGGGAGGGGGGGGGGGTATAAGGACCACTATGGGAGGGAGGGGGGGTATAAGGACCACTATGGGAGGGAGGGGGGTATAAGGACCGCTATGGGAGGGAGGGGGGGATAAGGACCACTATGGGAGGGAGGGGGGGATAAGGACCACTATGGAAGGGAGGGGGGATAAGGACCACTATCGGAGGGAGGGGGGTGGGATAAGGACCACTATGGGAGGGAGGGGGGGAGAAAAGGAACACTATGGGAGGGAGGGGGGATAAGGACCACTATGGGAGGGAGGGAGGGGGGGATAAGGACCACTATGGGAGGGAGGGGGATAAGGACCACTATGGGAGGGAGGGGGGGATAAGGACCACTATGGGAGGGAGGGGGGGATAAGGACCACTAGGGGAGGGGAGGGGGAAGTAAGGACCACTAGGGGAGGGGAGGGGGAAGTAAGGACCACTAGGGGAGGGGAGGGTAAGGACCACTAGGGGAGGGGTGAGTCAGGACCACTGGGGGAGGGGGGTGAAGGAACACGGGGGTGGGGAGGTAAGGACCACTGAGGGAGGAGGAGGGGAGGTCAGGACATATGGGGGGGGCAAATATCCTTGCACCGGCCCTGCACACACTGCATTCATACACTGCATTCATACACACTGCATTCATACACACACTGCACTCATACACACACACACTGCACTCATACACACACACTGCACTCACACACACTGCATTCATACACACACACACTGCATTCATACACACACACACTGCACTCATACACACGCTGCACTCATACACATGCTGCACTCATACACACGCTGCACTCATACACACACACGCTGCACTCATACACACACTGCACTCATACACACACTGTAAATAAATATTCAATTAATATATTTTTTTTAGGATCTAATTTTAATTAGAAATTTACCAGTAGCTGCTGCATTTCCCACCCTAGTCTTATACTCGAGTCAATAAGTTTTCCCAGTTTTGGGGGGAAAAATTAGGGGCCTCGGCTTATATTCGGGTCGGCTTATACTCGAGTATATACGGTATATATATATATATTAGCACTTGTTTCATATATATACACTTCCAAGCATTCTGATGGAACTTGTGCACGTTAGCATTTTTTTCATTGTTCCTTACAATAGATGAATGATATATATTCAGCACAGAATCACAAACTAAAATAGATGTGTATGTTATTTTGGTTTTTATTCATTTGTTTTATTTTTTTGTGTAATAGGATTTCATTGAGTGAATGCAAATGCATATGATTCATTGGACAAAGAGTTGGAATTAAGAAATCCAAATGGCAAAATTCAGATTAAAATAGTTCTGACTTTTACTGAATTGGCAAATGTTTGTAAGTCAGCTATTTTTTTGCATACATTTTGCCATTCGGATATCTTTATCTTTACAGTTAACAGTTTAGAGAAAAATCCTGCACAATAGGTATTATGACGTATTCACAAAACTACAAATTTTAATCAAAAACAGTTGAGTTTAAAAAAAATTAATGTGTTTGGAAATATTTCCATTTCATCTTTTTTTGGACTACGTTTTTACAACTCCTATATCAATATTTCTCAACCCTCAGTTTAGTGAATAAACTACCTTCAACAACATGAAATAAAGACATATACGGAACATTCACCAAAGTTTGAATTGGTGGGAATTCAAAAATAACTACATTTAAAATGTAAGGTCACCCTAGTAAAACGGAAAACCCAACATATTGGCCTATTTTATCAATATATTGGTTCATTGGAAAACGTACAGCCTCTGAAGATACAAATCTAACCTAGTGGGGAAAGAGAGGTCTTTCATGCATTGGAACTGTGAATAATCACTTTTTTGTTACTTATATTGCGTATGTCTTTATAATTTACATGGCTTTATTACTTCTTTGCTTAAATGTCATAACAGTATTTGCACATTCTCATTAACATTACCATTTAAAGTACCCCTAATCTTTTACAGCATACTGTCTCTCACTGTAAATATTGACCACACATGTAATGGAATAGCCTTTAGTTGTCCAGTCAGGTGCAGAGATGTGTGCTCTAGAGCAGTGTTCTCCAACCCAGTCCTCATGGACCACCAACAGTCCAGGATTTATGTATTTCCATGTTTTATTCCAATGGAGATACTGATTAAAGCTGGACTGTTGGTGGTCCATGAGGACTGGGTTGGGGAACACTACTCTAGAGGCTTAGCAATGAGGTTTCAGACAGCCTCCAAGTTACTGCCGGGTTAATCCCTATGTATGATAAAGCCATTACAATGCAACTGTTGTTACTCTGAAGTACTATAAGTATCTCAGTACTAAAATCAGCATGAGCTGAGAAACTGTAGTTCCTCAATTGATAAGGAAGGTATTAAATAAGCAGAACAGAACATTTCATATACAACCAATCTCATTACTCGACACATTTTGAATTGTATTCAATGATTCAATAACTATAAATTCTAAAATGGAATAGAGGCTCTTCTGGGCTATTAAGGGGACCTGTGAGCCACTAGACTTTTAATAAACATCATATCTTAGAGGCCATAGAGTCTCTGAAAGGAAATCTAGTGAATGACATCTGCTCCTTCTGTTAATATGGAGATGATTGCAAACGTTAAACAATGCATTCTATATAATCTGCATCACTGCAAAAACAATAGCAAATAATTGCACCATCATTTTAAATGGGCATTAAATTCTAACCTCTGTGCATTAAAACACTTATCCAGCATGATCTAAAGAACTGTATACAAATGATAAACTTAATAAGACTAAGGGAACATAACCATTTCTATTTTTCTTCATATTAAAAATGAAAAATGTATTTTCCACAATCGAAAATTGTTCCCACAACATTGTCATTGTAGCTCAATGATATGTTTTATGAAAATGGATTGGTATACATGTACTTTAGTCACAAGGACTAGAAATTCATTTCAAATTGAATAATTTGTTTCCCAATATGTCTTGATGCATATATTTCTCTTGTTTTCCAATATAGCTGGATGTTGCACTCAGCAAGAGCCTGACCACTGCATGCAAATACATTAGTCTTCCCACTCAAGAAATTGTAATGACAGCCTACATTTTCTGATATGAAGCATAAAAGAACAATTTGATGGCTTTAGTCGAGCAAAGCAAGGTAAACTCTCATGAGTCATTTGTCATAGAATTTTCTTTTTACTTTGTATGTTCATTCTATATTTATGGTGATTCTGTGTTTTGAAACTACAGTAAACATTTTTATAGCACAGTGGACAGATTGAATGCTGAGTGCCGAGTTCAGATGAATCTATTATTCAAATATTGAAAGTAAAAATGTCATTAGTAAAAAGTGTGTGTGTGTGTGTGTGTATATATATATATATATATATATATATATAAACAAAAACATACACAATGCATTTACAATGTTTTTTTGTTTTTTTTTGCACTATAGTTTTAACAAGTATGTTACCATTTTCTTTTTAACTGTGGAAAGCTAAATAAATTTTTTTTTACAAAACATCTTTTCTGTTTAGCGATATAAAGATCTGAGATATTTTAGAACTGCTCGTTGTTAAGGCATCTGATGAAAATGAAGCAAGGAAATTAATAAAAAAATATATTGTGTTGAAAATAATCAATTATTCTAAAATAGCACATAGTATGCAGAGCCTTTCATAATGCGATATGAAAAATAGTCATGAATACAAGGATACACTGCTTAGGTAAGGCTTTTATGAGTAAGCAGCAGGGGAAGGTTACAGCTCATAAATAGCTTGACGAGTGAATGGTGTGTGGGATACAGGCCAAAGTGCTATGTAAACTACTGTTTTAGTTCTTACATTTGAAATAACTTGCAGGCTTTTTCATTTGGCAAGGTGTTAACTGTTGGTATGCTATCCTTTAGAGGATATATGAAAAAAAACCTACTCTGTTCCAGATCAGGGCTAAACTGGGAACAAAGAAAAAAGAAAAAAAAAAAACATTCCAGCCCTATAATTCAAGTCACATTTTGTTTGTGTGTTAGTGTGTGTGTGTTTTTCAAGTGAATCTGTCATGAAAGGTTCACTTTAACATCCAACTTCAAAGGCACTAAATATATGAGCTGGGAGCTGTCATATTGTTACTAATCTGCATCCCCATTCCCTGAGAGTATCCATGGGTGTAACATTGCTATAACACCCACCCCCCCAGGCTTCCCGCTGGTTGTTGTGAATTGCCCTGCTTGGTGACACTTCCCTTAGCAGGGTAATCCTCCACGCTCATGACAACATAAGCATATTGGCATGAGTGCAGCAAAAAGGTATCTATTGAAAAGCTTGTTAAACATGTATAAACCACACAAGTTAACTGACATATGCAGACAAGCTCACTGGCACACACACACACACACATACTGCAGAAAAGCTCTCTGAAACACACAAGTTGACTACAGACAAGCTCACTGACACATACAAAAGCTTTCTGACCCACACAAGCTCACTGACACACACACACACAGAAAGCTCAATACAGACAAGCTGACTGACACACAAGCTTACTACAGACAAGTTGACAAACGCAAGCTCAAAACAGACAAGCTCAATGACACATACACAAGCTTACTACAAACAAACTTACTAACACACACAAGCTAGCTACAGAAAAGCTCAGTGATATACAAGTTCACTACAGACGAGCTCACTAACACACATGTTGGCTTCAAACAAGCTCTCTGACACATAAACATGCTCACTATAGACATGTTCACTGAAAGAAACACACACAAACTTACCACAGACAAGCTCACTGACACACACAAGCTCTCTGCAGACAAGCTAACTGACACACAGGCTCCCTAAAGACAAGCTCACTGATACACACATGTTCACTGACACACAAACTCACCACAGACAAGCTCACTGGAATATACACACACGCTCACTAAGGACAATATCACTGGTAAACACACATAATCACTATCAGTCATTGGCTGGTGGGTAAACCTACAAGTATAGGTCACTGGAAGTGTGGACTCTGAGTGCAGTGTGGGGTTTCTTCATGTATGAGGATATCATTCTTGGCCTCTTCCTGTCTGCAAGGTCATGCAAGTTGAGGCTGGGGGATGGCACAAGGGTTGGTCCCTGCCAGGGCCACATAAAGGTGCAATTTATATTTATTTGGCCATGCTGTGCAGGAAATGGAGAAGGGGGATTTATAAGAGAGACTTAGAGTGCTCTCTCATTCCTCCTTGCTGCTCCTCCCTTTGCCAGCTGGCAGGCTCACTGCAGCCACCTAGGTGGCTACACCAGCCCACCAACAGGCTGATGAGGGGAAAAATAAATAAATATAAAATGTTTTATGTAATTTGCTGCACTGTCTGTCCCAAGGTGCCATGGCCCACAGGAAAATGTCCCAGTATTCTTGTGGACCAGTCCAGCCATGTTCCTGACCAACCTACCCCAGTAGGTAACTATGGGTGACAAATCTGCATCAACTACTAAAGTAACATCTTGGATCATTTACAAGAATGTCACTGTTTAACTTCTATATTAAAACAAAAATGATTCTACAGAAATCTCTCAAACAGAGCTGGTGACATTTTAGCCATAGATGAATATATTTATCCAGGTATTCTAGGCTAAAGTGGTCATATTATTGTTACTACAGTCTCTGAAGTTCACCATTTTGTTAGGCAAACTTTGAAATGGGTGTAGCTGGGGGGAAAGGTGGGGGTTGATGCCCATTTTATCTCTACAGTTCTCAGAAAAGCTGTCCATTACAAAGATCTGTAGCATAGTGCTCTGTCAGGCACTAAGGGGTGGTGCCCCTCAAGTAACTATTCCGAAAGGGTTCTGGTTAACAGAACTTGGCTACACAACCCTAGGTAGTGAGGTGTGATCAATTTGAATATTTGTTTGTGTAGGATGTGCTTGTTTTTGCTATACTTTCATTGGAAATTATGGAGAACATCAGAAATAATGGAGAACATCATGGTAGAGAGAAGGGAACATAACAGAAAGGCATATCCCCATCTCTGTAAGGAACAAGGCTGTAGTACTTCCTGTCTATTTATATCAGACCCAATCTCTGGACAGCACTTCTTATAAAGCAAATGTGCAATGTACAGAAGTCCAATCAAATTAACTAGTATGATATAATAAAGAAAACGTATCAACTAAGAATTTATAATTATATAACCAAAAAGAGTAGAACCAGCAACCTTTTGACCAGTGACAATAAACCCTGGAAGAGCAAAAAAAATAAATTCTGCCAATTTCTGACGGTCGAGTAAA
Source organism: Pelobates fuscus (assembly GCF_036172605.1). Classification (NCBI taxonomy): domain Eukaryota; kingdom Metazoa; phylum Chordata; class Amphibia; order Anura; family Pelobatidae; genus Pelobates; species Pelobates fuscus. The sequence goes on from NC_086325.1 coordinate 35,463,199, forward strand.
TCACAAACCAGCAAAATGGACAGTCAATCTGGAAGATTAGGGAAGGAATGATCTAGGAAAAGCTACAATGTAAACACGTGTACAGAAAACGTGTTAAACATATTCTCCCCCTAAGATGCAAAAAACGCAAAAACACACACCTATGTTTCACACCTTTGTGCTACATTTCCAATAATAAATGCTGTTACAATTAAAGGAAAAAGTACAGTTTCATGTCTCCCATAATACGCTATTTTATAGCAGTTCATGGAATACCTAATGTTCTGCTATAGTTTCTGAATGAATACATTGACACAAGAATCAGATTAGCATTACATAAAAACATTAACATCCAAGATAAACATTTAAATCTTCTTTGGTTGACATGTACTTTTTATGGTGCCCTCACATTATTTAAGATTGAGTGTTAATTTACAGCTATAACTCTTATGAACTAACTTTTAATATTTTGTTTCAAACCTCCATACAATGTTATGATTTTAACTTGCTGTAACTTTCCACTACACATATGTATATTCTTACTGGCACTTATAAAACCTTACGTTATGCAAAACTACAGTATTTTTTTTTCAAATATATTTTTTTCAAATATGTCATCCTCTTATTACTTTGTGACATTGCCGCTGACAACTTGTACATCTGCAGTTCCCATCAACTCTTACTGTCACAATAGTGATTATTCACAATATGAACAATACAGAGCTTATTAGATCATCTTGGCCATTTAACAATTCCATATTTACAAAACTGCACAAGTTAATTTAGTTCATGTAAAAATATAAGTAGGCACCTCCATACTGCCGTAAACTTTACCATAACACTGTGACACATCATCTCGTTGCTTTCTCTTCTTTACAATGATGTTAAATGCATAATGCCATTTCTCTTTGGAATAATGTACATTTATCAAAGAATTAAGTATTTTCAGAGAAGGAAAGCACAAGTATCTATGCATCTGAAAGAGCATGAATGTAAGAATTCACAATAACTCATTTAAAACTCCTGCTGTGAAACCAATGGAAAAAATAAGTCACATCCACCAATGTCATGATGTTAGTCACCAGTCTACTATGTTGGAATCTATTTCAAAGAGGGTAGAGTGCCTAAAACAGAATTGTTGCCTTTCTTTTGTCTCAATAAGTCTAATAAGTAAAACACATAAGATTATGTCCAAATTCCTATTATCCGGGCTTTGATCCTTTTTTATTTTAACTATGCACTTGGGGTGTGGGGGTTAGCACTTTACTTATTATCTTATTTTTTTAGTCACTCCATAGGACTATTGTGTTAGTAGGCATTAGCTCTATGCTATGCTGAGGTAATAGGGACAGTATCTAGGTAGCACCTAGCTGGCAGTATGTAATTTGATCGAGAGAAGCTACAGATGATTTCTCGCTGCGTAGTGTAGAAGGGAGTGTGTTTATACCTGCTGGATACCTATGATCAGTTTCTGCTAGAACTCATATTCAGAGCAGGCTACCTACTATCCCTGATCATTACCTTTAGCCTTTTTTGACATAGACCTTTTTTTGACCTACTACACCTAGTACCCAGTGGATTGGAGACTAAGGTTTTTAGCTTTACTTAATAAACTACGATACATATTTTAATCATAAGTACATGTCAATAGGGTTGTACATCTTTTTTCCTGGCACAATACCGATTCGGGTATCTGTGCTGGTGAATTAGAACCTTTTTCTTGTTTAACAAATTCCTATTATTCATGTTACTTGCCCTTGCAAATGGCGAAGAGTCTAACCCTGGTGCCCCAACAGATTCCATTCCTAACCTTCCAGCTAAAAAAGGCCTCTCTTTTGTGCACTGTAATATCCATAGCTTACTACCAAAAATCGATGCACTGCAAGCATGGTGTTCAACTTACAAGCCCAAAATCATTGTGCTCTCTGAATCGTGGTTAACCACAAAAATACATGACTCTGCAATTGCAATGCATGGGTACTCATGCCATAGAAATGACAGAGCAAAAAGAGGAGGCGGCATTGTAAATTTTGTTGACAATTCCATAAAGTTCACCCCCTTATAACATTTTAGCTCTCCTACCACCTTTGATTACCTTTCTGGAACCAGTTGAGATCCTGTGCAGTAAATCAATCACTGTTGCAGGAATCTACCCCCACCTAGCTCCCCAGTGCATTCCCTTTCTGACATTGCCCATCTCCTTAGTTAAACCGTAGCTCAAAACCCAAAAAGTGTAATGTTGGTCTTTGAAGATTTTAATATTGATTGGCTGAATCCTAAAAATAATATTTCTTGCTCACTGTTTAAGACTTTGCAGCTAACGCAATTAATCTCCTCCCCAACTCGCATAAACATTAAAAGCCATAACCATACCCTGCTCATTTGGATTCTCTACACTTCTCCTGATAGAATCCAGGAGGCAGGTGTTCTCAATAACAGTTTCAGTGACCAATGCTTAGTGTACTGCGTGCGCAAAATAAAGGCTACCAAATCCTCTCCCAAGATTACAATCCCCAGGTCCTTTAATCTTGAATCCTTTCTAAATGACATCAAGAACCTCCCATGGCACAGATTACACCTTATGCCAGATCTAGACTGTGCAATTGAATTATATCAGTCTGAATTCTTATAAGTTTGTAATTTGTATGCCCTGCTGTGTAAGGTGAGAGTAAAAGGGGCACATATGAATTGTATCACAGCTGACCTCATTGAAATGTACCAGTTTCGTGATTCATTGTGGTCAAAGTTCAAGCGTACTGGCCCTATGAACGATCACTGTGCATATAGACAATGGTGAAATAAATGCACAAAACAAACAAAATTGGCCAAGGCCCAATATTTCTGTGAAAATCTGAACAATAACATATCAAACCCTAGAAACCTTTGGAAAGTCATAAACAAATTACAAACTCCCCCAATCCACTCCCAACCCTCCACTGTCAAAGTGGATAACCAAACCCTGCAACTTCCCTTAGATGTAGCAAATGCCTTTAACAATTATTTTGTCGGATGCTCCACCACCCTGATTGCCAAGCTAATAAATGACACACATCCTGAAACTACAAATGTGGATCAGACCCCAATAAACTTGCAAAGACCAAATATAAAGAAGTTACATTTTAGACCTGTATCTATTAGTGTCATTAAGAAACACATTAAAATAATCTTAAAATTAAAAAACAGTCTGGACCTGATCAAATCAGTGTGCCGGCAAATGTTAAACCTGTCACAACCCTAATTAATGAATCCTTGGTATCTGGATACATACTCAAAGTTTGGAAGGCTGCAAGAGTAGTGACTATCCATAAAAATGGTGACACTACTTTGGTTTCTAACTATCGCAAATATCATTGCTACCGGTATTGACAAAAATCTTAGAAAAATGCGTCCATATGCAACTATGTGAGTTTTACCAATAATCTAACTATCTGACCCCTGATCAATCAGGTTTTTGCCCGAATCACTCCACTAAAACTGCCCTCTTAAAAGTTCGCAATGACATCCAAACTGGCATCGAACAAGGAGACCTTACTGAAGCTATTTTACTTGATTTTGCAAAGGCCTTTGACACAGTAGACCATGATATTCTACTGCACAAACTAAAAGAACTCAGGTATTGGTGATCGTCCGCTAACTTGGTTTCGATCATATGTATCGGATATGTGTCCATTTCTGACAGTGACTCCCTCCCTCTCCCAGTCACGTGTGATGTTCCCCAAGGTTCCATTCTTGGCCCCCTACTATTTACATTATTTATAAATGATCTGCCTAATGTCTGAAAATCCTCAAATTTACACATGTACGCCGATGACACAGTAATCTATGCAAGCAAATTCAATCTACCGCAGCTTGAGGCTGTGCTCTAAGCCCAATTCACAGTGGTAGAAAAGTGGATCACAAAAAACAAACTCTTCCTAAACACTGACAAAACTGTCACAATGATCTTTGGAACAGTACCTAAATTACACAAATTACACAATTCCCATCAATCCATCAGAACAAAATCATATAGCACACTGACCGCAGTCCACTCTTTCAAATACTTGGGTATGTTGTTAGACCCCAATCTATCTTTTGGCCTCCTCATAGAAAAACTTGCATCTAAACTTAATCCAAAACTAGGTTCTCTGTACAGAAACAAATTCTGCCTAAGCCCTACAGTAAAGGAAAAGATTGTATAGCAAATGCTGATGCCAATCATTGGTTATGGTTATTGTGACGAACTGAACCTCATCACAGGTACTTGAAGGGGCCTGCTGGCCAGCCTCTTGCCAAAAGACTATAGGCCAAGTCAATGACTGTAAAGACCCATATTTTATTCCCCCTGGTTCCCGTGGTTTGGCACTTTCCATAGAACCAAGCACTATCTCCCTGGCGGCCGTTCGCATGAACCAAAACCATGAATAGACTTCAGGGAGACTTACCCGCAAATTCCCTGGAACTATTTTCGGCATGAAGACTTTGCAGTTCCCGGTCGGTTCCCCAGTGGCACTTAGCCACGATTATATGGAACTATTTTCAGCATGAAGACTTCAGCATGAAGACTTCTGGTTGCCAGCGTCAGTTAGCCGCACTTCTGCTGAACCATTTTGAGCATGGGACCATGCGTGCGGTCGGTAAAAACTATGACTTCCAGGAAACTCCTGAACTCCTGGACTGATCTGGGTGATTCTTGGATATGTTGGTCACCCAGATCAGGGCTATCAGGGGGTGTAACTTTTGTGGGGATTTTATGTGTTTTAAGGTATTTTGGGGGGGTTTGTAAAAATGTGTGTTTTTTGTATTTGAAAATAATTGAGTTTCGTATAGTGCTTGACTCAATTATCTCCTAAGTAAAGGGGAAGGCTTATTTTATATGGGAGTGTCGCGCATTGGAATACTGTTCTTATTGGTCTGTGAATATTGTAACTCAGTTCCCCACAAAGTCCATTGTCATATAAGGCCAAATGTTGCACCATTAAAATCAGTTCCTCTTCACCCTCAACATAGAGCCTCGTCTCATGTGTGGAGGGGACAGCTATATTCACTCTGGGGATTGCTATACTTATACTTATTACTTTACTGAGAGGGTAGTGGATGCATGGAATAGCCTTCCAGCTGAAGTGGTAGAGGTTAACACAGTAAAGGAGTTTAAGCATGCGTGGGATAGGCATAAGGCTATCCTAACTATAAGATAAGGCCAGGGACTAATGAAAGTATTTAGAAAACTGGGCAGACTAGATGGGCCGAATGGTTCTTATCTGCCGTCACATTCTATGTTTCTATGTTTCTATGTTGCACCATTAAAATCAGTTCCTCTTCACCCTCAACATAGAGCCTCGTCTCATGTGTGGAGGGGACAGCTATATTCACTCTGGGGATTGCTATACTTATATCACTAGCTCTTATAACAGCTGTTCCTGCTATACTCTCTAGAGTAGGAGAGGTTCACCCACTGGAAGCTGGATCCTGGTCGGTCCAGGGTGGGTGGAGGACGGCAAGATCCCCAACCAAGCTGTTGTGGTTTGTGGGAGTCTACAGTGCTGATTGTGTCTGGTGGAGTGCTTGGAGTCGGTGAGCACTAGGAGCATCGATTGATGGAGGCACCCTGTCGGAGTGCCAGGCAGTCCGTCATAGTGATGTAGTATATGCACCTGCACCGCAAACCCACCTTAATAAACTTAATACATTGCATAACTAGTTCTGCCACTTTGTGCTACAATATAATTCCATGACCCACCATTGTGACATACTAAAAGAACTAAACTGGCTGTCGCTGGAATCCAGCTGCACTCTTCATCTTTCCAGCTTTGTGTTTTAAAACTTTTCTGGGAAGCTCCCACCCTACCTTAGCAGAATGCTCCCCCTGACTTTCCCCACCTCCTATAACCTCCTATCCAGTCCAGAGCATCGCAATTATGGAACGACCGCCGGCACACTTTAAAATCTTCCCCAGGCCTTAAATGTTTTAAGAGATCCCTCTCTACATATCTCAAAACAGAATGCACCTGCCATGGTTGAATATATATTGCCTACCTGTTCTATGTTATATTTTGTATATATTGTGTATTAATATTGTTTTGTATTTTATTGCACCCTGTTGTATCAACGCAATGTTTTGTGGACCCAAGACATACTTGAAAACGAGAGAAATCTCAATGTATCCTTTTTGGTAAAATATTTAATAAATAAAATAAAGAGTTAATCAATCACCCACTCATATGTGAGTAAATGATCCAGCTTGTTTACATAAAGACAAACTTCAGCTATTGCTATGGAAACAGAGAGGCAATACAACCCCAAATCAGTTAATATGCACTACATGATAGAATGTTGCAGAACATTTACTATGTAAAACAAATTAAGCACTATTCTAGAACATTATGCTTAAATATTGGCTGACAGCATCAGGTAAAACAGGTACTATTTTAGTACACAATGCTATGCTAAGTTTTGAGAGATATTATGTTGGTTTCCATAATAATTGCTCTTTCTTTTTTTTTTTTAATTCTTTATTTTATTTGTGCATGAAATGAACATCTGTGTCTGCACTGCCACAACAGCTGGTGCAAGCACATATACAAACATACAACAATTCTGATATGGCATTGAGAAAACATTACACATTTTTTTTTTTTTTTTCATAGATTAGGTATCATGTAGGAAAGTAAAGTGGGGCACACTAAGAGCTAGGCATGAAAAGCAACCAGTGCTGGCTGACATTTTGCACATGTGCACAGATTAATAGCTTGTAAGTTGTGTCAATAAACAATTGTTGGTAACCAGTTTAACTGCTTATATGCCTGATGTGCCTAATGTGTGTGGTAAGAGATAATGCTGGTATAGTACGCCCCTAAGCTTTAAGTGTTAGCATGCTGGGTCTGAATAGTAAGCTGCTTGTGGCATGTCACCCTGGCTGGCTAATATGCACGTTCTGGTACAGGCTTTGAGAGTCCTTTATATGGCGGGCGTGATATCTCGCCGATATGAACTGACTTGCGGTTAGCTGATCGTATCAGTATGGCAGGGAACGATTGTCCACCAGGGTTGGGATCCGGGCGAAGTCCATTTGCTGGCTTCCTGTGGGCCAAAGTCGCGTTGGACCAAGACAGCCAATTCTGGTCATCAGGAGGATAGGGTCTGTCGGAGTAGTGAGCTTAGCTCTAGGAAAGCTTGTTGCCGGTTTCCACGTGGAGCCCCTCTCTGAGGCTGCTGCACCGCAGGACGTGTGTACGGTGGGTGTGTGGTCGGACCCGCTGTGAGAATACTTTGCTTGGCGGCATAGTCGTAAGTCCCTGGCGGGAGTAGTCGCTTTGCGGTGTTCTGACCGTCTAGTGCCCTGGCTGTCGACGGCTCGGCTGTGCCTCGGTTTGCTTGACTCGTTGATGGGACAGGTAAGGTTGGGCTGCTTTGTAGGGTGTTCAGAAGCCTCACTGAGTGCTGTGGGCTCTGTGGGAGAGCAGCCGTTCGCATCTGCTTCGGCGCACATGGCGTCCGCCATCTTGTGTGCTGCACCCGCACCCCCAATCGGGGCGATGGGGTCGTTGGGCCTGCTTTGCTTTGCCACTGGGTGAGGACCGGGATCACCCCCACCGGTCCAAAGGGGGGGGAACAGGGCCGGATCCACCTGGTGTTGGGCCTCTGGCTGGGCGCTGTCAGGCAGGATAGCGGGGCAGCGGCCGTCCGCCCCACTCACCGCCGGCGAGGGCCCCAACTGGGACATCGAAGACCTCACCTCCAGGGGACTGAAACTCGAAGAGCCGGCCTCACCCTGGATCCAGTGTGCCCTTAGCATTGAGGGCCAGTGCTGTCGGTCTACTGTTGGTTCGGGTTTCATGTTTTTGGGCTTGAGAAGTTGGTGAGTTTCAGGAGCTGCTCAAACTTGCGACCGCTCAGCTCGGCGGTCCGGCCCCGCCCCAATAATTGCTCTTTCTTAAAGGAATACTCCAAGCTGTAGTGGTTATGGTGCTTAGAGTATTCCTTTAATAAATAACAATTATTATAAAAAAGCAACAGAATCTCTCTAAACACTTAGCATTTTGTCCAGAATAGTACCTGTTTAACATTGATGAATTATGCCATTGTGTGTGAGTTTGTGTGCATGTGTGCATGTGTGTGTGTGTGTGTGGGGGGGGGGGGAGGGATTTTTAAATGCATTGAGCATACACAATGTATCTTTCAGTGGTGGATAGCAAAACAAAGGACAGCTTTTGTTGATATGCCCACTTCAGTAGTCATGTCCATATGACTCCTGTTTATTTATACCAACATGACAAAAATGGAGAATCCCCCCTCCCCTGAGTTAATGTGTCCCTCACACTGATGAGGAGTTTTTCAGTTATTTGGACCTTGTCTTATAAACAAAATTAATGGTATTGTACTGTTTTGAGAACAAATCATCATTCTGTTCATCCATTTATGTTATATTGTATTCTTTGCAAGGAAATGATTTGGCCTAAAATCATTAACATGTGAAAACCTTGGACTACAGACAAAGAAGGATTGCCAAGGCAGCATGAATAGCAGAAATAAACTATGTATTTATTTTTGTCTTTATAACTAATTTTCATATTTAATTTGTAAGATTTCAGCAGCAATAGCTTCCATTCTCATTCTCGACTTTATTTGTGCAAAAAAAAAATAACAATTGTTGTAAAGGTGTCACAAACTTGCATATTAGTAGAGCAATTTTTATGACACCATAAAACAGTTTTTATGCGTCATTATCTTTTCCCATGGAGTATAATTAGCTGCGGAATTTGAAACATAATTATATGATATCTCTATTTGCTGTTTTCAAGGAAGTATTGAAGAAAAAAAAAAGCCTGCAGCCGGCTCCAAAGCTCAAAGGAAATATTATTTTCTTCAATTTCTCCAGATTGACATGTAATGGTATAAATCTGTGTGTTTCAGTATAACCAACAAGTTTTATTTTCTGTTTAATTTTCAAGTATCCAACAAACATGTACAAAAATAATATATCATAAAATACGTGCCGATTTGTATAGAAATGTTTAAAACATTGCTTTCTTTTCATAAAAAAATTCATCGGTTTCGTTGGCAATAATAATAATCAGAAATACATGTCAAAGGTGGCACTGGAGCAAATTCGTAAAAAATGGAACAATACGTAATAGCTTTTCATTGGTTTCCATGGTGATTGCTCCATTTTTAAGCTTTGTTTCAGAATCAATAGTCATAAATGACCACCATAGTGTTGAGAATTTCCTTTGTCTTGTCCAGATAGAATAAGGTAATCAGATAGTTAAACAAGGCGTCATTGAGTTTGTATGATGTTGAATACCATAAGTCTGACAGGGTCAGGCTGACATAATTTCTTGTGTGACCTTTAATACTGTCAGTTAAGAACAATTTAGTCTACTTTTACTCATTTGAGATCATTGTAAACATTATCTAACGATCTTATTGCTGTCTGAATCATGACCTTTGCAGATGACGGAAGACAAGAAAATGTCCCAGTTTTAACACACGATAAGGTGCTAGAAAAAAAAGTCAGAATGTGCAGGTAAGGAGTGGACAGTATGCTGAATTTTATGTAGTGTAATAAAAAATAAATGTATATATATATATATATATATATAAGTAATATGTACATGGCCTTATTGCTAAAAAAATATAAAATCAGAAGTCATTTTTCCTGATGCAAGAGATACAGAAATGGAAGTCAATCATCTCTCAGCCTTGTGTGAATATTAAGGTCCTGACGCCACTAGGAGGGTGTAAAAAAGCAACAAATATCATGTCTAATTAATCACTTTATTATACACAGAGTAGAGATAATTTTACCTCTTATTGACCATTTAGAGTGCAAAGGAATATATCCATCAGAACTTACGACTGACAAAAAGTTGAAGTCACTAAAATACCATAACTTATTCTTTGGACAAATATTAAAGTTCAGATTTTTGGGCTTGTAGGAAGTTAAAAATGATCTAGCTACACAGCAGTGTGCCTGGTTTGCATACCTCTCTAATCCTTAGGATAATAACCAGTGAAGATTTATGAACCATAGAACTTTCAAAATTGTTGATTTTCACCCATCAGTACAATTGTCAGATGTATCTTACAAATAAAAAATGCATTACAAACAAAGCTTAGCAATGCTGTTCGAGGTTTGTTGCCTCTTAATTGAAAAGAGTATGTCTGAAACCTAAAAATTGTATAGATTTAAATTGCCTTTCCAAAAATGTATATAAATAGACACTATAGGCACCCAGACCACTTCATCTTAATGAAGTGGTCTTGGTGCCAAAGGCCAACCTCCCCCATTTTACTCCTGCAATGTAAAACTTTGTGTTCTGCAAGAATGGCAATGTTTACATTGCACAATTAAAATACTTCTAATGGGTGACATTGAAAGCCACTAGTGTCACGGTTCTCGCCGCAACATCCAGTCTGCCAGACAAGGTCACTCCAGGAGTGCCCAGCAAGGGATTTGAAACCTGGACTTTGGCTTTGTGACTCCTGCTCTTTAGCCTCTGTGCTATCCAGCCATTCATAGTATTGCCGTAATAGGTATCCTTGCCTTGTTCCAGCACTGGGAGCTGAACTTAACCGTGGCTACTTTAGCACACCTGCATCCCATATTAATTGGCTGGATATAAAAGCCTGTCACACAGGAGGGGTGTCAGTTCATTGACTCTGGTTCCCTTGTTTGGTTCCTGTCTCTCCATACCTGTGTTCCAGTGTTTCCTATCTGATTCCGGCTTCTGACCTTGGCTTTCCTCCTGGACTACTCTGAACTCTGGCTTCCCTGATTTTGGCTTCCCTTGACTACGCTTCTGCTAATCCCTACTGTACAGCGACTTGGAGCACTTTTCCAGGAAAGCCCCCGTGCACAGACTCACAGGCCAGGTGGCGTCTTACCTGGTCACCCTGGTCTGTGTCTACTTTGCAAGGCTGAGCGTATAACTCTGCGAGCTGGACTCCCGATCAGGTAAGACTCATTACAACTAGAGGCACTTCCGACAAGGTAGTAAATCTAGGCTATTAAAGTCAGTGGCCTTGGAGATGTCTGTATTAAAATTAAAAATCTGGAGTGCATCTGTTCGTGTTTGTGCCATGTACTTAGCAATTCTTGATACAACACATGAATATCATGTCTACCATAGGTATAAAAGCAAACAGCTATTTCAAACTTTTTTTTTTCACATAAAATAATAGCATTTCTAGCAAAATACATGTAACATAAACGACGCAGGGGGAGCAGCAACGATTGGGAAATACATAGTCTCTAATTTCTATATATATTTACCTGCATGCAGTCCTACCTTGAGTTCTTTTTTTAAGATTGCCTCCAGTATGCATGCTGGCAAATACAGTCCTGGGAGTGTTTTTTTTTTTTTTTTAATACTATACTACACAGGATAGCCAATCTCTATTTACAAGGAAAGTTACAGCCTGAGAATTTCTTATTACCAAAAGGTTAACGTGAAATCCTGTGATAAATGAAGATCAGGAGTTGTCAGATTGAATCGAGAACATGCCAAGTTCTGTGAAAGAATTATCAGGATGAAAGGATTTCCTGGAAACAGAACGATATAATAGTATATATGACAGATAATATGGAATTACACAGCATGTATAAAAATCAGCTGCAAATTTAGTTAACATGGTGAGCACAGTTTTAAACGCATTCTTCAGAGCACACTACAAAGCAAATATAGTGGTAGGCAACCTTTGGCACTCCAAATTTTGTGGACTACATCTCCCATGATGCTCTGTCCACAACATCTGGAGTGCCAAAGGTTGCATACCCCTTCACTGACTATACTCCGTGTGTTGAACTTTTGTGAATATTTGAGGGTCTGTTCATTAAGGTTCATTGCAACCTACTTAAAAGAAGAAAAAAAGTTTACAATGTAATTTTGGATTATTTTTAAATTTGTATTGAAGAGACCCCATAGAGTATTTGTGTTGATTAGATTTAGTCTTTAAAGAGAATAGACAAAATAATCTTTTAATAATGTAAGATATATACATTTGTTTGTGTGTCTGTATGTTAGTTGAATAACAAATGTTGCATACCATCAAATTCTTTCTTTATTTCATTCTTTTTTCCCTCTTTACTTTCTTCATTTCTTCTTATCTTAATTTCTTCCTTTCTTTCTTATATGGCACACCAGAGAACAAACCCCAAAAATAATATCACCGGTGTCCAATAGCCCAATTTTCGAATTGTTCAGAGAGTTAGTGACCTGGCTTGCTATTTCTATCCTAACATGACTGCCTTGCCATTGACACTATTATTAATAAGCGTCTTTCTCTACAAAATGAACTGAACGAGTTTAAATGTTTTTGCACCTTTTGTAACGTGCAATATGGTGCAAGCGGCAAACATCCTTATAAGTAGCAAAAGGAGAGGAGAGAAAATGGTTGAACAGTTTTGTTCCATATTCCACACTGTTTAGTTTGACCGAGATCAAATAGTCATTAAATGTGATTAAAATGAATTTGGTTACAAATAAAAACACACACTCTATAAATAATTAACACAAATGTATTTCATTATTTTAAAATCTGTGCAGGTGAAAATTATAATGTTGCAGTATACAATGGCCTAAATTTTATGAAAAACTTTTTATGAAAAAAAAAACTTTATATGGAGAACTTTGTCATGGGGAAAAAGTTTGGGCTGAACAAATGAAAGTCATTATTATCACCCAGTTATTCTAAAATGGGACCACATACTCTGAACCATGAGCGATTTATTAAAAGTCCCTCCAGCAATACATTCCCTGCCTTGATTACAAAGACAAAAAAATATATACTGATTGCTCATCATATTGATAATTCCTGACACCTATTAAGAAAAGCTTGACATTTTGCAGTAAAATGTAGTGAAAGGCTAGCTGTCAAAGTAATAACTATTCCTTAAAAAGAGACACATGAGTAAAAACATAATGTAGGAAATAAAAGTTGCAAAAATGTAATTTACATTTTATTTACTGAATGGTGAAATAAATTTAAATAAAAAAAAAAATTTCACTGTTTAGATCTAAATTTTACAGTTTGCTTTTAATTCACCAAAATGCACTGTTTAGAGGATAAATCACTCAGTGAAATGTATAAACAAATTTAACTAGCGGTTTATTCGTTAAAAACTGAATTTGTGGGGCGGAGCCTAGCAGCCGAGCCGCATGGCCGCAAATCGGATGAGCTCTATGCCAAAAAAGCCTGATTTTGACTCAAAATACGACTCTAAGCCCTAAAAGTACCTGCATTTCGACCCTTGAGACAAGGGTTTACCACAGCGACAGGGCATGAGCGAGCCCGTAACGAAAACGGCAACAACGCCCAAGGGATCGACCTGAGGCCTACAGGGGGCCTACTCAGACGGTACGGGGGAGGCGGCCGATCCCCCCGCCGACTGCAGCCTACTCACCAGGAGTTCTCCCTGGTATACTCTTCCCCCCCCCCCCCCGCCGGTGAGGGATATCCCGGCAAAGCAGTCCGTATCTCAGCAACACGGCACCACTCTCCGCCTAACAGCACTGCAGAACATGGCGGACGCCACGCGCCAGCCTGAGCATGGATCCCAAATACCACCACTCTCGGAACGGCTTGACCGCCTGCTGGCCGACTTTTGGGCCAGGCTCTCAGCCCACAAGAGCGCTCCAGAAGAGGACCGACCGGCTACAACACCACGGGTCACCACGCCACAGCCGCAGTTCCAGGAGGGGGCCAAATTGCAACTTGGAAGGCTGGGAGGAGGAGGCAAGCGGCCCGATGCAAGCCCCAGCAGGTCAGCATCAGACCAGCGGTGAGCCGACTAACTACACAGCAGCAAACCCCAGGCCTACCTACTCAAATCCCCCTCCTCCTCGTGGAAACCACAACCCTACCTGAGCGACGGCATCACGCCGACGGGCCTCAGAATACGCGGCACGACTCCACAAGGAACCGCTACCTACAAGTACCGGGGAATTCTGCTACCAAACCCACGGAATGTATCCCGGCTGGGAACTGGAGAGGCACTGACTGGGGGGACCCCCAACGCTTGTTGTTCCGGGCATCAAACCCACCGCTGATGGGGATCGGTTAAGCCACAAAGTTCAAACCTGCAAAGTGCCAGTTCCTTTGTTTTAAGCATGTTTAATTAAACTCTACATATCACAGCTTAGTATGACAATCAACTGTTACATACACTGAATATCACTATTGCAGCATCTTGTATTACTAATGTACCTATCTTGCTATAATAAAAAAAAAAAAAGTGCAGCATCTCTTGCCTTCCTCTACTTATATTGTTTACTGTGAAATATTATACAATAACACTGAAAAACCATGTCTTACTACCTTCAAACAGTCCGCCAGCGACGGTGCCCAGAACACAGGGACTGCTGGATCCTGGGAGAGGCTGGCTCATTGAGCTTCTCCGGTGGTGAGTGGGGCGGACGGCCGCTGCACCTCAGTTCTCAGCTCGGGGCGCAACTACAAGCGGATCCGGACCCGTCCCCCCCCTTGTACTGGTGGGGGTTATCCCGGTCCTCACCCAGTGGCCCTACTCAAGACAATGCAAATGGAGCTTGGGGACCCGAGTACGGCTTCCAAGATGGCGGGTGCCATGTGCGCGGGAGGCAGGATGAACACCTGCACCATCTCCAAGCTCACGGCAAACTACGGGACCCCAACATCTTGGTCTAGCAACAAGGAGGGGCGGACAAACCCCCACCTACTCCCGCAGCCACACATGCCGAAGTTGAGCGGCACAAGAGACCCCAATGAGCGGATCGTAGCGAATGCACCAGAGGGAAGAAACATCGCACCACTACAACTCCCGCATGGGAAATCAGAGCCTACCACCAAGCGAGCAACACCCGCACGAGAACCCACCTTACACTCACCTGCCACCCAGCGCGCAACACCACGACTCCGAAAACAGCTAACTCAAGTGACCGACGCCAAGCTCCCAGCCAAGCCTGACTCCAGCCTCCGGATGACCGACAGCGGTGGGCTCCACAACAAGCGACTGCCACCCAAGTGAACATGGCAAGGAACCCACAGAACAGCATGGATGGACTATGCCAGGATACCTGCTTTGACGGACGCTCGCACCCTGCTACATAGTACTGGCAGAACAAGTATCGGTTAAATCTGGAACTCTTCTGGTCCTTGTGGGCTCAGGACCTCCCTGAAGCTAGCCCTTTCCCATTGAGAAAGCCCGGGAAACCCCCCCGATACACCAGGGTGATAAATCTATCACAGCGACCTACTAAGATCTTACTTGCAATATGTATTGTATGATGTTTTGCGTAATAACCCTATGCACACAAAGCTAACATGGCACTCATTAGTACATACTCACTCCACATCCTCAACAAATGTGCAATCCATTTGTTGACTGGTTGTATCTGCAGTTAATGATCACAATTAAGAATATAAATTAGGTACAGCTCTTCAGAATTCTCCTATTTATGCTTTCTTCCCAAAAATATCTAGTTCCCACTGGCCCTGGGGAGGAAAAGGAAAAATGTCTTTCCACTTTTATCTTCTCTTTAAAGTCTTGTAGCCAGGCAGATGAAATTCTAAATTTGTTACATTCTCATAGTAAGTGTGCAGTGTACTCCAAAGATGATATTAGATAACAGTGGAAAAGTTTGGTTTGGTCGAATAACTTAATCACAAAAAAAAATAAAAAATATTTGGGGTAGTCAGATAGCCATTTATGTGATAGTTCAGCTCTTTCAAAGATTGTCCATGCAAAATATTCTTGAAAAAAATAATTCCTATCAACCAAAAGGGCATGAAAATGTGCCATCGGTGTATTGCAGAATATATAAATAATATAAATATTATAAATATATTTTGCAGTACACTTATAGGCATATGATCCCATCTTTGGGTTCATAGATCCAGTGAGAAAAAGTAACCAATAGAGGGAAAAAAGAGAAGGAGCAGTGAAAATGTATATTTATTTATAATATATAAATATTGATGTTTGTTGCTAATCCTCCATTTTTCCTTCTGTTGGTCACTTCTCACTTGATCTATGAACCTAATAATGGGTAAATGCTCCTATCAGCGTACTAACCATCGATCATATTTTTTCACTTCTCTGTTTTTGGTGCCATGGATGGAACTCCAAATCACATATCAATAAATAACTGCACAACTCTACTTATTATATATGTAGTGATTCCCATTGGCCAACAGTGTCTCCATAAAAATACGGAGTTGCATTCATGCACCATATGCGTGTGAAAGGAAGAATCATGGGCTGGGAGAGTTTGTCATTGTCAGTTATTGAATAGTAAATTATTACAGTCTCATTTTGTGTTTATATTAATGACTGTAAATCCTGATTGTATAGAAATTTCTGTTCTATAGATTTTTACTAACATGAAATGAATAGGGAAACCTATACTAATGTAACATCCTTGACCCCTTTATGATGGCAAGGCACACGCCTAACGTCATATTTGTTGAAGGGGCTAAGTACTGTGTTAGAAGTGTATTCTGGATCCCTGTATATGCCATATCTCCCCAAGACCTCATAAGTACTCATTATGCTATCATCACCTAACTCATTAAAACAATACAGTGTGTTATCTTTGGATGTTATTAGGGCAATATGAAATATGTGTGAAATCTTAGATGGGAAATAGAATGAAAACTGGGAAATAGAAACTATGTGTATAATTGCAAGTAATGTATTGCCCTCCCTGATATCAAAAAGGTTAAATATATTTCATTGTGTGAAATAACTATTTTTCTAACACTTTAATGACAGACGTATCATTTGTTTTTAAATACATGTACATTTTGGCTATATTTCATCAGAAGTGTCATTATATCGTACTACGAACATACGGCATGTCTAAATGCGGTTTACAAACAAGACATATTTGTTCTAGTGGAATTAGAGTATCCAGAAATAAACCATGTTTGCATGCTGCCACTCAAGGATTTGACATTGTTTCTAGGCTTATCCACTTTAACTGTGAATTTAACATTTCAGGAATTCTATTTGATTTGTCAGTTCAGACACTCCCACTGCTAATTCGGAATAATGCCTGGACAGCGCTTATTAATGCCCCGCAGCAAGGAAAAAAAGATTGACAGTGATTTGCCACACTTTTCATGGTAAGTTAGATTTTCTATAAATTAGAAGATTCACAGGCAGATGTAATGATAACGTATGACTATGCCATTACCAAGATTATTGTTGTGATAGCTGATAAATCTTTATTTTCTGTTATTTTTATTAAATCAGATTGTTAGTTAACATTTATATTATTACAAAGTAAAACAAAATAAAAATAAATTGCAGAATATTTAATGAAAATCACACTTGACATAACATATATAAATATCTTTATAATATTATTTTTTGACATGTGTGTGTATATGTATATGTATATGTATATATATAGAAGGCGTATGCCTGAAGTTGTGGGAGGGATTTTATGCCTATTTAAACCCAGCAAATCCCCTTACTCACCTGTCTGCGACGATTTCGGAAACTCCCGCCTTCATTTCCGTTTTCACAGACCTCTGACGTCAATCTGCCGCGACGCTCGTACACAGCCCGCCGGTTTTTCGTGAGTATTTTTCATACGCATGGAGGCCATTCGGCGGTTCGTCCAAACCGTGAGTCCATTCAAATTATTCTTCGTTATATGCATACGTTCCGCACACATACACATTCGGCGGTATGAGTTACCCTGTGCAGCGGAAGCTCTAAACGGACGACGTACTCCTACTGTGATAAAACTTTTAACTACTGAATGTGATGGAACCGTAACTACCTCTACCTTCACCGACCATTCGCATTTGCATGAGCACTTCGTCGATTTAGCTTTCCACGTGTACTTTGGTCCACGCTAACCGGCTGTGAACTTTGTTTTTATTTATTTACGTGCACTTTATGCTATCTCGAACGCAGCTAATTTCTACTCAAACCAAATGCAATCTACAACTCCCATTAGTCTCAGCCATTACGGATAGGGTTTATGGGAGCTATAGTTTATCACTGTTTGGAGGGATGATGTAACAGAAAGCAGTTTACGAGGTTTATCAACTAAGCAGTGAGTTCTAGTGATGTGACAAGCTGTTTGCTCGATTTAAAGTGAGGTAGCGCAGACGGGTAGGCTAAGGGGGTGAATATTTGAAGTAGGCATTTCCCTCTATATCTTGCATGTGGATTATCAGCAGGTGGTGAACTGACCCTTCGTAATATGTAACTCCATTAACCTCTGTCTCCTAAACACTTCATAATTAGCTCGCTGACATAATGGATGAGTTTAAACTTTCCCAATCTCCTGTGCATGTCTGTTTTGCATCTTATTCAAATGTATCAATACCACTCCCCAGACAGTCATGCATTGTGCAGTGGACACTGGGAATGTAGACTTGTTGTGGTTATGAAATAATTTCAGCAATACTGTGGAAACATAGTTCCCTAGGGTCCCAATTTGCTCAGGGTAGTCCTGACATTGAGACAGGTAGTTGGCCAATATCCTGGTATTTTGCAGTCATCGTCCGTGGCTAATTTCAAATGGAACATTTTGTCTAATTTAGTCAAGCTGTGACTTTAGTTGACAGTATCTTAAACACCGTCGTTCCCGCATAGCCGGTTATGACTTGTTTCTCATTTAAATCATTTGTTTCTCGTTTAGTGGTATTTCTTTTTACTTATGTCCGTTCTCACATGGGGGCTGTTTGAGGCGGATACTAGCCCTTCCTTAGTTCATTCTGCTTAGAATACTATTAGACTCATTCTGTGCTACCTGCAAGGCACAGACTCAGAGCCGCAAACACGCTGCATACAGATAGTCTTGGTATAACAGTTGCACTGTCTGTATACTGGGTAGGAAGGTGATCCCCTTCTTCTCCCCACACCCCTTCTCCCATTGTCTGCCCGTCGTCTGTACACAGTTGCGCATTCGCGGTAATAAAATCTTGATAGAGGGTTTCAGTACACGGAGTGAATGCTCCCCTCGGCAGAGTTGGATCTTCATACGTAAACACAATCCCCACAGGGGGCTTGATTAACATGCTGGTGGCATTCAGGGATGCCATGCAGGCATCTGATTGGGAGTGCTGATTGTACGTGGACGTGAGGGAACGCCACACTGTCTTTCTTTAACCTGCTCATCTTCGTGAGGGTCTTTTGAATCATTGTATTTTACACTACGAATATAGCTTTGTCTGCACCAGTCCTATCTCATCTTCAGTCAGCGCAGCATTTTGCGTTAAATTTATTGACCCGGCGTACTCCTACGCAGTCAGGCACTTATGTTACTGGACCCGTGCGTCTAGGTTCCCATTGCGCTTCTGGTGTGCGAGCCTCGGCAAAGGTAAGTACGCGTTTTTAACTGTACTATGCACAAGGTCAGCGTTTATATATTAAAAAATAATAAAAAATGATACAATTACATGTTTATTCGTACTACGTTTCAAGTCAGGGCCACGATTTGAGCACCTCGAGCCCCGAGGGCTCTACATACCATCGTAAACGCATTCTAGGTTATACGTCCCGACCGTCTGGACCCCAGTTTCGGTCAAGCCGTACGATCCTCACTCATTACCACCCACGTTTCGTTTAAGGTTATGTCCTATCTCACTATCTAACCTTCCATCTTAGTTAGCTACTGCTGGCTGTTAGGTTCCTAGGTGTCCACTAGTTATTATTCCCCCTGGCTTCTTTGCCATAGGTTAGTGGTCCCGCGAGGCCATCACCCATCCTCATACTTGGAGGTACTATGCCCCTTGGGCCAAATCATAGTTGGTCGCCTCGCATTGTGGTATAGAGAGGGCCTCATCCGTCACTCCCATTCTATCTTATGTTTAACTGTCACCGAGAGGCCGACACCCCGCCACCTCATTCAGTGGCCACGCTACCGCCTCACGCCAACTCATAGATAGAGCCTCTCAAGCCGCTTGGCAACTAGCAGGGCCTCACCTGTCACCAACTTAGTGTAATCGTTTCGCCGCATTGCGGCACTAGCTAGTCGGCCAGCACACACGCACACGCACTCACGCTCGCGCTCCTAGTAAGCTGGGGGGGGAGGGGCGGCACACCCCAGACCCATCAAGCATAATCACTATGTTTTAGATCCCATAACCGCATCAGGTATCCTAGCGCTTTATTTCCCGCCCTAGTTTCGTTTGTGCGTTACATACTCCTACATTGATGCAAACAGTATTTCAGAACTATCGTACTCGGCTACTCCGGTGCTTTCCTTACGTTATCTCTTACGGGCAATGGGTCTGCTAGATGCTTAGTTCTAGCGGTACGCGGATACCTATATATATATTTATATATATATATATGTATATATATATATATTACCCCAACCTGTCGCTCACTGGTGATCCTTAGGTACCACGTACACTACGTGCCCAGACCGAGCTAGTAGTCACCAAGACCAGCGGTTCCTCCAACAACTTGTTTCAGGCATTTCTTACTTATATTCAGTCAAATACGTATGTTGGGTCTCACGTTGCCCTCCACATTGCACGTTGTACAGATTTGGCCTCGTATTGGACCATCGTCGGGTCCTCCAGGCGCTGACGTGACGTACAGTGACCGCTTCCGGACTCATGTATTACGGATATACTATTTATTACTTCACAACATTTTGGGGGCACTTTGGTACATTGAGTTCTAAATTACCGTTTATCGACTCATACTATCACTCAATTTTCACGTCGGCGTCACTTATACAAGCAATGCAGGATAAGCTTTAGCGATCTGATTGGACCGGGTGAAAAGAATTCCCACTTGTTTCATATCGAACATCGAGGCATCACTCCGCCTCCATTTTGGCCAAACAAATACCATTCGAATCCTTAATCTACTAATTAGGGACTTGTCTGCACGCCTGACATTCACAGGGTCCTCCATGCGCAGTCAATTCATTCGTCACGCATTTGTCGTTGTTCGCGCTTCTCTTTATGTAAGCTTAAGTGGTCCATCGGGAGTTACTTTCGGTCATGCTGGATGTTTTGATTTAAGGCATAACACCTTATGCATCCTGTAGTACAATCCTTTACGATCTCATGCCTACCAAGTAACTGCTATAGGGTACTTGCTATACGAACACATATCGTCTTCGAATTTAGTCAAAGCTTCTTTTCAGGTTCCTCTCTCGTGCAAACATTTCCCTACGGTGGGTCACGGCTTTGCATTCTATTCTTCGATTCACATCACGGCAGTTTCATCAGGCGCCTGTTACAGTCCTTTTTCGCTATGGTTAATGCAGGTAATCGCACGTGTACGGTCAGGTTAACGCTTTTCCACAAGAGGTTAATACCCTGCCGCGCATAGACGGTACAAGTCCACATGGCCCAAATCGTAGGTAGGGCTTCTCTCAAACACAGGGCTACTGGCACGGCCTCAACTCTTACGGGATAGTCCTTATCTTCACCTATTGGTACCCATTAGCTAGCAGCTCTACTACACGAGAAAGCTCAATGGGCTTCTGAGTTTTGCATAATTTAAACTTATTACGTTTCCTTCCTCCTCACAGCATGCTACAAGAACTAGCTCCAGGTATCGTATTATCTTTAATAAACGCTAACCCTGACGTCTCAAGTCCCCTGCAGTATCCTCCGCTTTAGCCACTTCAGAAGTCCTGAAGTCAGACCTTGCTTAAACGTAACGGTTGAGATAAAAGAACACGCAGTCCAGATTTCCTCTGCAGGTCAAAAAAAAAAAAAAAAAAGGTATCAATCATGCCTGAAGTTAGAGTCTATGCAGGTAAGATTTGTCTACTAATACTAAGCAAGCGTACTCTACGGCTTACGATACGTGTAAGTATTGTATGTGGTTCAAGATACTAAATGTGTTCCGACTATAATGGTTGCTCGTACAATTATTTGCCACATCTCTCAAACAGTTCATGCTTTACATTCGCTCCTTGTTTGTTAGTCTTGGCCTCAATCCGAATTCCTTCTCGGGACATTCATTCCGTGTTAGGGCCGCCACAGCAGCCTCAAGTCGTCCAGTTCCAACTCATCTTGTAGAGAAGATGGGTCGCTGGAAGTCCTCGGCATACAACCGGTACATTCCAAATCCAGAAAGAAATCAGGCTCGCTTTCTATAATATGTCTAAATGTTTTGTTATGTTTAATAAATGTCACACACTTTTTGGCCCTCTTTTGCAGGCCTAACCTCACGTCGGTTTCGGCACACCTCAACCGACTCTCATATATTAAAATTACACACAGTTTAATGTGCGCCCCTTCCATAATCCCGTACACAAATAGAAGGCGTATGCCTGAAGTTGTGGGAGGGATTTTATGCCTATTTAAACCCAGCAAATCCCCTTACTCACCTGTCTGCGACGATTTCGGAAATTCCCTCCCACCACACCCTCTTCATATATCATTATATCTGGGTGGGCCCTCTTTTGCAGGCCTAACCTCACGTCGGTTTCGGCACACCTCAACCGACTCTCATACTCTCATATATTAAAATTACACACAGTTTAATGTGCGCCCCTTCCATAATCCCGTACACAAATATATATATATATATATATATATATATATATATATATATATATATATATATATATGTGTGTGTATATATATATGAAAATAAATTCAGATATTCAGAAAATTTGCAATCTATCCATATTAAGTAAACTTTTAAAAGAATTAATTTTAACATGTCACTGTTAATTTGGACCGTTGGCATCGGATAAGATTCACAAACTCCTTCCACTGTCAGTCATTTACAATTATTTATGAGGAAGACAGAGGCATTTAGATTAATATGTCGATATATTTCAAGAATATTCTTTATCTGGTCAGCAACTAAAAAAAAAATGATGCACTCTATTCAATAAACGCATAAGGATTTATTCACAAAACTTAAGTAATTTGAAAAACTATTTGCAAAATGTATGCAAAAACTGCTGATTTGGAATATAAATTCTACAACTCGGGTATTGTAGTAGTTTGGCAATATTAGCCTACATTTTTTTAATTCAATTTTCAATGAGCTACAATTATTTCATATTTACTTCATATTTTTTTTAACACACTCCTTTACTGGTTTACTGGACTGAAGTCAGAAAATATCCAACCAAAAACTTTACTGTTCAAACCGAAGCCAATTATCCCTAGTAAGTATTGTTAAAAATATTGCTGAAGGATACTTCGTAAGATTGTCACCATTCCATCACCATCCTGTGTTTGATCCTGCTTGATTCCCTCACCATCCTGTCCTGATAAATGGAATGCTGACTACTGCTGTTCTGATTTAAACAAAATAATGTTCATTTCTTATTAAAAACTAAAACAAACAATAATTTGACTCACAAAAATAGTCTGGCACAGTAGCTAGAAGGACAAGGCCTTATAAATGTAAAACACATTCAAAATGCAAATGAAAAAAAAAACACGTGAAAGATGTGACACAATATTCTAAAAAGTGTGTTGTTTTTTGTTGTTGTTGTTTTTTTTTTTGGGGGGGGGGGGGTGGGGGGGGGGGATACTTGTTCCAAATAATTAGTGTTTTAAAAACAGTTTGGAAAATGTTACTTTTCTTTAGACTAAGTGAAGAGCAAGCTATTACATTTTTGCCTGATTTCAGTGTTCTCGTATGTTCAGTTTTTTTTGCTTCTGTGCAGTTGCTTAGGGTCTTCCTAATATAGATAGCAGCAGTGATTTGCTGAGATTAAATAGTCATAGAATAACCTTGAAATCAAACTGTTACTTTTCTGATATTGACATTTATTTTTCCATCACACCAATAAGTATTATTTAAAGGGACACTGTAGGCACCCAGACCACTTCTGCTCATTGGAGTGGTCTGGGTGCCAACTCCTAACCCTGTAAGTGTAATTATTGCAGGTTTTTATAAACTGCAATAATTACCTTGCAGGGTTAACTCCACCTCTAGTGGCTGTCTACTAGACAGTCACTAGAGGTCTCTTCCTGGTCCATAGCACAGGAAACCTGTGCTAGAGCGTCGCTGGACGTCCTCACGCTGTGTGAGGACATCCAGCGTCGCTCAAATCCCCATAGGAAAGCATTGAAATTCGTTTTCAATGCTTTCCTATGGGGAGACCTAATGCGCATGGGCGGAATTGCCGCGCATGCGCATTAGGTCTCCTCGGCCGGTGGGCGGGATCAGTCTCACCCGCCGGCCGACGGAGCCAGTAGGAGGAGCGGCAGGGGAGGAGCAGGCAGCGACGTGGGACATGTCGCTGCCTCAGGTAAGTGACTGAAGGGGTTTTCACCCCTTCAGTAACTGGGGATTGGGGGGTGGGAGGGAGAGGGACCCTCCAGTGCCAGGAAAACTGATCTTTTTCCTGGCACTGGAGTTTCCCTTTAACCATTTGCTAAGGTTTTGGACTAACCCTTTTGAGAAGGGCAAGTTAACCGTCAGCATGTTGAGGACTACATTTCCCATGATGCTTTTGCCAGCATTATGGCTGTAAGAGCATTGTAGGAGATTTAGTCCACAACATCTGAAGGTCGCCAGCCCTTTTTAGAGTATGCTCCCGGAGGAGCACTAGATTTTGTTTTAAAAGACTGTCACCCCAGGTTTTCTCTGATTGTCACCCACATCTTTCTCAAGATGTGAAAGTGATGGGAAGGCTTAATTGAGTGACAGCATGTGAGAGGAATGGAGAGTGTTAAATTAAGGGAAGATACTGCAAATGCAAGGAAAGGGGAGAGTTAAATTAAGGGAAGAGACAGCATGTGAGAGGAATGGGGAGCACAAAGACAAAAATGTGAGTGATATAATAGGATGACAGAGAATGCTGGAAAGTGGTGCATTAAACAGGTAGATAGAGCAAATATGAATTATAGTAGGCACTAAGTGCTCAAGTTATTGGGCCGGCAGGGTTAAAGAGATACTCCAAGCACCATGACCACTTCAGTGGTTATGATGCCTAGAGCTTATATGTGCAATGTTTTGCTGTGAAATGCATTAATGCTGAGTTGAACCTCTCTGCTTCCAAAGGTGTAACTCTGCCTCTGACAACACCACTGCAGCATCACAATCCGGCCAGGAACAAGAGTTTCAAGCCAGCTAATGTCAATTCTGTGCCTATTTTTATGCACAGAGTGTCACTCGCTGTTTCAAAATGATCAGCTGATGCTCTCAGCCAATGCATACAAAGCAGCATCTGCATCTCTACAGAAGCTGGATGCCATAAACCTGCTTGAGAATATTCAAGGTCCCAATTAGAACAGTTTGCCGCATTAAAAGTAAAAGGCCCCAGGATAACCCTACCTTCATAACCACTATAGTTATATGTAGTAGTTATGACTGACGAAGTAACCCTTTAAGGCAGGGCTGCCCAAAAGTTACACCACAGGTGTTTAAAAACTACAGCTTCCATGATGCTTTGTCATTCTAAAGGCACTCAAAGCATCATGGGAGTTGTAGTTCTACAACATCTAGGTATCTATCTTTTGGGCTCCCTTGATTTAAGGTATAGAGTTTTTGGACGGGAGAGGGATTCATGGGATTTTGCTTTGGACTCGTGCCTTGAGCATGATTTGAACCCAATTGCACAACATCCGCAGCATATAGCTACTGTCACTTTAATTTATGGAATGCTTCATTTCTGAATATTAAATCAACAGTCATTGAAGGAATGTTAGCATTATATAAAGTTTGTCTCTAATGAAATAATTATAATAATAATTATTATTATTCTAATAATTTTAGCAAGTATAATTATTACATTTAAATATTTTCTTAAACATTTCTAAAATATGTATGTGTTTTGGCTTACTGTATTTTATAAACGAACATACAATTTAGACTATTTAGACAAACATCATTGGTATTCAGCCAACACATTTATTTTAAGCTAATGTAAAGGCTTGGATGGGAACCATAAGATGTAAAAATGTTCTGCTTAGTAATGTTCCAATTTTATCAAAACATTGAGCATTGCATTACTTAGAATTAGGATGTCATAAATTAGGCTACATACTGTTATGTATTTTTTTTTGCCATTATTGTTTTTCGATTTTTATTTGATATCATATTAACAAGTATACTGTTACACATTTGCAAAAATTATATTTGCTTCTTTTGTACTTGTTTTTTTATTTATTTCTAAATCTCTTATTTGTTAGTTGCTAATTTGTGCCCATACGGTATTACTTGCATAGTATTGAGAAAAAGCTTAAAAATATTATTTTCTGTGCCAAACATAAATACAGTTTAACCCCTTAAGGACACATGACATGTGTGACATGTCATGATTCCCTTTTATTCCAGAAGTTTGGTCCTTAAGGGGTTAAACATTGCCACTTTGTACTTGTGATTTGTAAAATATACTTATGATATTACCAGAGAATGTATGAAAATAAAGATTACAGCCTGGAATGACCCTCCATTGAAGGGTTGATTCAAAGCATTTTGTTTAAATAAAGTAATTGTTTTATGTTTTTACATGCTTCTAAAAAAAACACATGGTTAATATAGTACTAACATGACTCTTTACTCTCTCTTGCTATATCTATATCTATATCTATATCTAGAGAGAGAACAATATATGTATAATTTAAATAGAAGAAAAGCAGACTTGATGAGCCAGTTGGTTCCTATGGTGCTTTTTAGTATGTTTATATTTCAAAAGCCCAAACATTGTATAATATACAATAGCATAATTTGTCAAAAATGATTTTTTTAAAGATCTATCAGCATATATAATGCTAAGTTATACCATAAAAGCTTAATAAGCGAAAATAAACATTTGACCTAGTCATATTAACCTGATAATTCAAGAATAGGAGCATGAAGGAAAACAGATGTGACTGAATCTATTGGTCCTAATAGTGCTATATAATAGCCTACAGAATCGTATTATAACTTCAATATATCAAAAGGATTTAATTTGTAAGACACAGATGATTAAACTTATAGTGCATGTACAGCGATGGCAGATTGTTCTAAAGGTCACCTCATTACAACCCATACATGTACAATGAAATGCAATTTCTTTTTTATTTTTTTCTTTATAGGGAATGCATTATCCAAACAGATATACATCCCACTGAACTGAACTTTGGCTATGGTTGGCCCTGAGATATAATTTAGAATATTCTCGCAGTGGTAACAAAAGATCAGTGTTATGTCATTAGCAATATGTTTGCAGCATGTAGATTTGCTCTAAGCATATACATTAGAGGCACGTAGCATTTAATGAGGATTTGTCACCTGGAGAAAGAAAAAAAAAAAGCACGTAGCATTTAATGAGGTTCTGTCACCTGAAGAAAGAAAAAAAAAGAAGTTTAGGATTAATCATTACAGCAATCCGCGCTAACTTGGCACTACAGATGTTTACTCTAGCTCTGTTGTATCCTTGGAGCCTTTGTTGGATCTTTGTTACCCCAGGAGACTCATCGGCAGATTTTGGTTTTAAAGGATCTTCGTCATCTTCCAAAGATTTAAATTCTGTGGATAATGAGTCACAAAGGTGCATTGGTTTGTCACACAGTGCAATTAGAAACAAAAGTAGACTAGATTATGCTGTCATGCATGTATGTCTTGTCACCCAAAGTATGTAATAAATGCAACAATCGAAAATTGTAGTCCACACACTAGAGGTACATGAAAAACACTTTGTGATCTGCCAGATAAGGTGGGCTTGAATTAGCTTAGTGCTCAACTGTCCTGTTCAGATCATTTTTTTTAAATACCATGGTCCACAGTGTTAGAAGACAAATCCCTATCATATTATATATGGATGCACATCAAAATCAACAGTAATCTAAAATTCCATCTTTATTAACTTGCTCAAGCATGCTTGTTTTTTGAGAATGGTATTAGTTGAGGCCAAAATGTTCGGGTATGTTTTAAGACATACATTTCACTGGAGGCTCGGGTTTTAGTGTTTTGTGTCTGTTATAACATTGAACTTTTGTCGGTAGTTTAATTAGCACATGTGTATGATGTTTGATTTTATACATGACATCATTTTCCATTGCTTTCTGTATTATTGGGATTGCACCTGTGACTTCATTTTGATAGCGTGCACTCTCAAATTATAGAATAAAAACACAAGACCCTATCATTATGACATATTCTTGGGTAGCTAACTAATTCATTGTCTAAACAAATACATATAAATGTGTAAATGGTGCTTCTTATCCCTTGTTGATTGGACTCTGCCTTGCACAACCAGCTTTATGCAACAGTTTGTGTAAGTATTGCATGAGGCCAGTTTGGAGAAATAGAATAACTCTTCTAAGGGGTCTAGAAATTCCTAAAGGTTTTTGCTGGGACAATTTGGGGAACTAGAACAACTGTACTAAATGGCTTAGAAGTTCACAAAGGTTTTTCTCCGTCTTAATTCTGCCGTAACAGTGGGAAGACGATGTGCTCTTGCAAATTAGAGAAAATATGTAGATGGAGTACAGTTGTTGCAAGATGTGTAGGTGAGCACCTTTTGAATTTATTCTTGATAGATGTAGGGATCAAATGAGAATGGACATTATTATACATGTCATATCTGTTCAGCAAATGGTCAAACAAATAAAATTCAGTGTACACCACAAACAATTTTAAATGGGGTATGTGATTTTCTGTAGTGATAATGGTTTTCACAAACCTCTATGCCTATATCCCATATAATGTGCGTGGGTTTAATAGCAAGAAGTTATTTGGACTACCTTTTCATCCAAATGTAATTAATATCTACACAAATATAATCAGGTTCTGTTGACACACACCTAAAGATTACTTGTAAATTTCTACCTACACCAGATATGTTAGACTAATTTGGGACCTTGTTTCTTCCTGCCATTACAATTTGTTTATCATTTATAGCAATGGTTAATGAACCTCTGGAAACAAAATCTTGGTCTGACCACCGATATATTCATTGCTTACTTACAGTATGTTAAATTAAAACTAACATTATTTTATTTCTGGGCAATAGCAGTTTGACTTTTGAAATCTACAAAGGGATTTTGGTACACGTTTTTGATTCCATTCTAAAAGCCAGCTGCGAAACTGTGTTGGCTCTGAAATCGACAGAAAATCCAACTCAACACCTTACATGAAATGTTGCCACTTAATTTATCTGCAGAGTGGCACCCCAAATTGCTAATTTGGCTTAAAAGGAATTGTTCTGCTGGAAAAACCTATCAATATTGTACAAATGCCTCTTATAGAGATTCTATCCGCAGAGGAAAGTGTCCAAGTCAGATTTGTATCAGGTATGTTGGAGTGACAAATACTTCTGCCTAATAAACATAAACCAATAAAAACAAAAGGCATCCCTACAAAAAAAAAAAATAATTTGTTCAATACAGATTAATGAATGAAGACAATTGTACAGAAGGGAATGCAATATCTAGAAGAAGATTGATTACATTTAAGCAATATGCTGAACTAAGGTGGTCTGGGTGCCTACAGTGTTCCTTTAACCCCTTAAGGACACATGACATGTGTGACGTGGCATGATTCCCTTTTATTCCAGAAGCTTGGTCCTTAAGGGGTTAATACCCGGATGCCCTTTTGTAACAAAAATTATAGATAATGCACTGCCTGCTACGGTATGGCCCAAAGGTAGACCTCCACCTACTTGACAGCTGTAGTTCCTATGGTGCTCTGACAGTCATAAAACTGAATTAGCTTCATACCATGATATAAGCTGTGATGGACCCTCCATCAAATCGATGCTCCTTGTGCTTACCAAGGACCATCAGCCCTGCACCAGACACCATAAGCACCGCAGACCCCAGGAACCGCCGCAGCTTGGTTGGGGTCTCTCTGTCTCCTACCCACCCTGGACCTACGACAAGGCTCCAGTGGGTAAACCTCTCTTCCTTCATAGAGCGTAGCAGGAACTTGTGATTATCCAAGCGGGTATGATGATCATAGCAATCCCTTGTATGGTATATTTTTTAATTTTTAAGAAATTGACCTTGAATTATTACCTGAATTATTACCTCATTTTATTCTGATGTTCCTTTTATTACATATTAATATTGCCTTTTATTTATAAGATCTCTTTGGATATTATCTTTTATATTTATGATCACTATAATCCAAATACATATGGCCACACTAACATAGAGCAGAAATAAAACTGTTCTTGAAAGATACACTAACACAAAGTATACAAATTAGGGACAGCACTAATACTATAAGAAAAACTCTAGAATATACTGAACCTATAAGGTTCATTTCCAACATAAAGGATTGTATTATTCATATGTAAAGTTGATTGTATGTATTAAGGCTTAGAAACTGTATGAGATCGTGGGAACACACGCTGGAACGCACGTGCGTTCCACGGACCGCAGAACCGGAAGCGGAAGTATGACGCACGTTGCGTTCCACCAAAGTAATGGCCAAGAAGGGAAGACGCACGGTGGAACGCACGTGCATTCCACGGAACGAGAAACCGGAAACGGAAGCGCAACGACCAGCAATTAGAAGCGGGGGATTTAAAAACAGCAAGAAGAGAGAAGAAAAGACAGAACAGCCAACTGAGGAAGCCTTTTAACAAGGCGAAACGCGTTTTGGACAATCACTATTGACTATTTAGTCTCTCCAGGTACTTATCTGGTACAGATTTATTTATTTTATATTCTTCGATTTTTAAAAGAATAAAGTATTTTATTGGATTCACTACCCTGGACCTGGTGTACCTATTATTTGAAACCGGCCAAAAAGGGAAAGAGAGAACCCAAAGCACTTTAAAGGAAGAATCACAGCACTTTAAAGAAAGCACCTTACACAGAAGGGGTTTGGACAACCTTGAATGGTCCAGAGGCGCATACCACCTGAGTCATATGACGGTATGACTCCAGGCTTGTGAGTGATAAAACTATATATTTTTATATTAGAATTTTTATGTACTGTGTTACACTATTTTGCTGCATTATTTTATTTTTCAGAATATTTGCTGCATTGACTACTTAGAAGCTCCACCTTTGTATGTATGTATGCTATGTGTCTTTAAGTGGTGTAGGGGATACCACTTTTTAGGTGTTTGAGCATTAGTTCCTAATCACCCCCACATTGTGCACTCATTTTTGTTACCTTGTAGTGATATAGCAGTTCCCTACAACACGAGACGAGGCTGCGAGCTGAGGGTAAGAAGGTCTGACAGTTTAATGGCACAGGCTGGATTTTTATCCAATTCCTCAGGCCAGGGGAACACCAACTGGACCTGATGGAGCACCGAATTACAAGATGTACAGACCTATCAAAACAGTAATTAACAGTACGACACTCCCAGATACAGTAAACAATCCCTCCCCTCTGCCCGTGATATAATTAAGGCTGATAATGCATTAACTTAATTATCCACAGGCAGGAAAAACACAAATTTTTACAAAGTCCAATAAGTCCAACATGTCCCCCTAAATCTTACATCCCCTGATAGCCCTGATCAACATATCCCAAAATCACCCAGATCAGATCAGGGGTTCAGAAATTCTATGGAAGTCATAGTTTTGCCCAGGCGAACACAGGGTTTCATGCCCAAAACAGTTCCATAGAATCGCGGGTAAGGGCCGCTGGAGGACCGACCGGGAACCGCAAGGTTTTAATGCTGAAAATAGTTCCAGGGCATTCGCGGCTAAGTCCCCCTGAAGTCTATTCGCAGTTTTAGCCCATGCGAACAAGATGGCCGCCACCACGAGTTCAAATGATGGCCACATTCGACTGTTCGGGAGTTCGAAAATCCAATGTTTAAAGTCCCAATAGGCACAATATGAGTCTCTCAGCCTAAATAAATTAAAGGGGCCATAGTCACAGGGTAAAGGCTGGCAAGTAGTCCTCTCCAAAGCCCAGTTGCAAAGTGGCTTTCGTCACATAAGCATATATATGACTATAATATAGACCAGTCCTTTAGCTTTCTATAAGAAATCTGCCCTTTTATAATTAAAAATTATGGATCACCTCCTGGTTGTCAATCAGACAGCCAGGGAGGTTTGCTTCCTCCTTCTGTTAGCCCACCTGAGCTAATGGAGGTGGCAGGAGTGCTCTAATTGAACACACCTGCCTCCATATACATACCTCTGATCAGAACTCCATGCAGTGAGCGTGCACCAGCTGTGAGGAGTCGGTATCTTTGTAAACAGATGTCATTATGGGTCAGCTAGTAAAAAATCGCAAGAAGGTTGGAAACCAATTGGTAATTCCTAATTACTAGCTGCTACTAGCTACTGGCTGTTGTAAATAATGACATCTTGCAACAACTATTCAGTAAAAGGGTTGGAAACAAGCTCTTATTTTCATTTCTGCCCGCACTGCCAACGCCTCGCCATTCTGTCAGTCCCTAAATTAGCTTCCTGTAAGATATAGGGCTCAATTTAAAATTCTTGCTTTCAAATCTCTACATAATGCTGCTCCCACCTATCTATCCTCCCTAATACACAAGTATGTCCCGTCTAGGCCCTTACGCTCTGCTGAAGACTTACGTCTATCTTCTGTCCGTACTCCCACCTCTAATGCTCGCCTTCAAGATTTCTTGAGGGCTGCACCATTCCTGTGGAACTCACTTCCCTCCTCCGTTAGATGCTCACCCAGTCTCCACTCCTTCAAAAATCATTAAAACCCACTTCTTCATAAAAGCGTATCATTTAAACTGTTAATAGCTCCCGACTGATTTCGCTCTTGCAACTGTCATTAGCCTAATACTATCCTTACCTTTTGTGTCACTTTACCCCAATCCCTCTAACATGTCAGCTCATTGAGCTGGGCCCTCAACCCCTCTGTTCCTGTGTGTCCAATTTGTCTGGTTACAACTGCATGTTTGTTCGTCTACCTACTGTAAAGCGCTGCCGAATTTGTTGGCGCTATATAAATAATAACATAATACCATAATAATGATGAATTTGCGAAAGACTCGCAAACTTCAGAGCAAAATCTCCAACTGGTCTAGTAAATGCATATTTTGCATAGTCGATATAGTTTTACTTTAAAGAACATAACAAAAAATATTAAACTCAACTTAAAATGGTGAGCAGAATCTGAAATAGTTGTTTACATTATATATTATAGAACAGTGCAGCTTAGCATAAATGAAACAGATGGATTTTATTGATCTTTAGTCTTATTTGAGCAGTAGTGTGATATTTAAATAGCTGTAATGTAAGATAGAGAGTAAACTAGCACATATGAACAGATGTA
Source organism: Pelobates fuscus (assembly GCF_036172605.1). NCBI lineage: Eukaryota > Metazoa > Chordata > Amphibia > Anura > Pelobatidae > Pelobates > Pelobates fuscus. Next base: position 35,496,257 of record NC_086325.1, read on the forward strand.
CAATAAACATCGTTAATCAAAACACCTATGGAACTTAATTTACTTAGATGTCATCTTACCCAGATGTTTGACGTGCTAAGCAAGAATTTCAATACTATTATCATTTATGGTACAGCACTGGATACCACTTTGTGCAGACTGAAATATTTGCTTAAAGTGGAAAGGTGAAACAATAAACAAAATCCTCAGAATGTATTTAAAGGGTAATTAAGGTGCTAGTGGTGTATTTTTGCCTGCTGTAAAATATACGTTTTGCATCAAAAATTGTAACAGTAGTGGTTTCCCATATTTGATTTCACTGTCTTTATATAAAACTTACGTGCAGTATATTTCTGTATTATTATTATTATTCATACAATTTTCTAAAAGCCTGATTTTAGGACAGTACAAAGGCTTTCATTGTACAGTAATCACAAGTTTACCATATGCAACAGTTACCATCTAATGTATTGTGTCTTGGCTTTTATGGAATGAAAACTAATGGAATGATGGTAGATGCTGATGAGTGCTGCATTTAAGTCATATGCACTGCATATGATAGAATACTAGACATTCAAAACTTAAATGTACATTTAGAATGGCTTATTTTAGCAAGCTGGATTAAGTTTGAGCAGTGCCCTAGAAAGAGGGGCAGGTTGTGGACTGCTCCTAGATTCTTGGGATCTGTTTCTGTGAGTGGTGGCTGTGTGGTAGCTGTGTGTTGTATATGTGTGAAAGTGAGTGTAGAGCATGTAGTGTGCAGAGTGTTGTGTGTGGAGGAAGCTGATTGCTATGTGGCTGGGGTTAAGTGTCATGTGTGTTGTGTCTGTGTGTGTGCTTGAGACCCCTTCTGCTTACATTTCCCTGGTGGTCCAGTGGAGAGTATTCCCTGTGGGTGTCTGATGAGGGAGTGTTGTGTTTGGCACCTATATCAAGATATCCCTCATGATACCAGTGTTCAGTAATGGACTCAGAGTTATGACTGTAGTAGATGGAATCATTTAGAAGCGCAGGTGGACAATGAGGGAGCTCTTAAAGCGGTCTTCATCTGACATTGGTGCAGACAATAATGCTCCCTCAAGAAGGTAAGGGGGCACAGGGCTGAGCAGGGAGATCCATTTCATCTCCTTGCCAGCTTTAGGGTGCACCTCAAAACCAGAGTTGAGCTCCAGGTCCAGACAGGCATCCACCAGGCCCTGGGTTGAGGTCAATAGCATAGGGCAAATATTTATGTTGGGAAATTTAGCCTCATGTTAGGTACATGTATATAGAGGATTGTGCCCCAGACTTCTATTGTAGATTTTGAGAACAGTATTTACTAAAGCAATTTTATGAACTTGTGAGTAGCAAACCAACCCACAATATAATGCTATGGACTTCTCACATTTTACACAATAATTCGCTTGGTGACAATACTATTTCTGGGCCAAACAAGGAAAGAGGCAGTCAACAACATGCTACAACAGTGGGATGTCTAGGATAACTTTAATAAAGTGAATACAAGAGTCCAATGTATGGATTATCCTTGTTGTCATTCCCAATAGATGATATTGAAGACTATCTTACATACGTCTATTTAACATAAATACTTATTAACATGTTATGTTTCCACTTTTAGTTTACTTGTTTGCTAATATAGGAATCAAAGTAAAAAGGTAGTAGATCTAGTGTTGTAAACAGCCTGTCCATGAATGCTCAGCAGTGTAAATGTTGCCTTTACTGAGAAAAGTCAGTTTTTAATTATATTTCTTACTATTGCCACTTCTAGTGATTATCCCTCAGGCGACCACTAGACATGTGCCCAGGTGAAATTTTAGTTTCATACCAATTAATTTGTACTAAATAAAAATTTCAATCGTCCAGTCCAAATTTCATCCGTAAAACATTAGTTTTTCTGACAAAATTCAGTAAAAAAAACCACTTGTTTTTCACACACAAAAAAAATATGATACTTAAGGCCCCCATCCACCACACATGGGTAGGGGCCAGGGGGGACATTAGGTCCCCACTTTAATTAATTAGGGTCCCCACCTGCCACCCATGGGTGGGTGCAGGGAGGAGTGGGTGCTTTTTTTTTTTTTTTTTTTTTTTTAACAGTGAGCAGCTGTTTAATAGACATGCCCTTACTCACTGCATTGTGAGTGGGGGCATTCAGGAGATTTTAATCTCCCTTATGCTAATATGGGGGTCATATTGACCCTCATAGAATGATGTGGGGGCATGGCAGGGGTTAGGAAGTGGCGGGAAGCACTGCTCGTTGCCGTTTCTATTTTCACATATTACAAGGAGGGAGCCACAAGCCTGTAATGCATTAAGGTAATGCATTCGGCATTTGCCCTTTTTTTTCATTTATTTTTCATATGTAGGACTTTCATTTACGTTTTAGTAAACGAATACGAAAAAGACCACTAAAGGAACTTCTTGAATGAGATTCTGCAAAGATTTCAGGACCTTAATGTTTAATGCTCACCATAGAGATGCTTTGACTCAATACATATCTCATTGGGGATGATGTAAATTGCCAGTATTGCACACTAGATTCCCAGAGATTCCCTAACGGGAAGCACTGGGTTGATTGAGATCAGCAGTATTGATGATCTCAGCCAGGGAAGCCATGGTGGCCACGGAGAGTCTGGCATGCTGTGAACAATAAGGTACGTAAAATGCTCTCTTTAATGCACACTGAGGGGTCAGAGTAATTGATATAGCCTTAGGACTTCATGCTTGTATTCTTAACTCTAGAGTGTTCCTTTAATGTTATCTATAATTTAAAAATTCAGCATTGAATTCACTGTTTAGTAAATAAGTTAAAAGGTATTTTTTTTTTAAAAGGACAATTGAATAGTATAGCATTGTCTGTTTTTATTGTAGCATTATGCTTTAACATTTTTGCCCCAAGGCAATTTAAGGAGCAGTGCAGTTCTTATCTCTGAGAGCCACAGGCAGTAATCAAGTTGCATATTTCAAAACGGCATATTTGTATGCTTTAATTGGACGTTGTGTACGAAGACACAGGAAGATTAGAGTTCTGGCCTTTTCACTATGTGCATTTGTAAGTATTCATTATTGTTCCCAAATGAGGAGAATAAGGAAGTGAAATTTAGAAGGTTAATTTATTTTGACATTCATAAGATCTGATTAAGAATTTTCCCATTTCTTTTTCTCTAGACATTATTATTATACCAACCTAATTTTTTGACACAAAACTTGTTGCATAATAGAATATGAATAAAACATTTAGTAACATTATGTTAGGGCTTAAAATACAGATGTGGAAATTTTCTACATGGTATGTTGGGAATTTGAGTGATTCGTGTGTCCGCCAAATATCTCTGGCCGATCCTTTGCTTCCGTGCAAAACATTTTGTCATAAGTTTTGAAATAATTTATTCTAAAACATTTTAAGGATGAGGATGCTTACTTAAAGGGAACATATCTCTAAACCCGAAAGAAACCCAGATTTCAAAGAAAAAAATGCTGAATCATACAGTTTGTTTCAGGTTATGAATTCCTATTGTCATGATGAGGCACACTTATCTTACCCATAAAATTCAATTTAAAAAAAAGTATATTTTTCCACATCTGGTGGGAATGCCCCAATATTAGACCACTATGGAATGAAGTTTACGTTCTATTCCAAACTAAACATCTCGAATATGCCCTGAACCCCAACAATAGGCTTGCTTCTACTCTTCCCTAAAGATACACTACTCCAAGCTAAATACATAGTAATTATAATGATACTAGCAGTGAGAAACCTGATAGCTACACATTGGAAGCAGACACTTTGCCCAACCAAGTCGCTCCTCTGGACACACTATCTACCTTTAATAAATAGGGACAGACGGCTATACTTTTATACGTCTTTATGATAGAATTGTATCCTCAATTTTTGTACCCCCATAACCTTCCCTTTTTCTTTCTGTATCACTTATATTTTTCTACGTTGCTAAATAAAAAATACGAATTGCAAATAAAAGTGTATTTAAAAAAAAAAGTTGATCTCTTTCTGTTCTTCTTACCTATAAAATTCAAAAATAAAGTATATTTTGAAAAAATAATGGGGTACACTATTCATTCTGGAATCAGTAATGGCACATTGTAACCAATGCTGGTACAGACATGCATGATTCTCCTTTTTTTTCATATATTTATTTTTCAAGTATAATTCCCTATAGGGCATTATACTTCAGGTTCCTCTCTCCTAACTAAAACATAACTATAAAATGAAGTTATCATTTACCTGGAATTTGTCAGGGCAGTTGCGTGAAGTCCAATCCCAGGCTTCTCATAGAGAAGTCTGTGATTGGAACATTTCACTGGCTCGGATTGAGAAAACCACAAGGGAATCAAACTAGCATGTTCCTCCCAATGAGGCAATGATTAGCCACAACATCAAATCCACTGACAGGTGAAGTGAATAACATTGACTATGTAGTTACAATGAAACCTATCAAGGGGTGGGATATGTTAGGCAGCAAGTGATCAGTCTGTTCTTAAAGTTTGTGTGTTGGAAGCAAGAAAAATGGGCAAGAAACTTGAGTGAATTTGACAAGTGCCAAATAGTGATGCCTAGAAGACTGGGTCAAGGCATCTCCAAAACAGCAAATCTTCTGGGGTATTTATGCAGTGGTTAGTGCATACCAAAAGTGATGCAAGGTAGAAGCGGTGAACCAATGTAAGCGTTATGGACTCCCAAGGCTCATTAATGCACATGGGGAGCGAAAGTGAATCCACCTGGTCCAATCACACAGGACAGCTACTGTGTCAGAACACAGTGCATCGCAGTTTGCTGCATATTGGGCTGCGTAGCCACAGACCGACCAGAGCACCCTGGCTCAGATTGATGGGATTGAGTGCAGTTCCTATTGTCTGTTGAAATGGACGGTCAGCGATGACCTTGTCCAGAATGTTATGTTTATGGAGACTATGCCAATGTTTTTTTAGTACTTTTTCGATCAAAAACATTATATTTGATAACAAAGGCATATTCAAATGTATTCTGTTTCGCTGTTGGTTTGATATTTCATTTTTCTGAAAGGAGTTCAGATCTATTTACATATTTAACTCTTATCTCATCTGTTTCTATTTTTTTATAGTCATAGCCCTTATTTGTGTATCTGGTCTTTATAATCTTAGATTGTTTTTCAAATGTATTCAAGTCAGAACTATTTTTTCTTATTCTAGTCATCTGTCCTTTGGGGACATTCTGCAGCCCTAAAGGATGGTGCAAGCTTCTACTATCAATGGCTGTATTGCAGTCCGTGGGCTTGAAAAAGGTTTTAGTGTGTAATTGAACATATAAAGATAGGTCTAAGAAATCAATTTGTGACTTGTGAACTGAAGAAGTAAAATGAAGATTATAGTCATTACAGTTAATGTAATAAATAAAAGAGGATAAACTGTCCGAGGAGCCCTCCCAAAATATAAGGACGTCATCTATGTAGCGTCGCCAAAGGACAAAACTCCCTCTATGATGTACAATGACTCCCAATGGGAAACATATAAATTTGCAATATTTGGGGCAAATTGGGGCAACACCACATAGCTGCAAAAAAGAAAACAGAATTAAACCCCCAAAAATTCCTAGTGAGAACGAACTCAATACACTTGATCAAAAATTAAATTTGTGCCACATAAAGTACTCCATGATTCTAAAATCTCCTTAATAGCCGTAAGACCTTTTTGATGGGGGATACTGGGATACAGAGATGTGACATCCACTGTGGCCAAAAGGTAAGAGGGTTTCCATTCCATCCCTTGTGTGATCTGTAAAATATACTTAATGTCCTTAATGTGTGATGGGGTTAAAGCAACAAGCGGTTGGAGAAAGGAGTCTATGTATGCTGAAAGATTGCATGATAAGGAGTCAATCACACTAATGATTGGGCGTCATGGGAAATTTAACAGGGTCTTGTGAATCTCAGGTAAAAAGTAAAAAATAGCTGTTTTACAGAAAGAGTTAAAAATAAAATTAAAATGCTATTTTTACATATATATTTTTTATTTGTATTATACACCCTATCAGTAGGATGCATGACAACTATTTACCCATTGCAACAATATTTCTATTAGTTTATATAATCTTTTTGTGATTATCTGTATGCCTTTGATACATTTGTATTCTAGTAATACCCATGACTATTTGCTATTTGTAGTATGTTTTTTTCATATCCCCACATTTATAGTATGAAGGTTTGATTATCATTGTGTTTTTTCTATTATTGTGGTATATTTATCCATTCCACATGTGAATACACACATGTGTACCCGAAGTGATCACATAGTCAGAAACCGGAAGCAGACACATAAGAAGATACTATTTACTTTCATGTGGAATTATGTTTCATTATGTTTTTCTGTTTTAGTTTGTTCAGTTTGAAGGTCTTTCAACCATTGTTGTCTGTGTGTTTGTGTATGATTTTTTTTATACGAACACACATACTTGCATTCTGTCCCAATACCGGAAGTGATCGCACAGCCGGAAACCAGAAGTGGACACATAAAGGAAAGAATAGTGCGTTCTACGCTGGAATGCATCTGACCACCAGCTGATCGAAGGTCTGAAATTAGGAGCCATATATAAACGGATATAACGCAATGAGGCCCCAGATCCCTGAGGAATTTATGGATGAATGCATTGGGTACTGATCATTTGGGACTTTTATCCAAATCAGTAGCAAGTTATAATACTTGCTACTGGCATTTTGTTCCCGCTTACACCTACCTGTTGATCCTAGATCCACTCCTGGTGGAGATATGCTCAAACCTATTGCCTTCTTATAAGTGCATTTTTATTATATAAAAATGCACTTATTACATAATCAGGATCCACAAATTGTAGTAGAATGCAAGATAATGAAAAACGAGAAACTGTGTTACTTATTTCTAAAACTTAAGAGCTATGTACTTTTAATTTATCTTTCATAGTAATGTATAGAAAACATTGCTTGCTGGCAGATCCATTTTAATATCACTATCTTAAACTGCATGCATGTTTTGATTTTTGTTTTTTTGATTGACACTAAATTTTATAAATCAGTATAAGTCAGTCATTCTCTCTACCATAATAGTCAAACCAATTAAAATGCTTTCGCACTGAAGAGGTTTTTAAAGTTAGAGTATTATTGACTAAAACACATAATAATGGTATTTCAAGTACTCATGATTAGAAATAAAGGTTTCAGATGAAGTACATAATTATACCCCAAAGATGAATTTCAGCTTTATACAAACACAAAATGATGTCTATTTAGGAACACAGGTATACAATACAAAGAATATTGTAGGGGTATTTAGAGGTGAGGAATTTCCTGTACAAAAATGCTTACACGCTCTGAGGATTATAGGTAGGTGAATATTTATTGTAGGTATCCTGTCTAAGGACACTTATTGGTGTGACGTTCTGACTGGGATTCAAATATGCGTTTCCCAGTTCTAAAGCAGTGACATTAACACAGCTCTAACCAGTCATATAAACATTGCTTCCCTGCCCATACATTCGGCATGAATGTGGTCATCATATGAATGCCTATGCCACGGTCATTCTAATGAATGCCAAAGCATATACAGTAATATTGTACACATACAAGTTTTCACTAACTTTGACAAGGTAGAGCCTTTGCGGTTCCACTCATACAAACAGCAAGGTCTAGTTTCATTTATTGAAAAAAAACAAAACGGATATCTTAGATGAAGTCCTGTTAAGATTGCAGGATCAACGTTCAGTTTCCACATGATCTGAATGCTCTATGAAGAGATGCTGAGTGGTGCAGTGGGGCGAGTGCCATGCATGTGCGTTATACCTCAAAGCTTCCATATGGGAAAGCATTGGATTGGCCAGCTGAGACAGGGCAGTCGTGGAGAGACCGGTCCACCTGGGGAAATAAGATAAGTAACCAAAATACCTAGTGTAACACTCTAATGTCAGGCATACATATTTGTACTCCAAATGCTCGAATGTTCCTGAGGTGATTTTCTTTTTTTTTATCACTTCAGCTTCTCAGAGAAGTCAGTATTCCTTTTAATACACAGCTTGATAATTGTCTTGACTATGCCCTTTAGACCTGAAAAACTATTGTATGAAATTCAAGATTGATTTCTGAAAGGTTTGGGTCTCGTCAAAGTAAATAGCTAATTTCTAGTTGAATATATAAGGTACTATAAACAGGTTCTATCAAAATTCCTCATCGCCAACCATTCGTGACCCCTTATGCTAAAATAGTAGTCTTTTCCATCTCCGATAAAATTAAAATGACACATAACAACCCTGTACTGCTGTTAAAATCATAAAGTCATCTGAAAAGCCTGCACAGAACTGAGGCTGCATATCAGAAGAATGAGGATAAAATAGAGGTGGAATAAATTGCAACTTCAAATATCCACACATATTTCCCTGTAGTCCAATTTCCGCAGAAAACTGCATTGCAAAATTACTATTAACCACATCAATACAATTAAACGGTTACCTATCACCTCATATTTTTTAATGGTGATTATTTTCCCATCACAGTGTTGGGTTATAAAAAAATGATTATTGATAAAAATTAAAGTAATTTGTAATATATATAAAAAAAAAATATGGTAACAGTTTCCTTAACTCCTTGACTGCCAAACACTAAAAATATTAGAACACGTGTCATAATATATTGCAATGGTAATTCCTGTATTTTGTTTATCATATGTGGTTTTTTTTATGCAAGAACGGTTGTAAATAGATAAAAGGAGGAAAAACCAAAAACATTGTATAAAGGCGACTGGTTGGAAACAATAAAAAGGTGCACTTAGAGAAAAATATAGCTTTTAATTATCTTTTTGATATTTTCAAATATGCAAAAATAATGAAACAAGACTGGAGAATATTACATTTTCCAATTGCAAATATACATTTTAATATATAAGCACAGCAGTGCTACATATTTCCCATTATCTTGGATGCCATATCTAAATGTAGCTTGTATAGTGCTTCTTCCACTATCTGTAAGAACCTTCCCCTATTAATGTACTTCTTATTAGCATTCCTTGCAAAGTCCTATTTTATTAGAGGTAATAAATGTATTCCAGTTATCCCTAATCTTTTCATATTCTATTATTTTTCTTGTAAAGAAAATACTACCTCATTTACTAAGAGACTTGTGCATACACCGATAGCCCAGAATCATCACAAATTTTAATATAGCATGTGAAATTCATCATATGCAAATTGTCCCCTTTGGAGTCCATGACAAGAGAACCAGAGCTATCATTATAGTGCCAGCTCTACTGAGCACTCTGCAGATCATAGTTCAGAGACTGGATAGGAAAATTGAGGGGTCAGCTTCACGCCGGATGTGCAGACCAAGAATTACCTGGACCAACAGGTAATGAATTATTGCCCCACTTCCTACTTAAGAGATGGGCAAATGAGATGGGCAAATGTAACATAACTACAAAACTACATTACATTTGGGATGTGCATGGGCAAAAAATTTGGTTCGGTTCGGCACTTCCAAAATTCGGGACTGGCAATTTGGCACTTTGGCAAATCAGCACTTCGGCTCGGCACTTCCGAAATTCGTGAGTTCAGCACTTCAGGAATTTGGGACTTTGGCAATTCCCTAACCCTAACCCTAACCCTAATACTTCCCCAAACCTAACCCCTAACCCCAACACTTACCCCCCTGGGGTTAGGGGTTAGGTTAGGGGTAGGGTTAGGGGTAGGGTTAGGGGTAGGGTTAGGAGTAAGGGTAAAGTTAGGGTTAGGTTTAGGGGTAGGGTTAGGGTAGGGGTAGCATTAGGGATAGGGTTAGGGGTAGGGTTAGTGGTAGGATTAGGGTTAGGGTAGGGTTAGGGGTAGGGTTAGGGTTACAGTTAGATTCCTGTCATAATTTCCTTAATTTATCCTCCCTCTACTGTTTTGCCACTTTTCAGAAATCCAAAGCACTTCGGCATTTCCAAAATTCAGCAAATTCGGGACTTCAGCAATTTGGTTTGGTTCAGCACTTCCGAAATTCGGCACTTCCTAAATTTGGCAATTCGGAAGCATCTGAATGTCTGAATTGCCGAAATTCATCTGAATTTAAATTCGGACCAAAACTAATCTCACATGTTTACATTACATTGTGTTGATAGTCTGGATACAAAACACAGTCACCTCACACATTATCTATCACCTTGTCACACTCAACCTCCATACATAGTCACCCCCTTCACTCGTCCTGTCAAAGTAAACCTCTCACTATCACACTCACCCCCTAACCCTTTCACATTCACCCCCTAATCCTGTCGCATTCACCTCCCTCACCCTGTGGAGAAACTATGTTTTCTGTCATCTGCAGAATGCCCTGTCACACTAATCCCACCCCCCAACCCTGTCAAGCTCACTCCTCTTACTCCGTCATGCTCACCATCATGTAAACTTCAAATTCACCCCATACTTTCCATGTCACAGTCGACTCTTGAAGACATTCCTATTGGCATTGGCATCCAATTTGAAAGAGCTGCATGCTGATCTCACTCTGAGCTCTTCACGCAGCTCACTTATCAGTCTGGGGCCACTAAAAATGGTCCCAGCGGACAGAGGGGAGCCTCTGGCATTTATTAATACCTAGGTTTCCTGGTATGAGCATGAGTTTAACTATGCTTACTCCAAAATACAGCTATAGGCATTTAAATGTCTATTCAAAGAGCTGTTTGCAGCCTTGACTTCTTGCACTACTCTGTGTAGCCTTTGGAATTTCGATTTATAAATGTATTCTATTCACCTCCCTAATGTCTAAGTGCCTAGACCTCTATGTGTATTGTGATCTAAAGGAGGTGATCTGGACTTGACACTGGATGACTAGGATCATTATTTTTACGTTCATAGAATAAGAGATGTGGAATACTAAATTTGGCAAGTCACTATATACCTATTAATCCCGGAGGACACCATGAAGACATCCCGAAGGCAATAAAGTTAGCCTGTTTCATGAAAATGTAGTTTATTGTTATTATTTATATAGCACCAACAAATTCCTCAGCAATTTATAATTATAGAAAAGGGTCATGAAGAAGGCCCTGCTCAAATGAGCGTACAAATCTATGAGGATTTGAGGTAGGCAAATATATTTTATTAGGAGTTTTGGCCAACGACACTTGCAGGTGAGGTGGTCTAACCGGGATTCGAACTTGGAGTGACGTTAACACTGTTCTGACTAGCCAATATATAAGATTAGTGCACCACACCATGTACAAGTACTTGGTAAAGCGTAAATTTCAACAACAATTTTTTTTTTTTTAATTAAAAGTAAATTTATACAACCATTTCTCTTAAAAATGAAATACAAAATCATAACAGTAAAGAAAGTATGAGTGATAACAGAAATGGTTGAAGAGGGAGATTATACTTTACACTTTCTTTGAAGTAATTTATCCATACCCGCATTTTGAGTGTTAGATTCTCTTAAGTGATTGATTCACTTTACTAAGTATCTTCTTAGAACCTTGCGACAGATATCCTGGGAAATCACAGTATTTCAAACATTCTCTTCACCTTGTGAGAATCTTTTAGTTTGAACAATGAACATGTAAGTCTTTGTAGCTGACATCATTGATGAGATCTGTTAAATAATGTACTATATCTCCTTCATAAACAAAAAAACATTGCTAAATCTTTTTCAAATTCCATTGCCTGTTTTATAGGTTTCATGCAGAAAGTCTGTGTTGCAGAGGCTAGGACTAAAAAATTGCAGTGTTTTTGCTAAATTATTTTGCGCAATAATACATCTGTTGCACTACAGTACAAGGGCTGTCAAAATCTATCATATCCTTCAAATCAGGATGCATTGAATATTTATGTACAAAAAATTACCCTACAAATCCAGTTGTTCTTGTATTTTAAGACAATGGTCTACTTTGTAAATAGATTACGTTGTAGTATTATTCTCAATTCTGAGCCCCCCCAAACCGTTTTGTGACTCTGATGTTATAAGGCCATGCATTGTTAAAGTGGTCTATTTACACTGAAGGGCATTATTTGATATATAATATTTATTCAGATGCTGCTTTTACAATATTTAAAGGTGTATGATGAACAAAATTGTAACGTAGATTAATGAATCAGGTAAATTATATATTATTTTACAAACTAACAATATTTTTGCAATTGCTATATATTTTGTATTTTAATCGGATTCTAGATTACATAATTGCTGAACTTAAAAATATGATATATATATATTTATTTCCACAAACAAAGCATTAAATAAGCTGAAAGATAATAAAAAAAATGTTTACTGACCTTCAAAAACATGGAAGAGTACTTTGGAGTGTTTCAAACACCGTCTGTCACAACAGCTGATCTCTGCTCACAAAATTCATTTTTTTACCTTTTCTTTGCCCATATTAAACCTAATATATTTCCTCTCTGACATCGGCTCATTGTTGCAATTTAATCATGTTCCCTACTGTGACATCACTTGCCAATCCATAGAGCAGTCTCAGTATCTCTAGGTTGCAGATAGTTTAAAATACTTGGAAAAATATATCAGCATTCAGAAACTAATTGCATAATATATCCAGGTAGTCAGGAGATGCATTTTATGATTAACTTTACAGTAAGGCTTCTTAAATATATATAAACATATATATATATATATATATATATATATATATATATATATATATATATATATATTCAAATTATAGCCTCAGATTATAGGAAATATGATATACCAAGAGGAAATTAAAACATTTTAAATATTAATATTTTTATATTGGTATGATTATTTTAATATTATATTTATTATTTATCCTTAAGGGGCACACGTGCACGCGCGAGCATTCACACACATACGCATGCACACACACACACACACATAATAGTAAGCAGACTGACTGCATGCAGCACACATTTTTAACATTCTAGAGTTTTGGGAGCCTGGGTGTCAGCAGTTGTATGTACATTTGAAGATATAGAAAGATGCTCTCACCTTCTGGATGACATGACAAATATGCACTAATAAATAAATTGTATTTTGGCATTCCTTGCCTTTGAAAACTGTTATGAAAATCATATGGTAAATATATGAATGAAATAGTTTGGAAAAATATATATTGCAAGCATGGCTGTAAGAAATATCTTAATTGTGATATGCGTTGTAAGGCTGTCAGAATTACTATGGCTTCTGCTATACAATGTGGTAATTAGAAAAATATATTTTAGAATTTTAGGTTTAATGAAATATCTCTAACAAGATAAAGAAATGGAGCTTTTAATCAGACAAAGTATGATCCAAGGACATAATAGCATTCAGGAGGCCAGAGTTTGCAAGGGCAACAGGATTAAGTAGCTAGCTAGGTTTATAGTGAGTATGATGGTTTTGGAACCATGAGAAACCACCAGGAATGCACTACACTTGGTCTACAGTATTTTACAAGATAACCAAAGGAAATCGATGAGCAAGTTATCTAGTGTCAATCAATTATATCATTTTGGTGGTCCCGAAACACACAACTGTAAATTTGATCAATTGTGCTATCAAAGTTATAAAACATCCAAACAATGCCTGCTGGCATGTACACTTAAAGCCTCAATGGAGCAACTTCATAATTAAGGCAGTTTCATTAATTGTGTGTCCACAACAGTGTGGATCGGTATCTTCATACCCGGAAGAATAACAGTTCAGCAAAATTATGCAGCAGATGACTTATGGACTGTTATTTAGTTTAATAAATAGATTGTGAAGCAGAAAGTGAAGCAGACAGATATTCGAGTTTTCATTATTTATGTATCAACAACATTTTCTAACATTCTGTAGCACAGGTAAAAGAACGTAAGTCATAATAAATTTAAGAGAGTAGAAAAAATGGTAATGAGGGTCCTTCTGAGTTTACTGTGTAAAGCATGGTATAGTTACACAAAACTAAATGAGCACTGTATTGAAAATGAAATATAGAAGGCCTGATCTCATGAGTGAACCATGTTATTGTTTTAGAATTAAAGCAGCAGGATTTAGAAAGTACGTGAGGACTTGAAAATGGTTCAAAGTTTGAAAGTCTACACATTTGTGGTGGGGTTTTGTAATAGCACCACTGATCAGAGGAGAGGCTTCCAACACAGAGTTATAACTTAATAAAGGTAATACAACAGGTTCTCTTTGTAAGAAGTGAGAAGAAGATATTCAGTCAGAAACAGTATAGATATCACAGAAAGAAAGGCTATGTCTGAGACAGATAGGCATTAAGTCGGAGACAGTAGAGAAGAAAGGCCAACTTTTTGGGGTACTAACATATGTAGGACACAATTAGGCTGCCAAGAGAGGATTTATACAAAACCAGAAGGGAACCCAGAACAGACCCTTGGTGCACTCAAAATGAAAGAGATAAAAAGGAAGATGAAGTGCTGCAGGAGGAGACATCGAAGGTGTTTAGAGAAAAATATCAACACCAAAATTACAAAGGTTAAAGAAGATTGTGCAGGTAATCCTCTGTGTCAAAAATAACTAAGAATCATTTGTAATGAATATCAAATTTAAACAATTAGATACATCTTTAAATATTTGTTTTTCTATTATTATCTGTCTGAAATTTATAATGGCACCACTAACCCATAACGTGATAATAAATTACTGATCACCATCAGATGTTATACTTCGTAAAAGTACCTTGCTATTCTATGTTTTCTATCCATTTTGTACATGTTACATCTTCCTTGGCTTTCTATGTAATTTGGGAAGTGTTCTTGGAAGAAATGTTTACAATAGAGCAGCAGTAGGAAGGAAGTAATACATGCTTGCAGTGGCTAAATGCAAACTTAAACATCCCTGTACTGTTTTAGAAACTAAACAAAAAGAAAATCACAGACAGCTTCATAATGTCAAAGTAATGAGACAAATCTCAAAGGTGATAAAGTTTACTGCTTATGTTCAGGTATTGGAAAACCAGGCAAGAACATTTAAAATGATATATTTGAAACTAACCATTCAGCACTCGAATGAACAGCTACGAATACTGAAATATATTTAGAAGTGAAAAATATATCCTAGCAAGTAGAATTAATCATATTCAGAACTTGGTGTGATGCATTATGGTTCCTTTGTTTTTGGTGTACAAAAGGACAAATGATTCACACTGATAAGACCTAAGATTATTAGTTATGGAGAAAATGATATCATGACAGATTCAAACTAAATGTCAACAACAACTTCTGAACTTTGCAGGAAGATATGACATACGTATGCTTTATTCTTTATAATGTGCTGCAATTATTATAATACCCATAAATTGATCTAATAAA
This sequence comes from Pelobates fuscus, assembly GCF_036172605.1. Classification (NCBI taxonomy): domain Eukaryota; kingdom Metazoa; phylum Chordata; class Amphibia; order Anura; family Pelobatidae; genus Pelobates; species Pelobates fuscus. Next base: position 35,511,492 of record NC_086325.1, read on the forward strand.
TGTATGTTCTCTTTGGTCTTTAAAAAGATTAGGTACCTGAGTTAATCATATTGCAGCGCCACAGTGGCGTTCCACTCACCCTTTATGTCTTGCAAATATTTTTAGGTTTATTACCTTGTGGATCACTTGTACATTCACTGATCAGCCATAACATTAAAATCACTGGCACTGGCAGGTGAAATGAATAACATGGATTATAACATTACAATGGCACCTATAAAGGGATTGGATATATTAGCCAACAAGTGTACAGTCAGTTCTTGAATTTCATGTGTTGTAAGCAAGAAAAACAGGTAAGCGAAAAGATCTGAGTGACTTTGGCCAGGGACAAATAGTGATGGCTAGACAACTTGGTCAGAGCATCTCCAAAATGGCAAGTCTTGTGGGGTGTTAGCAGTATGCAATGGTTAGTACATACCAAACGTGGGGCAAGGAAGGACAACGATGAACCTGAATAAGTGTCTTTGTCACCCAAGGTTCATTCATGCATGTGGGAAGCGAAGGCAAGCCCGTCTTGTCCAATCACACAGAAGAGATTGTCATAGACCAATGTACACCCCTTCATGGCAATGGTGTTCCCTGATGGCAGTGACCTCTTTCAGCAGGATAATGCACCATTAAACACAGCAACAATTATTCAGGAATGGTTTGAGGAACATGACAAAGTGTTTAAGGTATTGTATCAGCCTCCAAATTACCCAGATCTCAATCCAATTGACAAACTATGGGATGTGCTGGAACAACAAATCTGATCCATGGAGGCCTCACTTGACAACTTGCAGGACTTAAAGGATGCTGCTGTCTTGGTGCCAGATACCACAAGACACTTTCAGAGTTCTTGGGGAGTCCATGCCTTAATGCTTGTGAGCTGTTTTGGCAGCGCAATGGGGACCTACACGATATTAGGCCGATGGTTTTCATGTTTAATTTGACTGATCAGTGTATAGTTAAGAAGGTAAAGGACTGTGTTTACTTCTTGAGATAGATGTTGTTGAATAACTGGTCCTATAGACAGAAAGGGGACAATTGGTATTTTTTCCAAGAGAAACAAATCTGAATAAATAAAATACACCAAATAGTATTCATGTTTCATTGACGTAGAGACAGACAGATTATTTTATCTTTAAGTTACAGATATAGCGTACATTTTGTTTCAAAATACATGTTTTCAATATGTTTACAATAGGCAGGCAAACAAACAACCAATCAGACATACACAGAAATGCAGTCCGATCATGAATGTACACTCATATACACTCATACATGTTTTTCTCTGTCTCCTCTTAAGAACATAACACTGTCTATTTGAATAGAACATCTGTCTTGCATATTTCTGCAAGGAGGTACAAAATTGCATGACCTATATTTTTTCCTGTTTCTAATAGCACATGCTGAGGGTTGTCCAGAGGTCAATTTATCTGAGATGGTTATAGTCGAAAACACATCTTATTCACATGTTACGTTTAATACTACTCGTTATAAGATACAGTTGATGTATTTCCATTGCTTTAATATCTCTTGTTTTATTTTAATTGTGCTCTGTAGTGTATTTGTTCTCATTGGCACTGTGACTTGTTTTACTTTTGAACGTTTTCCAAATAAGTAATGTTCAAATCATGTTCCTGATAGGTTGTAGTATATCTGCATCTAGGCTCCTGGTTCCCAACCCTAAATCATAAGATGCACAAAAGATCATTGGAAAAGTGGTTTTAGCACCAGTGTGTGTATCGAGAAACAGTCAACATTAAGTAAGGTAGGGCTTGCATACTAGTAACAGACTCAATGTGGAAGGTTTATAAACATATTGTTAATAGAAAAGTATGGTAAATTTAACAAAAAAAGAACACTGACTACAATATAACATGGAAAGTTTCTCATGATTACGCTGGTTAAATTGGTAATGACACATTTTGTAGTACTTTGCTCCATTGCTATTTTGGGGAATGTTTGGCATCTATTTAATTCTGTTGGATAAGCTTTTCAAATTATTTTATATTTTTGGATACACTTTTAAAATGTTTATCAACAAATATATCTGTAAAAAGGAAGGTTTTCTGTCACTGCTATTGAAGTACTACTGTGTTGTGAGACTGAGTAAGCTAGGGAATTTGAATATTATTATTATTATTACTGGCATTTATAAAGCGCCAACAAATTCTGCAGCGCTGTACAATTGGGAAAAAGACAAACACAATAATAACAGAACGATACAACAGGTAGAGGAGCTTACAATCTAAATGTTAAACTGGGGAGATAAGACAAGAGGTAGCAGAGGGATAGCAGAGAGAGTTCATGGTATAACTGCAGCAGCTGATAGCATGTGAAGGGAATGAGAAGGTGATTGGCTATGGTTCCAAACAGCTGGAAGAGCATGCTATATAGTTAGAAGGAACCAGGGTGGGCGGGTAGAAAGGCCTTCTTGCAGGGATGTATGGTGACTTGGGGCTGAGGAAGAGAGATAAAACAGTTACTTAAATTCATGTAGAGCTGGGAGTGGCAAGCAGGGGGTGGGGGTGTCAGGGGGAATGGAGCAGGATAGCCATTTGCTATAAAAATTTGCAACCAAAATCCTATCAGCCAGATTATTAATAACTACACGTAAGTACAAAATATTACAGTAGTAAACGATATGTAACAATGGTAGTATCATTACAGTAAAGTAATAATCTAGTAACAAAATGAAAGAATATCTGGTTGAATATCTTCTCCATCTTACAGCTGCAGTTATCAAAATTAAAAGGCCTTCTTGCAGGGATGTATGGTGACTTGGGGCTTGCAGCTGCAGTGATCAAAATTAAATATATATATTTTTATACATATATTTGTATATATATGAGAAAACAAGGGGTTGGCTGCACTCACCTAAACATAATTAAATTGGGTGCTGCTGGGGGCCAATAAGTACAGTAAAAATGAAAGTCCAGCACACTCCCTTATCTACTAAACAGCACCTTTGGTTCTGACAGATTTTGCTAGTTCTATTAAAAACACCTAATCTAGGCAACAAATAATGGGGGTTTAGTTGCATTATATGATCATATATTGCATAAGCCTGGCACAATGTCAATGTACACCATCTTTGGCAGGTCCTACTCTAACAGCCAACTGTCTACTAAATGAGCTACTCACTTGGGGAAATCCTTCCATTTCCAGTTCTCTGCAGTACAAGGCTAAATAGGGTCCTGAGATGAGACACCTGTGACAGGGGGCGGTGCAAGGAGCTGGCTAGACTCCTAAATATATATGAGAAAACAAGAGACTGGCTGCACTCACCTAAACATATATATATATATAATACATCAATATTTAAACAAATAACAAAATATTACAAAGTTAAAATATTAAATAATTTAAAACATTTATCCAAAAAATAGTAAATCATCCAACCAAATTAAATTGAGGCCTTTGTTAGAAACATCACTTTAAGTATTTTATCATTATTTGATGTGGAGTACTTTATGTCTAAGAGAGTTCACTGCCACTAAGATTTCTGTTGTGTATAATGTACTATACCACCTGCCCAATTTGACCATATGTACTGTACAACCAAATCCACAATTTTTTATTGCCACATATAAGGGTGAAATGAAGTTGAATAATCACATTAGTTAAAGCCAAGCTGCATTGTAGATGTAGAATTGTTTTTTTAATAGTTAGAAACAAATGTAAGGGTATTAACATGCTAAATGTATCATTGTTATGAATAATAGAGGAGATGAATAGATTTTATACAAAAAAATAACAGGGAATTGAAATAAGAGCAGTTTTATATGTTGGCACATTAAATAATAATATTATAAAAATGAGAATATAGAAAAGCCAGACAGAGACATCCAATTCATGTTATTATAGAAAGGTTAAACAATTCATATGTGTACCATTTGGATTCTGGCCATCAAAACCAGGACCTTCTGGAGCTTGATCAAATTAAATGTAATTTAAAGTAAAATAGTTGTTTCTGGGCTATTCGGAATAATGTCAAACACAGCAATAAGGACATAGAAGAATGCAGTTAGTTTAAGGAGGAATTTGAGCCAATGAAATCTGGCAGAATTTCATTACCCGGTGAATCAGTAAAACAGGATGCGTTGCCAAAGGAAGTGAGAGAATAGATTTGTATAAACGATTTTGAATGTGGTTAACCCTTTGAATGTCAGCACTTTGCTCATTCTCCTGAAAGCATGTAGGATTAATACCATGTTTAGGAATGTGGTAGGTTTGTTTGCAAAATGAATTAAAATTATAAATGTTATGTGAAGTAAAATGTGAATCATTAAGTCACAAGCCTCTCAATGTTCCCTTTGTTATGAATTCATGCTTGTTGGTAAAATATCAGCCAAATTCACCTTTTACTATTCAGTATATGAAGATGAGTCAGTAAAGGAATGTTGCAAATTGGACCCTGAGTAGTGAAACTAATTAGTTTAATCTTTTCTTAATTATAAACTAAAATGTATGTCTTGTAGACAATGTGAAGCTCAAAAACACTTTAACAAACACCACAGGAATGGGAGGGCTGGAAAGGAGAGGGGGCAGGTGAACCTCCCTCCTCTCTAAGGACAATAGCATGGGAGCGCTGGAATGGGTTAGCCGGGGACAATTCACCTCTAACTCAGGCCACTAGAATGGGAGTGCTGGCAAGGGAATTGTGGGCTGCAGTCTCTTCTCTAAATTAAAACAGAGATCTACAAACTTGAATGTACCCTGTTTACTCTGTTACTGATGCTATGTACTATGCAGTTTCTCTCAAAGTAAAATTTGATTTAATAATTGTGAGAGATGTGTTGGGATGTCTCTTTGCACAGTTCAGCAGAAGACAGGAAGCTGGCAGCAATTGCACTGCACCTTAGGAAGCTGAGCATTGTGTTGGTTAGTGCATGGACTTCTGGCTTGTGCTATCAATGTTTTCCAACCGTAGATTCGCCAACTGGAATATTTCCCCGTGGATTGCGGTATCTGCAAAGAGTACCTGGAGGGTTTTATAGTGAGCACATGCTGAGATGAACAAAAATACACTGTCATACTAATGGTGCTCTCAGTAATATGATAGCACACCTTGCAACCCCAGCAGCCTTCTGCCATATATCTCTCTATTTGTATATCCCATGCTCCAAGGCCAAAGTTTGCCAGCCCTTCCCTGACCAAACAGATTGCACTATATTCAATAGACTGTAGTGGTGATGGTGCTTAAAGTGTACCTTTAACTTTAGGTTTCTGCATTTTCATTTTTAGTTTCAAACTCTTACCTGATCTGAGTTCTTGTTGAAAAAAATATGGTTCCAATGCAAGCAAACTCAAGATTTTACCACTAGATAAAACTAAAACAAGCACACAAGCATTGTTTGAATGTTTTCCTTGATCTCTTTGCTTCTCCAGTTGAGTTTGTTTTGCATCGCCCAAAATCGTAAACTAAACAGCTAAATAACTAAAAGTCATGGCTTAGCTATAAGAGAAGAAATGTGGTAGTAAATATAATAATTCTTCTAGAGGGCAAAATACTTTGCTGCTTTGCAGTATTACACATACCAATACTTGTCACAGCACTATTCCTAATATAGTGATGGCATGCATGACAGAAATCTAACAACTGGTGGATATTAACTTGGAGACTAGTTCCAACACGTAGTGACAGTTGTCACTCATAAGCACAGTGTTCTGTGTTTCGTGACTATTTTGTGAGTGGCTGTCATTGCCAAAGCAAGTGAATAGGATAAATTAGCATATACAGTGTCTGCTTAATCATGTCAGGATGTTTCCTTTATGAAATATAAACTTTTTTTTTCTTTTTTTATGGCAGGAGTAACTTATCTGACTCTGACAGAAATGTGAAATAGGCTTCCAAAGCTAAACATTTAATTTCTTCCATTATATGGTCCGCAATGCAAATCACGAAGGAAAGGGAAAATGAGAAAAAAAATACTTCACTTTTATATAGTATGAATAGGGTGTTTTTCTTTTTATAACATGGGATTTTTTTTGCATATCTTGTTATTTTATGCAGGTTAAATAGTACATTTTTTTTTTTAGATATTTTTTTTTAGTGTTATCAAATGTGCTATGGGGTGCTGTCATTTTATAACATCCCAATGTCCACCCTGGTTCTGGTTCCTACACTTGGTTTGCAAAAAAAAAGATTACAGCTCTGAGCTTTTATTGGCACCTATAGTATATCTACATACCGCGACACATGGGATCTGGATATGGAGAACTGGGTCTACAAGACCATTAGGCAGAAGATTATTCACCAATAGAAAATATTTTAAGGAAATAAATGCCATTTCAATGGTTTAACTGGTATTTTGTACAGAAATTAAATAAAAGATTTACTATGAGAAGAATTTTGAGTCAGCAATTTAACTAAGCAAGCTCCGTGCATTTCATTATAGCTGTCTTCTTCTGAAGAAATCTATACTAAGTTCAGGGCATTTGACTTTAAGAGACTTTAAGAGTGTAAGGAGAGGGAACAATTAAAATAAGCTTTTCAACCTCGAGGTAGTACAATTGAAGCATTGCTTAAAAAATAAGAAAGTTGATTTTCCTTTAAGCAAAGAAACTTTTTTCGCACTAAGATGTAATATACAAGAAGCAAAAATTGGAACTCTCATGATGTAATATAGTTGTTAACGGACTCCACAAGATCGAAAATTGTTTTTATAATAACCCGAAACTCAGTTTGTTACAGGTAACAAGAAGAAAGTTTTGTCTTGGCAACGTTCATTTTAAAATATAACTTGTGTTACATTAAAAAAGAGCTGAGTCAAGTAGCTATATATTTTCTCCTTTTTTCTTTTTTTTTTGCTTTTCTTATTAAAAATATATATACTTTTCTTTCACTCCTTTCTATGCAAGGGAGTCAGTATACATCCACAGAAGTTTCTTTCCAAAGGTACGTAAAAATAATCTTAAAATGAGAAAAGTGGTGGTTAAATTGTTTTGTGTGAACACATCACACTAAGCCCACCACTACACAAAAGTAACAAAAACTGCTAAGTGCAAACTAACTTAAGGTAACCTCTGTTAAAATCGGAGGTCTTCAAATTCCGTTTCTAACACTTTGCAGTTGCTGCAGTAAGCTCTTCTTTGAAATGGAAATATCTGAAATTTTATCAACTTTCTGATAGAACCATTCATCTTTTTTAAGAATGGTGCTAAGGATGGAATTGTAGATGCAGCTAATTTCTATGAAAAATCTTTTTAAAGATATCTTATCTCAAGAGTAGCAGTTCTAATGTCAAAAAATAATCTAGGTGCCTGTTCTGGTGTTGGGTTGTGGGTGCTTGCGGAGTTGGCAGAGATAGGGCTGATGGGAACTCTCTGCACCAGTTTCCCAGATTCATCGTATGCCATGTACTGATGCGAGAGCTGGGATATGACATCACCGAAACACAGCATCAGTACTGAGCTGCAAGGAGCTAGACAGAAATCAGTACAGAGAGCCCAGGGATGAGGGAAGTGAAGTTAAAATAATATTAACATATATGTAATAATATAAAATAAAAATTAAATGTGTTTGTGTATAGATGTATGTATCTGTATGAATCAATGTGTGTATATGAGTCTGTATATGTGAGTGTGTATGTGTCTATATTAATGTGGTGTGTGTGTTTGCCTGTGTAAATGAATGTGTGTTTCAGTAGAATGTGTTTGCATATGAGTCTGTGTGTGCATATAAATGTGTATGTTTGTGAGTGAGAATGTATGTGAGCATCTGTGTGCGAGTCTGTGCATATGTCTGTATGTGTTTGGTTATGAGATTGTGTGCATGTATATCAATTTGTGTCTGTGTGTAATTACAAAGATCAGTCAAAACATTAAAACCACCTGCCTAATATCATGCAGGTCCCCTTTATGCTGCCAAAACAGCTCTGAAAAGGCGTCATAACATGGACTCCACAAGACCTCTGAACATGTCCTGAATGTGTCCTGTGGTATCTTGCACCAAGACATTAGCAGCAGATCCTTTAGGTCCTAGATGGGACCTCCATGGATAAGATTTTCCCACAGATGCCCAATTGGATTGAGATCTGGGGCATTTGAAGGTCAAAGTAACACTTTAAACTCTTTGTCATGTTCCTCAAACCATTTTTTTTTCAGTGTGGCAGAGTGCTGTAAGAAGCACTGCCATTAGGGAACACCATTACCATGAATGGGTATATGTGGTCACATCCCTATTGAAGGTGCTTCTTGTCGTGGACTGGGGTCATATACAGGAGATATCATCAAAGTCACTCTTATCTTTTCACTTGCCCATTTTTTCTGCTTTCAACACATGACTATCAAGATCTGACTGTTCACTTGCTGCCTAATATATCTCACCCCTTGACAGGTGCAATGTAACAATACAATCAATGTTATTCACTTCACCTGCTTCTAAAGTGGTGGCTGATGAGTGTATATCCATGTATGTGTATGTGCATGTATATGTGTACATAGATGTATGTAAATGTGAAAAAGAATGTATTTAAATTAAAATATGTATGTTTATATAAATGTTAGCATGTGCATGTAATTTTCCAATTTAAAGGGGGGATAGGGGAATTTAGATGGAGACAAAAAAGTATATTACAGTTCTGGTGGAGCCAAAATACATTTCTGCTTTAGGTATAATCTCACCTAAGTATGCATCTGGATGTTGCTTGCATTTGTTAGCAAAATGTATGCAAGGTATTGCTCGGTATTTCTGGCTCATAAACACACAGGGATTAATTCACAATGCAAATTGGCTCAAAATTAGCTAAGCCAAGAGAGATTTAGTCTTGTAGCTTTGTCAAAATGATTAAAGGCAGTTAAAATGGATCAAATTCTTTTTAGAAAGACGTTTATAGCCTGCAAACCTACTGAACAAGGACAAATTCTCTTCCATTTAGACCTTCGTTCCAAGACAGAAACACACAATTGATCCAGTTTAAGCTAAGTTTTCGAATTGCTATGCATAGCATAAAGTAAGAACTTGATGTCATGCAGTAAAAAGTAAGATGAATAAGAGCACAATATCATACTAGACCTGACATAGACCATAGGTCACAATACAATATTTATATTTACTGCTTTGTGTAGTATGCTGAAAGCTAGGTCACAGCCTAATCATCAAATAATTAAATTATATCAAGGGCAAACAGTATATAACACTTAGAGGACTAGTAGTGAATGCACTCTATATGATTAAAGATTTTCTTTAGCACACATTACTGTAAATCACTAATTCATAAGCTCTGAATGGCTCATGGATAAGGAATTGCAATGATATACTAGTAATTCTTGCTCCGTGCTGTAAGTTTATATAAGTGCCCTGTTTTAATCTTCTGTACTAAATTATTACTTTAATAACTGAGCTTGTAAAAATATTTATTTGAAGACTCCGAATCATAGTTTTCTCAAATATACACATAAGACACACAGAAATGGAAACGCATGCACGCAAAACAAATACAATGTATCTTTCAGCCACACTGTAGCTTGGATGAGATTTTGAATGATATCTTCCAAGCCCAATTAAAATGACTTATATTACAGAATCACTTTAAACACCATAACCACTTAATATTACTGATAATTATTTATTAATATTGCGGTGTAAAGATACTATCCCTGCATTATGAAAATATTTCATTACGGAGATAAATAAATACTTTTTTTTTTTCTATTTGTGAAGTACCGCCTCCCTAAACTATCAATCAGCCAGCAGGAATACTTCCTACTGGATTCAAATATCTGTTCTGTACAAATTTTGCATCTGGTATCAGCACACACAACATACACAACATGTTGGACAGGCTGACCATGGCTGGGTGAGTTACACAGAGAGTGTTAAAGCTCCGTCTGCTTGGCTCTCAACCAATTTAACTCTTTAACATCCTGATAGAGAAAAAAAAAACAAATCAGTTTTGGTTTTAGAACCCATGCCCTTCCTAGGTCCAGAGAGCAGAGGGGAATAAATACAAGCCAATGTAAAGGGACTATATGTCTCAAACTGAGTGCATCCCCCTGCCAAACTACAACTACTATGATGCTCAGCTGTCTTTTAGTTGACACTGACGGGAGTTAAAATATATATCCAATGTCAGAAAGAAGTCACATTTAGACTATACCCGGGAAAAAGATTTTCATATGCTTCTAAATGCTAATTTACATTTTTTTTGTTTTCAGTATAAATTTAAATAGATTATTCCAATGTGTTTAAATACGACAGTTAGTGATTACAGGACCCATCCCAATTGTTTACCGAGTTTTGATTCACTATTTTTCTTTGATACATGGTTTGAAAAATAAATCATTCAGACTTTGTACATGGTGCTAATGTCTGTAATGTACAATTACTAAGTGAAATGAAAAACTTAAATTAAAAGAACATGCATCATTTTCTTGGTAAAACACTGTTAATAGCTAAAATTAACATTTTAGCAGACATTAAAAAGAGACATGCGTTTTTGGTGCAGTAGCTCAAAATCTTGATTCGTTTTTATTATTAGTGAAACATCTATATGTATACATTAAGTATTAACAATCCATACTCCACAGTGCATAGTTTCGAAACGCATTGAAACAAAATCAACACTAACCTGTAGTCAATGTGAATTTCTGTAAGTTTGAACAGTACCAAGTCCAATCAGGATATATTAACCTTGATGGTTGATCAGGGAATAACTTTGCTATAAACAAAAATTAGTGATTTTCAACTTCCGATCTGTATAATCAGTCTCAAGTCGTTCCGCATGAAAACAAAGCAGAGAATACAAATCTCTACAAGTTGCAGTTCTAATCAATTTTCTAAGTTTTCAAAAAAACATAATTGCATCTTTTTACTATAATTTATGTGGTTAAATCTGTAAAATTGGCAGTTGTTAAAGCCTTAAAGAGCAACGAACTTTCAGAAAAATCAGTGTTTGATATATCTTAGGAAATGCATCAAAGTACCCAGTACAGAGCATATAAAAGACCGGAAATTATTTTGTATAAAGTTTGTTGAATATTTTTTTATATTAAAACAGTAAAATAAAAGTTTTGAGCATCTTTTAGGCACATTTAAAGAGTAAAACAGGTAGATAGTGGGGAAATGCAAAGTCTTACATGGTCTATCAGAGGTACCTTGTTGCTAGATACTAGATATTTAATAATAAAAAAATGCAGGCACTACAGATCTAACTGGGTCTTCAATCTTGGAAAGAAGAGAAGAGCGCACTGTGTTACAACCCTATATAACAGGGGTAGGCAACATTTGATAACTCCAGATGATGTGGATCTCCCATAACGCTCTGTCAGGTGTAATACTGGCAAAGTATCAAGGGAGAGTGTATTGCTCATCGCATATATATATATATATATATATATATATATATATATATATATATATAATGGTCATGAAGGAGAGCTCTCACTGAACGTTTTAACCAAATTCCAATATTTATTGTGAATACAGTCACATTACATCAACATTTAAGTCTATAAAAGACTTTCATCAGGATAACTGTTGCTAACTACAAACACCCTTAAACACCCAAGATGCAAAAATCGCATTACTAGTTCCAACCAATTAACCCAAAGTAACCACCAGGGACAGCCAAAAGCAATCATACAAGATCATTGGTACCTTAGTATTCTATGATGTTGCAATATTCTGGGCTTACTGCCCAGAGTACCAGAATCGTCCAAACAAAGTGCAGGTGTCTTATCACATGACTCAGGACACTAAGGGAGACTGGCCAGTGGGTTGGTGTCTTGTAAGTGGCACTCTCACGTGCATGAAATGCGCATGTCACTTGAAGAAATTAGCTAGTTGTAAGCAGAGCTGCTGTGCAGGACATTTCCCATTTAAATTACTCTTGGCAGAGGCTGACCAGCCTAAAGTGTGCTAGGTTTTGGTTTTCTGCATTAATCAGTGATGTATTACTTTATTCTCCTAAAATTCTTGTAATTACCAAAGACGATACTATATTATCTTTAATAACTTTTGCAAATATTATTTAATGATGCTATTGATCTATGCAATACAAATCTTTATTATTCACCCACTCAATTGGTGTCATAAGCTGCATTCATGAACCTTGTAAATATACAGCAAAATAGAGATGTAGTCAAAAAACATCTGGAGTGCAATTACTTGTTTTGGTGTTTTTTTCTGTCTTTGATATACAGAATAATTATAATAGCAACCACCATCCCATCCAGTGAATTGAGGAGATGAATAGAACAGAGAGAAATATTCAGTGATTCACTGGGACAGATTTCATATTTTTTAATTTATTATAAGTGTATAGATATAATCCTTACTTACTGTGAGAGCATGAGATAAACTGACAGATGAACATTAAACCATATGTCACTCAACTGCCTATTACATTTACATTTTAGAGCAGGTGTAAACAAATTTATTCTGGGTGGCGGGGGGGCAAGTGGTCCACCGAAATAGGTATGGAGGGCCAAATGCATACCATTTATATATACACACACCAAGGATCCAAGGGAAAAAAACTTCACAAACAACTTCACATAATGTCATAAATGTAATGTGTTACTTTCTAACAACAATTAAAAGGCATATATGTATGTAGTGTTGGTGTTTGAATGCATTTGTGTTCTTGTATGTACTGTTGCCACTTAAATACAGTGGTGTAATTCTGTGTAGTGTTTGTGCTTGAATGCATTGCTGTGTTTATATGCAGTGTTGACACTGGAATGCAAGCTGTATCTGTGCGTACTATTAGTGAATTGAGTTCTATCTGTGAGTAGTGCAGGTGTTTCAATGCAGGGATATGTTTGTAGTAACAGCGTTTGAATGCAGGGCTGTGTTTGTGTGCATTGTTGGTGTTTGAATGCTAGGATGAATGCACTGACAAACATACAGACACACACACACTGACAAACAGTCTTACACACATGCAGATACACAGATACACAGGTGCACATACACACATATATAGATACACACAGATAAACACACACTGACAGAGATAGGTACACACTCAGATTCACATAGACACAGGTACAACAATTTTCTTTACCTTAGATGCATTTTTATAGTTCCTATATTGCACTGGGGTAAGAAAGTAAAAAAAAAATATATAAATGACATGTACTGTAAAGTCTGGATACTACACAAGAATAAAGCAGACAGTAATGTCTTATCAAAGGAAGGCACAAACCAGATCTATTCAGAATATATTCCTTCTTGTAAGTTTTCATTCTGTATTATGACTAGTATCACTATTATGTATTTCCCACCACACTAAGCCTGTGAAATGATTTACTAGCATAATGCATGATTATTAATTGAATGAGACTCTCTGTACATTTTGTGTTCTGTGTTTGTTTTGTTTTATTGGCTTATAAATAGACATCCTAACCGTTTAAACGGGCACTATAGTGTCAGGAACACAAATGTGTATTCCAGACATTATAGGTATAAAACCACCATCTAGGTGGTTGGCCTGCCCTATCTCTTGTTAAAAAGGTGATTTAGTCACCTTTTTCCAGCACCTCGTGGGGCTCCTTGTGTCTGGCCCCACACCTGATCTGCCTCCTTGGCTGACATCTTCAAAATGTCAAGAGCCTATCCAATTGCAATGCTTTCCCATTGGGAAGCATTTAATTGGATAAGATAGTCAATCCTGATGATCTCAACCAAGGAGTCAGTGCAGGTAGTAGAGTCAACACATTGAGTCAAGTGCATCTCTATGAGGAAAGTTCAGTGTCACACCGAATGTCAGAACTGCACACTGTGCAGCACTACGCCAAGAAGCACCTCTAGTGGCTGTCTGAGAAGGGTCCACTAGACATGTTTTTAAGCTTTTCTCTGAAAAGGCAGTGTTTACAATAAAAAGCCTGCAGGAATTGACAATAAACTGTAGTTGTTCTGGTGACTATAGTGTCCCTTTAATCTTTGTCATTTGACCTAAATACTGCATAGCAATTCTTATCATAACTCTTCCAGAGTATCTTGTACTTTAAAAATATGTAAGGTCCATATGTGTAAGTTTTAGAATAAGGCATATCTATTGATATAATAGTATTACTATTATCAGTATTATTACTATTATCATTATGGTTTTTGCTATTATTATTACTTGAAATGTCACACGTTTCTTCCCAATTAAACAGTTCCTGTATTTTGCTTTTAAACAATATGACTTTAAAACACAGGGCTTATTTTGTACATCCTCTTTGCTGAACCGCTGTTAAGTCTGCCACTTATGTGTCCTTTTTTGTGAAAGAATAAATGAGAAATTGGCTGTATGTTTCTATTGCATGAACACTCAATCCCTTTTATGTAAGATGAAATTTCAGTTCTCAGAGTGTGGTGATAGGCTGCTCCAAAAAAAAAATATATATATCCTTTGTACTGTAACTACCCTGCTGTAGTATAGAAACCTAATTTTGGCACTTCATATTGCTGTGAAGGAGTATCTCTGCGGTGACACAGATTTTCTGCTGGGATGGCTGAAGCCTTTGTAGCAGCATAAAAAAAAAGTAATAAAACAAATAAAAAAGGAAAATACGTTTAAAAAACGCATTGTGATAATATAATAATATGGGCTCTACATGCAACCTTCAAAAAAAATGGTTTGCCATCAAAAATAATTCATCTAAAATGCACAGAGAGGTTAAAAGCACATAATGCTTACAATGGCACACAATCTAAATTCATTATATTCCCATTATAATCAGCAGGATTTTAGTATTAAAAACTAAGAATAACTTGTACTCTGTAAGGTCATTTCAAAATGAATATTATAACTTTGGAATATACCATTATTACCATAGTCCTTACTTTAAATACATGTGTCTGTCTGTTTAATCTATCTATCTATCTATCTATCTATCTATCTATCTATCTATCTATCTATCTATCTATCTATCTATCTATCTATCTATCTATCTATCTATCTATCTATCTGTCTGTCTGTCTGTCTGTCTGTCTGTCTGTCTGTATGTCTGTCTATCTATCTGTCTGTCTGTCTGTCTATCTATCTGTCTGTCTGTCTGTCTGTCTATCTATCTATCTGTCTGTCTGTCTGTCTGTCTATCTATCTGTCTGTCTGTCTGTCTATCTATCTCTCCATATGCCTATCATTAAGGATATCCAGAGATATATGATATATGTAGTCCACAACATCTGGCTGAAGGTTGCGTACCCCTGGTCATTTTCTTTTTTTGTTGAAATGCTTGATGAGAGAATTTTTTTGGGGGAGGGGTAGGAGGTTTTACAATGTACTTTACGTGAAAAGCACACATGTTTGTTAGTGATAGCAATATTTCCATTTCCTCTTTTGATCTTTAACCTACTAGCTCTCTGCTATCTCTTATTGGATATTTAACCTCTAAGAATTTTTTAAACAGAAACAGTCATCCTTTGCCTACTTTTATGCCCTTGGATAGGGAGATAACTAACTGATTAATATGTTGCATTCTTTGTATTCATGTCATGTGGAAATATCTGCAGTACTTTTCTACTGAGATTTTTTTTTTTATGATATGTGATATTGTATTGTTTTCTGTACTTTTTTATTATCATATGATGCACTTTACAGTTTTGAGTGTGTCAGCACTATACACATTTTGGGCTGTTTTCACTGTTAAACACATTTTGGGCTGTTTTCAAATGACAAGCATGTATTGATGAATGAAGGGTTAACTTATATCTATGTCAATTACCATTTATTTGGGTCCTACTCCACCCCTTATTCAATTGTACTTCTATATATACACTCTAATGATGTCATTCACCAGGTTCTATAAAGTTGGTTTAGGCCAAACCATTACCTGTTCACTTGGCATTACAATAAAGGATTGTACTGGATTTTTTTCGGTTATTTTTTAAGCTTTGGAGAAGCCACAAAAGACATGCATTGTAGCTTTTCCATTGAATTCAAATAAACAATGACCTAAAACACAAACGTCACTGTGTCTAAATCACCACATTATTCTTCTAAAGTAAGTGTTGTATGCATATATGTGACTTGCATTCATTAGAGTGAAAATTGTAGTGATCACATAAAAAAAATTATATATCAAAGAAAAGAAGTAAACTTTAACTGGATAAAAACAATTTCACTAGAAAGGTGATAGCATAACAAATAAAACCAAAGACAACATGACATGTTGCAGACAAAGAATTATGTAAATGTATCTTTCTTCCAATACACTTAAGGGTTAATATTTTTAACATAACAAGTCCAGATATTCTGTTATTTGTAGATCATCATTGTCATTTAGTCGATACTTTTATATTTTATCAAATGTCTCCACTTTATCCTGGAAAATGCTGATAAGATTTTCATTAATCATGATATAATCTATATGCTGTTTGACGTTGATAAATGATAGATGAGGCTTTTTCTGCCACGTGGCTTTGTGAATTTTTTTTATTTATTTTAAATTTTTTGCTGTAGATTATATATGTTGGTCTAATTCATCTGTTGGGTTTAACATAAGTTTCATTTTATCTCATAGAGGTAGTTTGGAATGCGGTAATGTGAAATCAATACTCATGATGGATTGGATAAGTGAATGAATTTGTTTCCTCATTTATTGAATATGTCTGTGGCAAGTGCGACACGTGGGACTTGCTACTAAATAGTGAGATGTAGGATGTTCACAACTGACTTGTAAAATTTAGGAAATAATTGATGAGATGACAATATCTACAAGTTACCTGACATGGTTGTGATATTTTTTCATCATAACTATTTTGGCTTAGAATTTCTAAACTGGTTTCTTATGACAGCTCACTATTTAGGGAAAAAATACCATGAATTCTTTAGCTATGGAGCATCAAGATCAATATTATCTAGTATGAACTTTGAAAAGTGATAACAAATAAACCGTGCTTGTATAGGCGCTCAGATTTGTAATGTAGTAAAGAGCCTGGTTCCACTAAGCAGCTCAACACACGTGAAGGTACCTCCAACCTTAACACAATAACATGCAGAATAGTGGGGTAATGAAAGTAGGAAGGTCACAACAAACAAGACCCAGTGGAGCGCTAGTAAATTAAATAAACTCACCCTTTTACAAAGGGATATAAAGTACGTGGGAATCTAGAGAAAAAATATAATCGAGACAATGGTGTAGTATGTATGAACTTATTATTCATAGAGAGAAGGTTATGTTATGACACACTCACATGGTACAGAGCCTGAAAGAGATAGGCTCAAATCATAAGCGCAGGGGTGTTATAAAGCAAACACCAAGCTTCTTCAATGGCTTAATAGCAGTCCTCAAAGAAAGGGAGAAAAAAGGAGACAACGGACCAGAGTCCTGGTGTATTATCCTCAACCCAGAGTGGTAACAAAATCGATACAATTGCTTGCTCACCTTTAAGAGAGCCAATCCAAACTGGGCTCTCAGTGTAATAAGTAGTGTGCCTTTAAGAGGGCACCGCTCTTCTTTATAGCAGGAAAGTAGATGCAGGTAGTAGGCTCAAATGTAAAAAAAACTTGTTTATTATAAAACACTTACATAAAATATAAGTAAAAGAATTCCCATAAAATTTATGGTATAAAATTGAGTCCTCTTCCGAGACGCGTTTCACCTTATACAAAAGGCTTTTTCAATCGGTATCCTGCTCGTGTCTTCCTGCTGTTTAAATACCCAGAGAGTCCTTTCTATTGGTTCCTACTGCCTTCCGGATGTCCAAATATGGTAAGGGGTATTCCGATCAGCTGGTGTGAGTTCTCGTGATTCCGGAAGTGACGTATCGCCCTTACCGCAACGTCACTTCCGTTTCGATCGTGGCCGCCATTTAGATTAATGGCAAGCTCCAAGTCCATACATATAACGTTTGTATATGGTTTGCAATATATCAAACATATAAAAAAGAAGGGAAAAAAGGGGAGATCAATTCTGCAGTTTAGTTGTATAAGTATATTAGTAAGACAATAAGCCCAATAGAGATTTGCTCGAAAAGGGATAAATTTTAAGTCTTTTTGTATTGAGCAACAGCCTCTATTCGGCTGTGTAAATGAATAATCATTATAAACTTGTATCTAAGATGTTAAATATATAAGTCAATTTCCAGTGCCTTTACTATCCTAAAAGAATACAGCCACTTATATTAAGCTATGTAAATAAATTGTCTTATCGATCTTTTATATAAGATGTTAAATATATGAATACATTTTCAATATTAATGTTGTCTTAAAGGGATATACAGCCAATTAAATATTGGTAAAAATATAGATGTCGGCATGTCTCAACCATATGGAATAGCCTGTTCTATTTATTATATACATACATTAGTCAGATATATATTAATCCTAAGTGGTATTATTGTCTTAAAGGGATACAATATCAATTTGATTATCAGAAGGATGTGCTCAACATTCAAAAAAAGCTGTATATTTCATCATAGTGAGAATCATATACAGGCTGAGATGAAGAGGAAAAGGGGAAATACTTAAAAGAAAAAACTTTATAAAAAATGACAAAGTTCGAAATCATGGTTAAGACCTCTAGGGTGCAGAGTGTCCAATTCGAATATCCACTTCATCTCAGCCTTACCCATCTTCCTCACCAGATCATCACCTCTCCAATCTGTGACTACCTTTTGGATGCCCTTAAATTGTAACCCTTTTGGATCACTATTGTGCATATTTTTAAAATGAAGTGATACATTATGTTTAACAAATCCATTTTTCACATTCCTAACGTGCTCCTGTATTCTCACCTGCAGAGGGCGTGTTGTCCGCCCAATGTATAGGAGGCCACAGGGGCACGTTAGCATGTAAATTACTTTTTTGGTGTGGCAGGTGATAATATCTTTTATTTTATAGTTCTTATTAGGTTCATTTGGATTTGCAAATTCCTTAATTGTTCTTTTAGGGTTGTTAGTATGCCTGCAGGCCCCGCAAATACCACAGCCATAAAACCCTTTAGATTCATTGAAGGGGTTTAGAACTTCTTTAACTCTGGTCGAATTGTTATTGGAAAGGCTATTTCTTAAATTCGATACTCCCCTATAGATAATTTTGGGTTTCTCCGGTAGGAGAGTATTTAGTATTTCGTCATTTTTAAGGATAGACCAATGTTTATGGATTACTTTTCTAACTTGTTTGCTCTGTATGTTAAAATCACAAATAAAGGCCAGTTCACTGTCCGCAGAGGTGGTGGGTTTCACTTTATATTTTAAAAGGGGTTCTCTTTCTCTAAGACTTATCTCCTCATAAGCGCTATCAAGTAGCTGTCTTTCGTAGCCCTTATCTGAGAAGTCCGTCATGATCTTTTGTGCTTGTTTATGAAACGTAGCAATATCGGTGCAGTTACGTCTTACTCTAAGAAGTTGTGCCTTAGGGGCGTTAAGGAGCCAAGGTGAGTAATGGCAACTATTGCCCTCGATGTAACTGTTTACGTCGACCTTTTTAAAAAAGGTACTGGTCTTAATGGTGTTACTTTCAATAAAAATGTTGAGATCGAGGAATTCAACAGAATTCTTACTGCTGTTTCGGGTAAGTTTGATGCCCCAATCATTATTCTCAACACTCGAAAAAAAGAGATCAAGAGACTCACTGCTGCCCTTCCAAACAAAAAAGATATCATCTATATAACGATGATAGGACACCAGGTTTGCATCCCACCTACGGTCACCAAAAACAAACAAATGTTCCCAGTATGACATGAACAAATTGGCGTAGCTGGGTGCAAACCTGGTGCCCATCGCCGTTCCGCAGATTTGCAGGTAAAATGCCTCACTAAACCAAAAATAGTTGTTGTGGAGTATCCAGTTGATTCCCTCCAAAATGAAATCAATCTGAGTTTGTGGGAAATGTTCAGATTTTTCGAGGAAAAACTTTGTCGCTTCACATCCTCTACTATGTTGTATGATGGTATACAAGGAGTGAACGTCGGCTGTGACTAGCCAGCATTCATCATCCCATACAACATCTTTAAGGACCTGCAGGACATTAATGGTATCTTTCAGATGACCTTTGCAGTTCTTCACTATGGGCTGTAGGCATTGGTCGATGTATTGAGAAAGCCTGCTCGATATAGATCCTATTCCTGAGATGATAGGACGCCCAGGGGGTTTAGTGATGTGCTTGTGGATCTTTGGCAGGTAATAGAAAACAGGAATCCTGGGATGGTGGATATTTAGAAATTCTGATTCTTTCTTATTCAGGATACCTTCTAACTTGCCTTTATCTAGCAGTTTAGTGTAGCTGACCTTGATATCGCTAGTGGGGTCTTTATTTAGAACAATGTATGTTGTAGTGTCACCAAGTAACCTATTGGATTCTGCAATATAGTCCTCTTTCTCGATAAGGACAATCCCCCCCCCCTTATCGGCCGGTTTAATGACCAATGTGTTATCATTTTTAAACTTCTTTAGGCTTTCTCTCTCTTGAAAAGTAAGATTATATTCATTCTTACCAATAGGTTTGATACGTTTGATATCCCTCATGACCATTTTTTCAAATGTTGACATCTCGTCTGAGATGCAAAACTTGGGAAAAAAACTAGATTTCTCTTTGAGTTCCGTATGCACAAATTCATCATTTGTTTCAATCGGCATAGGTCTTATTGATGGTTTTTTATGAAAAAATTTTTTTAGACACATTTTTCTTTTAAACCTGTTAAGGTCCAAATAGGTGCTAAATTTATCCAGTGTCCTAGTCGGGGCAAATTTAAGGCCCTTTTCAAGTAATGATTGTTGTGATTTGGAAAGCACTCTATTCGTGAGGTTGAAGATACCATTCTTGATTATTTTTTGTCTTTTTTTCCTCTTTTGTAGAGATATTCCTCCTCTAATTCCCCTTCCTCTATGGATCTCCGCCTCTTTCCTAATGGGGAGCATTTGTATCTCTCCCTCTCCTGAAGTTCCCAAAAATCCTCTTGTCTTGGTGAATGGTCTAGGTGTGCAAATCTATTGTATAGAGGGACATTACCCTCCTCTTTTCTCCCTGATCTATTCACATATGGTTGGCGTTTGTCAAAATATACACTCTGTTTCTTCCATCTATATGTGTCCCTTCCATTAGAGCGGTCGTTTCCTTTCTTATTGGGGGAGACAACATTTCTTCTACCGTGGCTATACTTTGTCTCCAGTTTGTAACTTGGTCTATTATTTATTTTGGTTTGGGGTTCTTTATGAAAAGGAGTGTCGTTATTGGAATACCTCCTACCAGAAGGACCTTTGTGGGTATTTGGATAGTAAGATATACTTCTATCCGGAATGTTTCTTTTAGAATACTTTATTCTTTGAGAATTATTTACATTATTATAGTTATACTTGGAGTATGTCCTGACTCTATTATTAGCATAGTCATTTTTGTCCCTCAAATATTTTCTCTTTTTCGTTTCAATTACAGTTTTCTCCATTTTTTCTAAATTATCTTTTATATCCTCCGTAATAGAGGTATATTCTTCTGAGGAGGTGTGATTTATTAAGTAATTCTGTAGTTCATCAATTTTTTTATCTAATTTTGCCAGATTATGCCGGCGTCTCTCAATAATTAGGTCCATTAGTCCAAAAGAGAAACTTTCTAATTTTTTGTTCCATTCAGTCATAAAGTCTTCTTCCTCTTGATCAAAGGATGGATCCTTTGAAAACCTTAGACCTCTTGGTGTGATCTTCTCTCTATTATATTTTTCAAGGGTTGCTATTTCCCACTTATTTTTAATCTCTTTCCCTAATGTTTTCTCTAACATAAATCTACAATCTTGTAGTTGTATTTTATGTGATTGGTTAATACTCATGGCATCTAGTTCTTCATCGTTGAACAAAGCATCAATATTTTTACTACATCTGTTTCTATTTTCAAATAACGACATTATATAAATGGCAGCCTGCACAGGTACAGAGGTAAATATACAACAGAAAAGTGATAACAAATAAACCGTGCTTGTATAGGCGCTCAGATTTGTAATGTAGTAAAGAGCCTGGTTCCACTAAGCAGCTCAACACACGTGAAGGTACCTCCAACCTTAACACAATAACATGCAGAATAGTGGGGTAATGAAAGTAGGAAGGTCACAACAAACAAGACCCAGTGGAGCGCTAGTAAATTAAATAAACTCACCCTTTTACAAAGGGATATAAAGTACGTGGGAATCTAGAGAAAAAATATAATCGAGACAATGGTGTAGTATGTATGAACTTATTATTCATAGAGAGAAGGTTATGTTATGACACACTCACATGGTACAGAGCCTGAAAGAGATAGGCTCAAATCATAAGCGCAGGGGTGTTATAAAGCAAACACCAAGCTTCTTCAATGGCTTAATAGCAGTCCTCAAAGAAAGGGAGAAAAAAGGAGACAACGGACCAGAGTCCTGGTGTATTATCCTCAACCCAGAGTGGTAACAAAATCGATACAATTGCTTGCTCACCTTTAAGAGAGCCAATCCAAACTGGGCTCTCAGTGTAATAAGTAGTGTGCCTTTAAGAGGGCACCGCTCTTCTTTATAGCAGGAAAGTAGATGCAGGTAGTAGGCTCAAATGTAAAAAAAACTTGTTTATTATAAAACACTTACATAAAATATAAGTAAAAGAATTCCCATAAAATTTATGGTATAAAATTGAGTCCTCTTCCGAGACGCGTTTCACCTTATACAAAAGGCTTTTTCAATCGGTATCCTGCTCGTGTCTTCCTGCTGTTTAAATACCCAGAGAGTCCTTTCTATTGGTTCCTACTGCCTTCCGGATGTCCAAATATGGTAAGGGGTATTCCGATCAGCTGGTGTGAGTTCTCGTGATTCCGGAAGTGACGTATCGCCCTTACCGCAACGTCACTTCCGTTTCGATCGTGGCCGCCATTTAGATTAATGGCAAGCTCCAAGTCCATACATATAACGTTTGTATATGGATTGCAATATATCAAACATATAAAAAAGAAGGGAAAAAAGGGGAGATCAATTCTGCAGTTTAGTTGTATAAGTATATTAGTAAGACAATAAGCCCAATAGAGATTTGCTCGAAAAGGGATAAATTTTAAGTCTTTTTGTATTGAGCAACAGCCTCTATTCGGCTGTGTAAATGAATAATCATTATAAACTTGTATCTAAGATGTTAAATATATAAGTCAATTTCCAGTGCCTTTACTATCCTAAAAGAATACAGCCACTTATATTAAGCTATGTAAATAAATTGTCTTATCGATCTTTTATATAAGATGTTAAATATATGAATAAATTTTCAATATTAATGTTGTCTTAAAGGGATATACAGCCAATTAAATATTGGTAAAAATATAGATGTCGGCATGTCTCAACCATATGGAATAGCCTGTTCTATTTATTATATACATACATTAGTCAGATATATATTAATCCTAAGTGGTATTATTGTCTTAAAGGGATACAATATCAATTTGATTATCAGAAGGATGTGCTCAACATTCAAAAAAAGCTGTATATTTCATCATAGTGAGAATCATATACAGGCTGAGATGAAGAGGAAAAGGGGAAATACTTAAAAGAAAAAACTTTATAAAAAATGACAAAGTTCGAAATCATGGTTAAGACCTCTAGGGTGCAGAGTGTCCAATTCGAATATCCACTTCATCTCAGCCTTACCCATCTTCCTCACCAGATCATCACCTCTCCAATCTGTGACTACCTTTTGGATGCCCTTAAATTGTAACCCTTTTGGATCACTATTGTGCATATTTTTAAAATGAAGTGATACATTATGTTTAACAAATCAATTTTTCACATTCCTAACGTGCTCCTGTATTCTCACCTGCAGAGGGCGTGTTGTCCGCCCAATGTATAGGAGGCCACAGGGGCACGTTAGCATGTAAATTACTTTTTTGGTGTGGCAGGTGATAATATCTTTTATTTTATAGTTCTTATTAGGTTCATTTGGATTTGCAAATTCCTTAATTGTTCTTTTAGGGTTGTTAGTATGCCTGCAGGCCCCGCAAATACCACAGCCATAAAACCCTTTAGATTCATTGAAGGGGTTTAGAACTTCTTTAACTCTGGTCGAATTGTTATTGGAAAGGCTATTTCTTAAATTCGATACTCCCCTATAGATAATTTTGGGTTTCTCCGGTAGGAGAGTATTTAGTATTTCGTCATTTTTAAGGATAGACCAATGTTTATGGATTACTTTTCTAACTTGTTTGCTCTGTATGTTAAAATCACAAATAAAGGCCAGTTCACTGTCCGCAGAGGTGGTGGGTTTCACTTTATATTTTAAAAGGGGTTCTCTTTCTCTAAGACTTATCTCCTCATAAGCGCTATCAAGTAGCTGTCTTTCGTAGCCCTTATCTGAGAAGTCCGTCATGATCTTTTGTGCTTGTTTATGAAACGTAGCAATATCGGTGCAGTTACGTCTTACTCTAAGAAGTTGTGCCTTAGGGGCGTTAAGGAGCCAAGGTGAGTAATGGCAACTATTGCCCTCGATGTAACTGTTTACGTCGACCTTTTTAAAAAAGGTACTGGTCTTAATGGTGTTACTTTCAATAAAAATGTTGAGATCGAGGAATTCAACAGAATTCTTACTGCTGTTTCGGGTAAGTTTGATGCCCCAATCATTATTCTCAACACTCGAAAAAAAGAGATCAAGAGACTCACTGCTGCCCTTCCAAACAAAAAAGATATCATCTATATAACGATGATAGGACACCAGGTTTGCATCCCACCTACGGTCACCAAAAACAAACAAATGTTCCCAGTATGACATGAACAAATTGGCGTAGCTGGGTGCAAACCTGGTGCCCATCGCCGTTCCGCAGATTTGCAGGTAAAATGCCTCACTAAACCAAAAATAGTTGTTGTGGAGTATCCAGTTGATTCCCTCCAAAATGAAATCAATCTGAGTTTGTGGGAAATGTTCAGATTTTTCGAGGAAATACTTTGTCGCTTCACATCCTCTACTATGTTGTATGATGGTATACAAGGAGTGAACGTCGGCTGTGACTAGCCAGCATTCATCATCCCATACAACATCTTTAAGGACCTGCAGGACATTAATGGTATCTTTCAGATGACCTTTGCAGTTCTTCACTATGGGCTGTAGGCATTGGTCGATGTATTGAGAAAGCCTGCTCGATATAGATCCTATTCCTGAGATGATAGGACGCCCAGGGGGTTTAGTGATGTGCTTGTGGATCTTTGGCAGGTAATAGAAAACAGGAATCCTGGGATGGTGGATATTTAGAAATTCTGATTCTTTCTTATTCAGGATACCTTCTAACTTGCCTTTATCTAGCAGTTTAGTGTAGCTGACCTTGATATCGCTAGTGGGGTCTTTATTTAGAACAATGTATGTTGTAGTGTCACCAAGTAACCTATTGGATTCTGCAATATAGTCCTCTTTCTCGATAAGGACAATCCCCCCCCCCTTATCGGCCGGTTTAATGACCAATGTGTTATCATTTTTAAACTTCTTTAGGCTTTCTCTCTCTTGAAAAGTAAGATTATATTCATTCTTACCAATAGGTTTGATACGTTTGATATCCCTCATGACTATTTTTTCAAATGTTGACATCTCGTCTGAGATGCAAAACTTGGGAAAAAAACTAGATTTCTCTTTGAGTTCCGTATGCACAAATTCATCATTTGTTTCAATCGGCATAGGTCTTATTGATGGTTTTTTATGAAAAAATTTTTTTAGACACATTTTTCTTTTAAACCTGTTAAGGTCCAAATAGGTGCTAAATTTATCCAGTGTCCTAGTCGGGGCAAATTTAAGGCCCTTTTCAAGTAATGATTGTTGTGATTTGGAAAGCACTCTATTCGTGAGGTTGAAGATACCATTCTTGATTATTTTTTGTCTTTTTTTCCTCTTTTGTAGAGATATTCCTCCTCTAATTCCCCTTCCTCTATGGATCTCCGCCTCTTTCCTAATGGGGAGCATTTGTATCTCTCCCTCTCCTGAAGTTCCCAAAAATCCTCTTGTCTTGGTGAATGGTCTAGGTGTGCAAATCTATTGTATAGAGGGACATTACCCTCCTCTTTTCTCTCTGATCTATTCACATATGGTTGGCGTTTGTCAAAATATACAGTCTGTTTCTTCCATCTATATGTGTCCCTTCCATTAGAGCGGTCGTTTCCTTTCTTATTGGGGGAGACAACATTTCTTCTACCGTGGCTATACTTTGTCTCCAGTTTGTAACTTGGTCTATTATTTATTTTGGTTTGGGGTTCTTTATGAAAAGGAGTGTCGTTATTGGAATACCTCCTACCAGAAGGACCTTTGTGGGTATTTGGATAGTAAGATATACTTCTATCCGGAATGTTTCTTTTAGAATACTTTATTCTTTGAGAATTATTTACATTATTATAGTTATACTTGGAGTATGTCCTGACTCTATTATTAGCATAGTCATTTTTGTCCCTCAAATATTTTCTCTTTTTCGTTTCAATTACAGTTTTCTCCATTTTTTCTAAATTATCTTTTATATCCTCCGTAATAGAGGTATATTCTTCTGAGGAGGTGTGATTTATTAAGTAATTCTGTAGTTCATCAATTTTTTTATCTAATTTTGCCAGATTATGCCGGCGTCTCTCAATAATTAGGTCCATTAGTCCAAAAGAGAAACTTTCTAATTTTTTGTTCCATTCAGTCATAAAGTCTTCTTCCTCTTGATCAAAGGATGGATCCTTTGAAAACCTTAGACCTCTTGGTGTGATCTTCTCTCTATTATATTTTTCAAGGGTTGCTATTTCCCACTTATTTTTAATCTCTTTCCCTAATGTTTTCTCTAACATAAATCTACAATCTTGTAGTTGTATTTTATGTGATTGGTTAATACTCATGGCATCTAGTTCTTCATCGTTGAACAAAGCATCAATATTTTTACTACATCTGTTTCTATTTTCAAATAACGACATTATATAAATGGCAGCCTGCACAGGTACAGAGGTAAATATACAACAGAAAAGTGATAACAAATAAACCGTGCTTGTATAGGCGCTCAGATTTGTAATGTAGTAAAGAGCCTGGTTCCACTAAGCAGCTCAACACACGTGAAGGTACCTCCAACCTTAACACAATAACATGCAGAATAGTGGGGTAATGAAAGTAGGAAGGTCACAACAAACAAGACCCAGTGGAGCGCTAGTAAATTAAATAAACTCACCCTTTTACAAAGGGATATAAAGTACGTGGGAATCTAGAGAAAAAATATAATCGAGACAATGGTGTAGTATGTATGAACTTATTATTCATAGAGAGAAGGTTATGTTATGACACACTCACATGGTACAGAGCCTGAAAGAGATAGGCTCAAATCATAAGCGCAGGGGTGTTATAAAGCAAACACCAAGCTTCTTCAATGGCTTAATAGCAGTCCTCAAAGAAAGGGAGAAAAAAGGAGACAACGGACCAGAGTCCTGGTGTATTATCCTCAACCCAGAGTGGTAACAAAATCGATACAATTGCTTGCTCACCTTTAAGAGAGCCAATCCAAACTGGGCTCTCAGTGTAATAAGTAGTGTGCCTTTAAGAGGGCACCGCTCTTCTTTATAGCAGGAAAGTAGATGCAGGTAGTAGGCTCAAATGTAAAAAAAACTTGTTTATTATAAAACACTTACATAAAATATAAGTAAAAGAATTCCCATAAAATTTATGGTATAAAATTGAGTCCTCTTCCGAGACGCGTTTCACCTTATACAAAAGGCTTTTTCAATCGGTATCCTGCTCGTGTCTTCCTGCTGTTTAAATACCCAGAGAGTCCTTTCTATTGGTTCCTACTGCCTTCCGGATGTCCAAATATGGTAAGGGGTATTCCGATCAGCTGGTGTGAGTTCTCGTGATTCCGGAAGTGACGTATCGCCCTTACCGCAACGTCACTTCCGTTTCGATCGTGGCCGCCATTTAGATTAATGGCAAGCTCCAAGTCCATACATATAACGTTTGTATATGGATTGCAATATATCAAACATATAAAAAAGAAGGGAAAAAAGGGGAGATCAATTCTGCAGTTTAGTTGTATAAGTATATTAGTAAGACAATAAGCCCAATAGAGATTTGCTCGAAAAGGGATAAATTTTAAGTCTTTTTGTATTGAGCAACAGCCTCTATTCGGCTGTGTAAATGAATAATCATTATAAACTTGTATCTAAGATGTTAAATATATAAGTCAATTTCCAGTGCCTTTACTATCCTAAAAGAATACAGCCACTTATATTAAGCTATGTAAATAAATTGTCTTATCGATCTTTTATATAAGATGTTAAATATATGAATAAATTTTCAATATTAATGTTGTCTTAAAGGGATATACAGCCAATTAAATATTGGTAAAAATATAGATGTCGGCATGTCTCAACCATATGGAATAGCCTGTTCTATTTATTATATACATACATTAGTCAGATATATATTAATCCTAAGTGGTATTATTGTCTTAAAGGGATACAATATCAATTTGATTATCAGAAGGATGTGCTCAACATTCAAAAAAAGCTGTATATTTCATCATAGTGAGAATCATATACAGGCTGAGATGAAGAGGAAAAGGGGAAATACTTAAAAGAAAAAACTTTATAAAAAATGACAAAGTTCGAAATCATGGTTAAGACCTCTAGGGTGCAGAGTGTCCAATTCGAATATCCACTTCATCTCAGCCTTACCCATCTTCCTCACCAGATCATCACCTCTCCAATCTGTGACTACCTTTTGGATGCCCTTAAATTGTAACCCTTTTGGATCACTATTGTGCATATTTTTAAAATGAAGTGATACATTATGTTTAACAAATCAATTTTTCACATTCCTAACGTGCTCCTGTATTCTCACCTGCAGAGGGCGTGTTGTCCGCCCAATGTATAGGAGGCCACAGGGGCACGTTAGCATGTAAATTACTTTTTTGGTGTGGCAGGTGATAATATCTTTTATTTTATAGTTCTTATTAGGTTCATTTGGATTTGCAAATTCCTTAATTGTTCTTTTAGGGTTGTTAGTATGCCTGCAGGCCCCGCAAATACCACAGCCATAAAACCCTTTAGATTCATTGAAGGGGTTTAGAACTTCTTTAACTCTGGTCGAATTGTTATTGGAAAGGCTATTTCTTAAATTCGATACTCCCCTATAGATAATTTTGGGTTTCTCCGGTAGGAGAGTATTTAGTATTTCGTCATTTTTAAGGATAGACCAATGTTTATGGATTACTTTTCTAACTTGTTTGCTCTGTATGTTAAAATCACAAATAAAGGCCAGTTCACTGTCCGCAGAGGTGGTGGGTTTCACTTTATATTTTAAAAGGGGTTCTCTTTCTCTAAGACTTATCTCCTCATAAGCGCTATCAAGTAGCTGTCTTTCGTAGCCCTTATCTGAGAAGTCCGTCATGATCTTTTGTGCTTGTTTATGAAACGTAGCAATATCGGTGCAGTTACGTCTTACTCTAAGAAGTTGTGCCTTAGGGGCGTTAAGGAGCCAAGGTGAGTAATGGCAACTATTGCCCTCGATGTAACTGTTTACGTCGACCTTTTTAAAAAAGGTACTGGTCTTAATGGTGTTACTTTCAATAAAAATGTTGAGATCGAGGAATTCAACAGAATTCTTACTGCTGTTTCGGGTAAGTTTGATGCCCCAATCATTATTCTCAACACTCGAAAAAAAGAGATCAAGAGACTCACTGCTGCCCTTCCAAACAAAAAAGATATCATCTATATAACGATGATAGGACACCAGGTTTGCATCCCACCTACGGTCACCAAAAACAAACAAATGTTCCCAGTATGACATGAACAAATTGGCGTAGCTGGGTGCAAACCTGGTGCCCATCGCCGTTCCGCAGATTTGCAGGTAAAATGCCTCACTAAACCAAAAATAGTTGTTGTGGAGTATCCAGTTGATTCCCTCCAAAATGAAATCAATCTGAGTTTGTGGGAAATGTTCAGATTTTTCGAGGAAAAACTTTGTCGCTTCACATCCTCTACTATGTTGTATGATGGTATACAAGGAGTGAACGTCGGCTGTGACTAGCCAGCATTCATCATCCCATACAACATCTTTAAGGACCTGCAGGACATTAATGGTATCTTTCAGATGACCTTTGCAGTTCTTCACTATGGGCTGTAGGCATTGGTCGATGTATTGAGAAAGCCTGCTCGATATAGATCCTATTCCTGAGATGATAGGACGCCCAGGGGGTTTAGTGATGTGCTTGTGGATCTTTGGCAGGTAATAGAAAACAGGAATCCTGGGATGGTGGATATTTAGAAATTCTGATTCTTTCTTATTCAGGATACCTTCTAACTTGCCTTTATCTAGCAGTTTAGTGTAGCTGACCTTGATATCGCTAGTGGGGTCTTTATTTAGAACAATGTATGTTGTAGTGTCACCAAGTAACCTATTGGATTCTGCAATATAGTCCTCTTTCTCGATAAGGACAATCCCCCCCCCCCTTATCGGCCGGTTTAATGACCAATGTGTTATCATTTTTAAACTTCTTTAGGCTTTCTCTCTCTTGAAAAGTAAGATTATATTCATTCTTACCAATAGGTTTGATACGTTTGATATCCCTCATGACCATTTTTTCAAATGTTGACATCTCGTCTGAGATGCAAAACTTGGGAAAAAAACTAGATTTCTCTTTGAGTTCCGTATGCACAAATTCATCATTTGTTTCAATCGGCATAGGTCTTATTGATGGTTTTTTATGAAAAAAATTTTTTAGACACATTTTTCTTTTAAACCTGTTAAGGTCCAAATAGGTGCTAAATTAATCCAGTGTCCTAGTCGGGGCAAATTTAAGGCCCTTTTCAAGTAATGATTGTTGTGATTTGGAAAGCACTCTATTCGTGAGGTTGAAGATACCATTCTTGATTATTTTTTGTCTTTTTTTCCTCTTTTGTAGAGATATTCCTCCTCTAATTCCCCTTCCTCTATGGATCTCCGCCTCTTTCCTAATGGGGAGCATTTGTATCTCTCCCTCTCCTGAAGTTCCCAAAAATCCTCTTGTCTTGGTGAATGGTCTAGGTGTGCAAATCTATTGTATAGAGGGACATTACCCTCCTCTTTTCTCTCTGATCTATTCACATATGGTTGGCGTTTGTCAAAATATACAGTCTGTTTCTTCCATCTATATGTGTCCCTTCCATTAGAGCGGTCGTTTCCTTTCTTATTGGGGGAGACAACATTTCTTCTACCGTGGCTATACTTTGTCTCCAGTTTGTAACTTGGTCTATTATTTATTTTGGTTTGGGGTTCTTTATGAAAAGGAGTGTCGTTATTGGAATACCTCCTACCAGAAGGACCTTTGTGGGTATTTGGATAGTAAGATATACTTCTATCCGGAATGTTTCTTTTAGAATACTTTATTCTTTGAGAATTATTTACATTATTATAGTTATACTTGGAGTATGTCCTGACTCTATTATTAGCATAGTCATTTTTGTCCCTCAAATATTTTCTCTTTTTCGTTTCAATTACAGTTTTCTCCATTTTTTCTAAATTATCTTTTATATCCTCCGTAATAGAGGTATATTCTTCTGAGGAGGTGTGATTTATTAAGTAATTCTGTAGTTCATCAATTTTTTTATCTAATTTTGCCAGATTATGCCGGCGTCTCTCAATAATTAGGTCCATTAGTCCAAAAGAGAAACTTTCTAATTTTTTGTTCCATTCAGTCATAAAGTCTTCTTCCTCTTGATCAAAGGATGGATCCTTTGAAAACCTTAGACCTCTTGGTGTGATCTTCTCTCTATTATATTTTTCAAGGGTTGCTATTTCCCACTTATTTTTAATCTCTTTCCCTAATGTTTTCTCTAACATAAATCTACAATCTTGTAGTTGTATTTTATGTGATTGGTTAATACTCATGGCATCTAGTTCTTCATCGTTGAACAAAGCATCAATATTTTTACTACATCTGTTTCTATTTTCAAATAACGACATTATATAAATGGCAGCCTGCACAGGTACAGAGGTAAATATACAACAGAAAAGTGATAACAAATAAACCGTGCTTGTATAGGCGCTCAGATTTGTAATGTAGTAAAGAGCCTGGTTCCACTAAGCAGCTCAACACACGTGAAGGTACCTCCAACCTTAACACAATAACATGCAGAATAGTGGGGTAATGAAAGTAGGAAGGTCACAACAAACAAGACCCAGTGGAGCGCTAGTAAATTAAATAAACTCACCCTTTTACAAAGGGATATAAAGTACGTGGGAATCTAGAGAAAAAATATAATCGAGACAATGGTGTAGTATGTATGAACTTATTATTCATAGAGAGAAGGTTATGTTATGACACACTCACATGGTACAGAGCCTGAAAGAGATAGGCTCAAATCATAAGCGCAGGGGTGTTATAAAGCAAACACCAAGCTTCTTCAATGGCTTAATAGCAGTCCTCAAAGAAAGGGAGAAAAAAGGAGACAACGGACCAGAGTCCTGGTGTATTATCCTCAACCCAGAGTGGTAACAAAATCGATACAATTGCTTGCTCACCTTTAAGAGAGCCAATCCAAACTGGGCTCTCAGTGTAATAAGTAGTGTGCCTTTAAGAGGGCACCGCTCTTCTTTATAGCAGGAAAGTAGATGCAGGTAGTAGGCTCAAATGTAAAAAAAACTTGTTTATTATAAAACACTTACATAAAATATAAGTAAAAGAATTCCCATAAAATTTATGGTATAAAATTGAGTCCTCTTCCGAGACGCGTTTCACCTTATACAAAAGGCTTTTTCAATCGGTATCCTGCTCGTGTCTTCCTGCTGTTTAAATACCCAGAGAGTCCTTTCTATTGGTTCCTACTGCCTTCCGGATGTCCAAATATGGTAAGGGGTATTCCGATCAGCTGGTGTGAGTTCTCGTGATTCCGGAAGTGACGTATCGCCCTTACCGCAACGTCACTTCCGTTTCGATCGTGGCCGCCATTTAGATTAATGGCAAGCTCCAAGTCCATACATATAACGTTTGTATATGGATTGCAATATATCAAACATATAAAAAAGAAGGGAAAAAAGGGGAGATCAATTCTGCAGTTTAGTTGTATAAGTATATTAGTAAGACAATAAGCCCAATAGAGATTTGCTCGAAAAGGGATAAATTTTAAGTCTTTTTGTATTGAGCAACAGCCTCTATTCGGCTGTGTAAATGAATAATCATTATAAACTTGTATCTAAGATGTTAAATATATAAGTCAATTTCCAGTGCCTTTACTATCCTAAAAGAATACAGCCACTTATATTAAGCTATGTAAATAAATTGTCTTATCGATCTTTTATATAAGATGTTAAATATATGAATAAATTTTCAATATTAATGTTGTCTTAAAGGGATATACAGCCAATTAAATATTGGTAAAAATATAGATGTCGGCATGTCTCAACCATATGGAATAGCCTGTTCTATTTATTATATACATACATTAGTCAGATATATATTAATCCTAAGTGGTATTATTGTCTTAAAGGGATACAATATCAATTTGATTATCAGAAGGATGTGCTCAACATTCAAAAAAAAGCTGTATATTTCATCATAGTGAGAATCATATACAGGCTGAGATGAAGAGGAAAAGGGGAAATACTTAAAAGAAAAAACTTTATAAAAAATGACAAAGTTCGAAATCATAGTTAAGACCTCTAGGGTGCAGAGTGTCCAATTCGAATATCCACTTCATCTCAGCCTTACCCATCTTCCTCACCAGATCATCACCTCTCCAATCTGTGACTACCTTTTGGATGCCCTTAAATTGTAACCCTTTTGGATCACTATTGTGCATATTTTTAAAATGAAGTGATACATTATGTTTAACAAATCCATTTTTCACATTCCTAACGTGCTCCTGTATTCTCACCTGCAGAGGGCGTGTTGTCCGCCCAATGTATAGGAGGCCACAGGGGCACGTTAGCATGTAAATTACTTTTTTGGTGTGGCAGGTGATAATATCTTTTATTTTATAGTTCTTATTAGGTTCATTTGGATTTGCAAATTCCTTAATTGTTCTTTTAGGGTTGTTAGTATGCCTGCAGGCCCCGCAAATACCACAGCCATAAAACCCTTTAGATTCATTGAAGGGGTTTAGAACTTCTTTAACTCTGGTCGAATTGTTATTGGAAAGGCTATTTCTTAAATTCGATACTCCCCTATAGATAATTTTGGGTTTCTCCGGTAGGAGAGTATTTAGTATTTCGTCATTTTTAAGGATAGACCAATGTTTATGGATTACTTTTCTAACTTGTTTGCTCTGTATGTTAAAATCACAAATAAAGGCCAGTTCACTGTCCGCAGAGGTGGTGGGTTTCACTTTATATTTTAAAAGGGGTTCTCTTTCTCTAAGACTTATCTCCTCATAAGCGCTATCAAGTAGCTGTCTTTCGTAGCCCTTATCTGAGAAGTCCGTCATGATCTTTTGTGCTTGTTTATGAAACGTAGCAATATCGGTGCAGTTACGTCTTACTCTAAGAAGTTGTGCCTTAGGGGCGTTAAGGAGCCAAGGTGAGTAATGGCAACTATTGCCCTCGATGTAACTGTTTACGTCGACCTTTTTAAAAAAGGTACTGGTCTTAATGGTGTTACTTTCAATAAAAATGTTGAGATCGAGGAATTCAACAGAATTCTTACTGCTGTTTCGGGTAAGTTTGATGCCCCAATCATTATTCTCAACACTCGAAAAAAAGAGATCAAGAGACTCACTGCTGCCCTTCCAAACAAAAAAGATATCATCTATATAACGATGATAGGACACCAGGTTTGCATCCCACCTACGGTCACCAAAAACAAACAAATGTTCCCAGTATGACATGAACAAATTGGCGTAGCTGGGTGCAAACCTGGTGCCCATCGCCGTTCCGCAGATTTGCAGGTAAAATGCCTCACTAAACCAAAAATAGTTGTTGTGGAGTATCCAGTTGATTCCCTCCAAAATGAAATCAATCTGAGTTTGTGGGAAATGTTCAGATTTTTCGAGGAAAAACTTTGTCGCTTCACATCCTCTACTATGTTGTATGATGGTATACAAGGAGTGAACGTCGGCTGTGACTAGCCAGCATTCATCATCCCATACAACATCTTTAAGGACCTGCAGGACATTAATGGTATCTTTCAGATGACCTTTGCAGTTCTTCACTATGGGCTGTAGGCATTGGTCGATGTATTGAGAAAGCCTGCTCGATATAGATCCTATTCCTGAGATGATAGGACGCCCAGGGGGTTTAGTGATGTGCTTGTGGATCTTTGGCAGGTAATAGAAAACAGGAATCCTGGGATGGTGGATATTTAGAAATTCTGATTCTTTCTTATTCAGGATACCTTCTAACTTGCCTTTATCTAGCAGTTTAGTGTAGCTGACCTTGATATCGCTAGTGGGGTCTTTATTTAGAACAATGTATGTTGTAGTGTCACCAAGTAACCTATTGGATTCTGCAATATAGTCCTCTTTCTCGATAAGGACAATCCCCCCCCCTTATCGGCCGGTTTAATGACCAATGTGTTATCATTTTTAAACTTCTTTAGGCTTTCTCTCTCTTGAAAAGTAAGATTATATTCATTCTTACCAATAGGTTTGATACGTTTGATATCCCTCATGACCATTTTTTCAAATGTTGACATCTCGTCTGAGATGCAAAACTTGGGAAAAAAACTAGATTTCTCTTTGAGTTCCGTATGCACAAATTCATCATTTGTTTCAATCGGCATAGGTCTTATTGATGGTTTTTTATGAAAAAAATTTTTTAGACACATTTTTCTTTTAAACCTGTTAAGGTCCAAATAGGTGCTAAATTTATCCAGTGTCCTAGTCGGGGCAAATTTAAGGCCCTTTTCAAGTAATGATTGTTGTGATTTGGAAAGCACTCTATTCGTGAGGTTGAAGATACCATTCTTGATTATTTTTTGTCTTTTTTTCCTCTTTTGTAGAGATATTCCTCCTCTAATTCCCCTTCCTCTATGGATCTCCGCCTCTTTCATAATGGGGAGCATTTGTATCTCTCCCTCTCCTGAAGTTCCCAAAAATCCTCTTGTCTTGGTGAATGGTCTAGGTGTGCAAATCTATTGTATAGAGGGACATTACCCTCCTCTTTTCTCTCTGATCTATTCACATATGGTTGGCGTTTGTCAAAATATACACTCTGTTTCTTCCATCTATATGTGTCCCTTCCATTAGAGCGGTCGTTTCCTTTCTTATTGGGGGAGACAACATTTCTTCTACCGTGGCTATACTTTGTCTCCAGTTTGTAACTTGGTCTATTATTTATTTTGGTTTGGGGTTCTTTATGAAAAGGAGTGTCGTTATTGGAATACCTCCTACCAGAAGGACCTTTGTGGGTATTTGGATAGTAAGATATACTTCTATCCGGAATGTTTCTTTTAGAATACTTTATTCTTTGAGAATTATTTACATTATTATAGTTATACTTGGAGTATGTCCTGACTCTATTATTAGCATAGTCATTTTTGTCCCTCAAATATTTTCTCTTTTTCGTTTCAATTACAGTTTTCTCCATTTTTTCTAAATTATCTTTTATATCCTCCGTAATAGAGGTATATTCTTCTGAGGAGGTGTGATTTATTAAGTAATTCTGTAGTACATAGATAGCCAGAGAATCATGGGAGTTGTAGTTCAGCAACATCTGGGGGGCTGGAGTTTGAGGACCCCTGATGTATGGTATTTGTCATTTCAACCTTTTTTAGTTTTAGATATCCATTCTTTACTAAGTATTTTCATAAATGGGAATATTTCTTTTATTTTAAACTGGTATTTAAAGAAACCTGTCATAACAATTTAGATGACTCAGGTTATGTTCTTGACAAAATTGAAAGTGATATTTAATTCTATATTTCAATATACATGGGCTGCAATGAAATGTTTTTATTTCACCTGTTTGAATTATTTTTCTGTTTTCTACTCAAAACCAAATTTGTTTTGGGTTTCGGCAAAACTAGTATAACAAACTTCAGGAAGCAGTCAATAATTTCATGATGTTACCAATATATTTGAGACAGGATTTTTGTAGTAACCAACATATTAAGATTGTAAATCAATATTTCACAGAAAGTTAGGCTAATGTGATTTGACAGAAACCACATGTTGCAAATAAGTGATTTGAGAGCCATACCTTCCATCTAGAATATTAATATCATTATATGTTAGAATGATATTAAATATGACATATCTCCTTAGTTTTGGTAAGTTTAAGCTTACTCAGTGAGGTCATTTCAGTAAGGTATCAGTTATAACATGACAGCAAGTATTATTTCATACTATTGTGTGTTACGTGAAAAGCTGCTGTTCATTAGAATATAGAATTTGACTGATATTGGAAGGAATTGTATTAATTCATAATTCAGGGCATTTAAGGCACTTACAAATGGAATAGCTTCACTTTTACAGTATAAGAATTGTGTATATTTTCATATATTGCCAACCACAAAGTTTTTATACCAGCCTTGTAAAAATAATAAAATAATGTGGTGTATTATGCATAAATCTTTGTCATTTCTGGCCCCAGGGCCAGATTAAGAGCCCAGTGGGCCTGGTGCTGACAATTATGATGGGCCTAATTACAAAATCTTATTTACCAAAAACACTAAAACAGTCCTACCCCCTAAGCATCATGTATCTGATGTAGATGGTGCTGGAGGGAAACTCATAGGATGCAGCTATGAGAAAACACATACCCTCTATTCTAATCTCACGCTTTCATCTTCAAGTAAACCCATACCCCCTAACAGCAGTGTCCAGTAAAGCAGGAAGTCTATGGATGGGGTAAAAGGGTGGGCCACTGACACAAATCTGCCGAAAGGGGCGAACATACACAAAAAGGGGGCATGTCTGTGTCCCCATGTCTCCCAGTCCTTTAGTGTCTGTGTCCCCATTTTTCCCAGTGTCCCCATGTCACTAGGGGGCATGTCTGTGTCCCCATGTCTCCCAGTACCTTAGTGTCTGTGTCCCCATGTCTCCCAGTGTCCCCATGTCACTAGGACACTAGAGGACATTGAGAGACATGGGGACACTGAGAGACCCGAGGACACCGACTCTTGGGGACACTGGGAGACATGGAGAAATGGGGACACTGGTTGATTTTGGGACACGAGGGGACATGGGAGACATGGGACACTGAGACACTGTGTTACATAGGGGATACTGTGATATATTGTGGACATTGGAGACTTGATAAAGACCTGGGTACAGGTCAAAATGTTGTGGTGTCCAATAAACCTGTTTAAATCTATCACAGTGAGTTCCTGAGATTTTTTGTTCTTCTATACTAGGGGACACTGGGACACTTGGGGACACTGAGAGACTAGGGGATTCTGAGAGACTAAGGGACACTGAGACACTGCGGATGCTTAGAGACACCAGGGACACTGGGAGACATGGGGCACTGAGACACTCTGATACATAGGGGACACTGTGATACATAGGTGACACTGGAGACAGGTCGAAACGTTGAGTGCCTGATATTTTTCTTTTATACTAGGGGACACTGAGACATTAGGAGACATGGGGACATTGGGAGACATTGAGAGACATGGGGACTTTGGGAGACTAGAAAACACTGAGACACTGGCACACTACGGACATTGAGAGGCACCAGGGACACTGGGAGACATGGGGATACGGAGATACTAGGGACACTGGCTGGGAGACATGGGAACACTGGGAGTGTCCCCTGTCTCCCAGGTCTCAAAGTCGCCCAGTGTCCCCATGTCTCCCTGTGTCCCCATGTCTCTCAGTGTTCCCATGTTGCCTAGTGTCCCCTAGTGTTTGTATCCCCATGTCTCCCAGTGTCACTTAGAGTCTGTGTCCCCATGTCTTCCAGTGTCCCAATGTCACTAGGACACTTAGAGACATTGGGACACTGGGAGAGACATGGGGACACAGAAACTGGGAGAGACATGGGGACACTGAGATACATAGGGACACTGGGAGAATAGGGAACTTTGGGAGACTAGGGACACAAACACCCCGCGGATCAGTGAGTAGAGAGAGGCAGGGAGGGAGATGCTGTAACTTCTCATCCCTGCCTCTCTCCACACAAACAGCAACCCCTACTGGCCGGCACTGGTATTGCAGCATAATCTCTGTTTATACTGAGACAGTCATTTGTATTGCCGGTATTACTGCAATATCGGCACCGGCTAGGCAGCCTCAAATAACTGAGAAATACTTCTGAGAAATACCTGGCAACCATAAGAAATACATGATAAATACCTGGCAACCCTAAGAGTAGTGTATGTAAAAAAAATATATATATATATATTTTTTTTTTAAATCAATGGGCCTGGGCCTGGGCCTGGGCTTGGGCCTGAAGCTGGAGCTCCATCAGCCCCTATGTTAATCCAGCCCTGTCTGGCCCCACTGTTCAATATCTACTTTTCACGAGGCTATGTTAGTCAGTATTTATCAAAGGGCTTGGTAAACAATAAAATATGAGTAGAGCGTCATGACGTGCGGACGTGCTGAGGCGTGCTGACGCGCTGACGGCGTGATGACGGAGGAGGAGGGGCGGCCCGCCATGTAATGGCGCGCCCGGCGGGAGACGACCTCGAGAACCACTAGGTTTTTTCTTCTCCCGTATCGCATGCCATCAAACTGGAAAACTGAAAGGGGGCACCTAGAACTGCAGCAATTTGTAATTATATTGGCGGCAGTTCGACCTTCTGCAGCCCTGAGTGAGTAGAGGGGCAGCCAGCTTTTTACCCACGCTGGATTCCCGGACTTCCGAGTCTCAGCCCCTAATGAACAGCCACGCTGAAAAGTGATACGTGACAGTCGGATTTCCAGCGACGCTTCAGTGTGGTAATACATATCAGCCGCTGGGCTGTCTCAATCTGCTGTGTGTATGCTACAGTCTGAACAATTAGAAGGATAACGAAAAAAAAGAGGCTATAACTTCCTGCTAAATGTCTTCCCAAGTTTGGGGGGTATAATCTGTCTTGAATGCACAATATGTTTAAATCCTGATATATACAAGTACAGAGCATTATAATTGCACCTTGGGAGCACTATAGTGGATGTACATATTTTCTTTATTGATCTGTTGCATCCTCAAGACGCTTAAATATATCAAGTGGCAATATATCTGTTAAATTCAGCCCACCCAATATCTGAGCAACTGTATTTCATTCTCTACTCTATGTGACTCTTGATTATGGCTGCTAAAAAGACACACGATTCAAAATCCTCCTTGAGGAAGGAGAAAAAAGATACAACTCAGGACAAATCTTTATCAACTTATTTCTCTCCCCAACATAAAAATTCTAAACAGAAGATGAACGACACGGATGCCAGCTTAGAATGCTTTGACTCAGAGGCCAATAAAGAGCCTTTAACAATTACTTTTTTTTGTTCTACCTTAAAGGACAATCTGCAACAGATTAAAATGGAGCTTGCTACAACAGCCACAGAAATAAAATCAGAAATTAAACAAGAAATAAATGTACTTGCTGCAAAAATAGACAAATTCGAGGATCAAATTAAAGAGCTGGAATTCACTGTAAAAAATCTAGCAGAAGACTGCCAAATGGCCAATCATAAGATTTCAGACCTGGAGTCTAAATTGAACGGTATCGAAGACCGGTCTAGACGTAAAAATTTGCGTTTTAGAAATATAGCAGAAAAGGGAAGACCAGAAGATGTAAGACAAACCCTGATGGAATATTTTTCTGCGCTGGGGGTGGAGTGTAATTCACATAATCACTTAATAGAAAGATGCCATAGACTTTTCAAACCTCAATCCATTCAGAACGACGCTCCGCGAGATATCATTGCATGTTTCAATACAGACGACTATAAAGAAAAAGTTTGGAAAGCCGTAAGAGAGAATCAGCTAACCTCGGGCTGTTTTCAAAATGTAAAAGTATTCCAGGACTTATCCTTCGAGACGAGAACAAAAAGGAAAATTTTTAATCCAGCAATCCAAGTTCTTAGACGCCATGATATAAAATACAGGTGGCTTTACCCGCCCAAAATAAGCCTGTCTTTTGAAGGGAAAAGAGAGGTATTTGAGTCAAATACTAAATTGCTGGACTGGCTGAAAGGGAACAAATTGACTTTGTAAATATATGAGTCAGGGGCCAGGGCCAGATTCTGATACTATAAGGAAAGAAAGGGAAAGAATTTTTTTTTTTTTTTTTTTGCGTTTATGGTGTAAAGGATATGTTGGTGGTTTCTGGGTGTGATAATGGTAATATATCAGAAATAACCCCTATATTTGGTAGGTGAGCAACCAATTTTGACCTTACAAGTGTTAAGTAGCAAAGATGTTTTCACTTTGTGAGGAGTTTATGTAAAGGGCTCATATTGAAAGGGTTACTGTAAATAATAGCCTGCACTATGGGTTTTTAACACTAAGGCGATGGTAAATAATTTGACAATAATTTGACAAAAATGTGTGTGTAAGTAAATAATTGTTGTATCATATTTTAATTTAATTTAGAACGATACTATTTCACAGTAAGGTTTGATTCAAATTCGGGAGTAACACAAATATATTGATATACACGGATATAAAGATACAACTCAATACAACACAGAGATATAGTATTGAGAAATAAGAAAGACCTCATTGAGGTACATTGATAAAATATAATTCCACACGGGGATATAATATTCTGTAATTGGGATAGGATACATACACTAATTGATAATTTTTGAAATAGTTGCTTGTATAGTTTTATATTACATAAGTGGTTACTACATATACATACACTATGTAGGTCAATTTTTTGTAGACCAATAGGGAGGGGTATACTTAGACACACACTGAAATAACGATACAACACAAAAAAATACAGTGCATATATATTTCGATAGATGATATGATTTGTCAGACTCGTGAGGCTAACTGACATTTTTTGTTTATTATCAACAAAATAGATGCTTTACAATAGTCTCATTAATAGAATAACTTGAGAAAGTGGAGCTGGTTTAAATTTTGTACATATGACGATATATGTCCTTAAGAGGAGAAAGAGAAAAAAAAGGGCAAGGGTTTTTTTTTTTTTGTTTTTTTTTCTTCTCTCTTTGGGGGGAAATTATGGTCTGGATTTATAATGCAAATAGACAGGTGTTCCTAGCAATGTTTAATATATAATCTACATAAATGGTTCATAAAGGAATATCCTAAGTAAGTGATAAATGTAGGCATCAAAGAAAGTATAAAAAATGTATAACTATATAACTTATCTATTTTTTTTTTTTTCCTTTCTTTGATCAGGTATAGTGGTTTCCTCC
This sequence comes from Pelobates fuscus, assembly GCF_036172605.1. NCBI lineage: Eukaryota > Metazoa > Chordata > Amphibia > Anura > Pelobatidae > Pelobates > Pelobates fuscus. The sequence continues at coordinate 35,553,567 of NC_086325.1, forward strand.
AAGGCGTTTTTTCTGGGCCCTTTGGTAGGCTCGCCCCTCTTGGTGTAGTGATACTACATTGTTGCCGTTGATTTCTAATACTACCGGAAATCTACGGTTAAAATAGAGTAGAAAGAACCACCTTCTCTCTAATCTAGCTGTATGCTGGATGACCATGTTGGATCTTTTCCGATCCAATTTTAATGTGATAGAGTTTTTTGTAGTTTGTTTTTTGGTTGGTTTTTCTTCTTTTTATGTTTTTGTGTGTTTTTCCGCGCTCAGAGCATATGAATTCATTGACAAATGTATGGCAAAAAAGGATAATAGTACTCCTATCTGGGGTGACTGGGGGTTTAAATATAAATATACCCGACTAATTTTCTGTAGTCACAGATGTTAAAATTATTATCTTTAAATGTTCTAGGTTTAAACACGAACAAAAAAAGGAGTAGATTATACGATACCCTTAGTGAACATAACATTCAAGTGGCATTCTTACAGGAAACTCATTGGTTGCAAGATCTTAAACAAAGATGGGGTGGGGATAAATTTACCAATATTGTCCATGCTTCTTTAAAAGACAAGAAAAAAAAGAGGAGTTGCAGTCGTCTTCAATAGTAATATTGAATTGGTAATCGAATATATTGAACTAGACCCAGAAGCCAGATATATAATTATTGTATGCGTAATGGATAAAAAGACCTATACCTTAGTAAATGTTTATTTACCGAATGTCGACCCAATGACAAAATTCTCATCAATAATGGATAGAGTGGACAAAGTATCTAAGGGGTATTTAATTATAGCGGGCGATTTTAATTGTGTGGGAGACCCCAAAATGGATAAGACTTATATCTCTACTACTACAAATGATAAAAGAACTGTCAAACAATCTAAGAAACTAAATAATATCTGTAAACAATATAACCTTCACGACATATGGAGATTATTACATCCAACTGATAAAGACTATTCCCATCAATCGTGCGTGCGTGCATGGTTCATACGCTCGTATTGATTTTTGTTTATTAGAGGCTAAAGCGATACCCTTATGCAACTCAATTGAAATCAAAGAGAGTCTATGGTCCGACCATAGCCTTATTTTAGTAGACTTTGGTAATAAATCTCCAAGGGCGTATAATACTTGGAGACTGAATGACGCTCTCATAAATGACCCGAAGAATAAGGAAGAAATAACCCAATTATTAAAATTTTTTTGGTTAGAAAATAGTCCCTCCGATACTTCGCCGGCAAACAATTGGTGTACACACAAATCAGTTATGCGTGGCTACTTAATTAAATTAGCACATATAATGAGGTCTATAAATGGGAAGACCCTAACAGATTTGTATATTGAGTTTTATAATCTATCTAAATTAAATAAACAAAACCCATCTACAGAAACAAAAACTAAGTTAAATGTGTTACAAAAACAAATTAATTTCAAAGTGGAACAAAAAATTAAATTAAATATCCATAAACTAAGACTAAAAAATTACTATACTGGTAATAGAGCCAATAAGAACTTATCTAAAAGACTTCTAAATCATTATGCAAAAAACAGGGTGGAACAATTGATTGATGGCCAAAAGATCTATTCGACACCTGCTGCAATAGGGGACAGATTCAATCAATTTTATGAAGATCTGTATAATCTTAAACTGTCGCCTAATCTAAAAGCTATTCAAAACTATCTAGCCGATATCCAGATCCCAAAAGTCACACCTCAGGATCTACTAATCTTAAATAGGATCATCTCGGTTGATGAAGTCAAATTTCAAATTAATAGACTTCCTACTAACAAAACTCCGGGCCCTGACGGCTTCACGAATATATATTATAAACAAATGCAGTCCCTATTAATTAATCCTTTAACAGATATGTTTAATCAAATAGCTTTAAATAAATCTTTTCCAACTGAATTACTACAGGCCAATATTATTCCGATACTGAAACCTGATAAACCCAGCCACAATCCTAGTAACTATAGACCTATAGCCTTAATTAATGTGGACATGAAGATCTATGCGGCCATTATCGCTGATAGAATCAAGACTATTGTCGCGACGCTGATCCATCCAGATCAGATAGGGTTTGTGCCGGGCAGGCAAGCGTCCAACAATATTAGGAGAATAATTGATACTTTGGACTGGGCTAATAGAAATAGGAAGCCCTTCCTGGTCCTGTCATTAGATGCTGAAAAAGCTTTCGACAGGGTCGGGTGGGGCTACCTCAGCGAACTTCTTATTGCTTTTGGGTTCACTGGCTGGATACATGACGCCATTATGGCCCTATATTCCTTCCCCACTGCTAGAACGGTGGGTCCAAACATTACAGCAGGGTGGTTTGCACTCAAAAATGGTACACGACAAGGTTGTCCTCTTTCCCCCCTGCTGTATATATTGTCTATTGAGCCTTTGGCAATCAATATTAGGAATAATCCCCTAATCCAAGGTGTCCAAACGAACATGATGGATATCAAGATATCACTATACGCGGATGATGCGTTACTTACTCTTACATCTCCAGAGTCCTCTTTAAAAGCGCTAATGATTGAAATTAAAAGGTACTCCAATATTTCTAACTTTAAATTAAATATAACTAAAACCACAGTAATGTTTTTGAATCTGAACAATGATCTGGTAAATACCTTAACCCACTCCTATAAATTTATATGGACAGACTCAGAATTAAACTATCTGGGACTATTTATAACTGCCAATGTGACAGACATAATGGAGAGGAATACAATGTTTTTCATGAGAAATATGAATCTCAAACTTAAAAGATGGAAAAATTTAGAAACCTCCTGGCAAGGTAAAATAAATATTATTAATTCATATATTTTGCCTAAATGGCTATATATGTTCTCTATGATGCCACTCAAAGTCCCGGGGTCTTGGTTGGCTATGATCCAATCCAGCTTCAATAATTTTATCTGGAATAATAAAAAACCCAGAATTGCTCAAAAGATCTTAACTAAAAAACTGTCCAATGGTGGATTAAATTACCCTAGTATTACCTACAGTTATTATGCAAATATTATTAGACATATCTATCTCCTTCAGGACCCAGTGCAGGTCCCTGAACCATGGTATATTTTAGAGTCTGAAATGGTGCAAACAGACACATTGCAATTTTTGATGTGGACAGTCACAAACAATTCTTTAATCAACACGTTTAAGAACTCCACGATATTATTTCAAGTTTTGGAAGAGTGGATAACAATTAAGAAAAAATTAGGCCTAATTAATAAGATACCCAAGACATGTACACTAGATATACTGCAAATCCTTATAAAAGATTTTTCTCTAAAGAACTGGGCTAATGCAGATAAAATTAAGTTATTACAAATTATGCAAGGCGATAATATTTTGTCATTTCAGACCTTAATTGATATTTTTCATATTCCATCTAGAGAAATTTTCACTTATTTGCGGATAAAAAACTTCATACACAAAAACGTGCTCAAATCGACTTCTATTTTTGCTAAAAATTTGGAAGTTATGTTTAAGTCTCAATCTATTAAAAAAAGCATGTCTGTTGCCTCATCAATGTTGGAACCCCTTAAGGAGTCGCCTTATAGATTGATCAAGACGTGGGAATTAGACTTGAAATTGCAAATTTCGTTAGATGACTGGAACTCCTCTTTAACTCGGGTAAATAAACATATCCATTGTTTGAATCTGTCAGAATGCCACTTCAAAGTTCTCTACAGATGGTATTATACTCCTGTTAGATTAGCCAAAATGTTTCACTCTGCCGAGCCAACTTGTTGGAGATGTGGAAGCCATTTAGGCACCTACATACATATTTGGTGGTCATGTCCAGTTGTTAAAGCTCTTTGGTCCTGGGCCCTTAATATTTTTGCATCTATGACCGTAGATAGAATTCCGGAGAATGCTGCTTCGGCTCTTTTACATCTGAATTTGCCTTTTGATTCTCAAAAAGAGATCTGTTTTGCCATTCATTGTTTAGTGGCTGCTAAAATTATTATTGCGAGAAATTGGAAAATATCTAAGTCGTTTAATAAACGACTACTGATAGAACAAGTAAGGTACCAAATATCAATGGAACATGAGATGATCAAAAATTCGACTTTCACTTCTAGGAAAAACAATTGGTATTGTGAATGGTTAGATAAATACAGCTTACTATTTGGATAACTACCCCATAGATGGCTATCTCCCAATTTAAGTCATACGAGACATATCGACATCTGTATAAATAGAGAAAGATCTCTTAAACTGAAAATAGAAGTCAATAACCCCAGTACAGGTGGAAGAGAACATATTTTGATTATGCGCTCTGAGTTGGTGGATTTTTTTTTTTTTTTTTTTTTTTGTGTCCTATTGTTGTTTTTCTATGTATGTTAGTATTGATATGCTGGATTATAAGTGAATACGTGACTACTATTTGTGAATACGTGTTATGCATGTTAAATATAAAAGATCTATGTATTTATGTGATAGATGCGCATATATGCTGCTAAGTATTAATTCCTGCATATTTGTTGTATGTCAAAAAAATGAAAAAATGTTTGTCTAATAAAGATTTATATAAAAAAAAAAATATGAGTAGAGCAAAAGTATTATGCATAAGAGTTATAACCATCCAAACTGCCCGCCATATACAAATTACACCAGCTATGACATAATTTCATGTCAGAAATGTCCATAAACACAGGCTGGTTAAAAGAGAGAAAATAAAAACGAGAGAAGATTGAAGTGGCAATGTAATTGGTAATCTATCAAAATCATGGACCAGAAAGAGGACAGGAAGATGATTGGGAGGGAACAAAGTGGAGAATAAATTGAGATGGATAAAAATAAATCTAGTAGATATTTGTATTTATTTTTTTCCAAATCAAATTTTGTCCGACCTTTGCTGAATTTTGGACGAAGGTTTCCAAATGTTGTGTTTAGGGGATAGTTCCCTAATTTGGTATGCTTAAAATGTCAGTCCCACATAAGAGTACCAAATTATGTCCCTAACTACTAAACATTGCCCTACAGGGAATAACAGACATCCAATCAGACACAACAGAAATTTTTAGCTGACTTTTGATTTGTTTCATAACGATAATTTCCAATTTTTTACGCTATACAATGTTAGAATTTCCAAGTCAAATCACATTTTGCACATTTCTATAAACAAGGGTCCTAATTTTTTATACAATGAATATTGGTGTCATGAAATCACACAATGAGACAATCCATTATATTTTACTACTTGATTGTATTAAGAATGTGAGTGAAAGTAGGCACTGGACTCTTAGTTCATGGTAATTCAGAACTAGACAGCTGTACAAAGGCATTAGGCCAGTTTCAGAGAGGATCATGAAATATTGTACCACTTGCTGGAATTGTTAAGCAATGGTAAGAGTGGGTCTTGACAACATGAGGCATTAAGGATTGAAAATATAATTCTCTCAAATGGACATGACCACTAATTATGAAATAACGTTCTGGAGGAATAACATTCAGGTTGAAGTAACTGAAAGGGAGCAAAAAATGTATATAAAGTGGATAGGATTCAGGTACCTGCAAAATAGTGTTTTGTATAATGTTTCATTAAAAAGAATGTAGATCATGTTTAAAATAATTAATGGTATAGAGTTCCTCACTGGAAAGATAGTGTTTTCTATATCTCACTCACACAGGTTTTGGCAGAGGTGAGATTTTGAATGATATGGCAGAGGAGCTAAGAATATATGTCGAAGATGAGACCTAAAGACCACTTAAGATCAAACCCTTTTAAAATGAGTAAATGGGTGTTATCTTGGGAACAATATAATATAAATACATGGTTTTAAGACAGCTGAAGTGTCTAGGGGGCGGGGCCTGGCTACTGAAATGAGCCGACGCGTGATGTTCCAGCTCCAGCTCTGCATGATAAATAATCCAAAAATAAGGGCACAACATAGCCTCAAAAAGCTAAGTGAGGGCCACAAGATGAGAGGTGAAGTTAAGCTGATCGCTCTGGAACCAAACAAGAAAATTTACCTGATGGATGTACCCGAAGGCTGTGTGTGGCCTACAAGCGTGGTCGGCGCGGAGGAGGCGAACACTTCCCCATTGCCATACAAGCCTGGCTGGCGGGGTTACCCCGGTCCCGGGAGACTGTCCTAATACTCTATGGCACCATCAGGGGCTTACTACCCTCGGAAAAGGCAGAGACCGCAAGCGGGCCTCCTAGCACGGCACGGCCATGCTCATTTACCCAGCGGCTTAATGATGTGTTCGTGGCATCCTGGCTTTGCATCGCAGAGAGACAGAGGATCTCTCCTCCGCCCCTTCAACAATCCATTCCGGCGGTGAGCCATGTAGGGGATCCAGCCAAGCTGATGACAGCTGCTGCACCGAAGAGTTGGAACACTGCACAACGACCATCCCCGCCAGAGTCCAGTGATACTGCAGCCAAACAAGGTACCCCTGCAAATGGGCCAACCACATACTCACCTGACATCCACCTTGAAATACTGCGCCCCAGGGGAACCCAGAGTGGAGCAAAGCTGCAAACTTTATCGGACTTTGTAAAGATCCCGGCCTCGGCGGATCCTCGCCCTCTGTTGCCTGCCTTGGGGACGGTTCCTGTATTCTCAATCAGCTACTGTGATATCTTATTCAAATCTCATGTGTTTAACCATTTTATTTTTTATGATTCTCTAATTTTTTTTTTTTCTTACAACCGCTAGGCATGTTTACAGATAGGCTGTTACCTAATAATCTCATAATGACAAATGCCTGTCTGGCAAACTATTCGTGCATTTTTTTTTTTTTTTAAACTCCTGTCTCATAAGCATGTTATTTAACTCGTTTTCATATAACCACTCACATGTCTAGGTAGTCCACATTGATTACATAATTTGTTTTAATATGTACCTCGGACATGTTTAACTAGCCTGTGATCTCGCTACTTACCCAAAAAATGTGTGCAGTTATCTTATATGCCTTGTACTTGTTAATGTATGTACCTTACAATCCTTGTCAATGCTGTTGGAGCAATGCAAGAATGTATGTTAAATATTTGCAACACAAAAATAAAGAATAAAAAAAAAATAAACAGTTGAAGTGTCCTAAATGGTTCGACTAGGGACCCTACACTTGTCAATCTATTTTGTTCCCACCATGACTTGAGCCACAAACAGAGGTTTACAGAGCACTGGAGTGCCACTATGGTCATTTGAGCAAATATATAGTTGCAAAACAAAGGTAAAGCTGAGGCCTCAATAAACGTTTGATTGATATCATGAGACTTGTGGATATTACGTTTGCCAAATAAAGGTGAAAATTTCATCATACAAGTTACTTGTAGTTGCTAAATTAGCTTTTGGAATTAAAAGACAATGAAATATGGGGCGGAGCCTGACCGCAGAGGTGAACGGACACACAAGCCTGCAGCTCCGTGCACACAGCAGCAAAAACGACGAAAAATAGAAACCCTTACCCCTGCAAACCGACCACACTAGTTCACCGGGTCGACCTAGACAACATGGGGCGCAAATCCAAGCGACCAACAACGGACAAATCCGCACCGGGACTCACCATTGGAGACATGTGGAGGCAAGCGCTTGGCGCCAACGGGCCCAAAATGGCCGCGCTCTCCAGTGGCTGCTCAAACTACTCGGATGGACTGTCCGACGACGCTGATGACAACTACTTACCCATGCCGGCACCAGCTCCCTCACAAGCACTGCAACGCACCAAAGCAGGGTCTGACTCCTCACCTGTGACTACAGAAGTGTCACATTTAAACATTTGTTATGAAGGAACACAACTGCAGATTTCGTATAGTTGAATATTTATTAACGAAAGTAAAAGGTAAAGACTTTAATTCCAATTTACAGGTAGCTTTAAGTAGTAAACGATAACTGAAGTCCACAATTACAGGCACTGTAGCTTTAAGTAGTAAATGATAACTGAAGTCCACAGTTACAGGCACTGTAGCTTTAAGGAGTAAATGATAACTGAAGTCCACAGTTACAGGCACTGTAGCTTTAAGGAGTAAACGGTAGTAAATTGCAGACACTGAATCAATAAAGAGTCTCTTAGTAGAGTAAACGGTTTAGGTGATAAGTAATTATAATAGCTGTTCCATACTTTAACTGAAGCAAGACAGATGCAGATAACTGATATGAAGTATGAGTTGAAGTTAGCTGTAACGGGATTGTTTTTACCGTAGGACTTTTGGAGACAGGTAATAACAGCTTTTAGATGCAACTCTTATCACATTGGTTTTACTTAGCTTCCGGCACATAGAACACTGGTTCCCGAGATCTCCTCAGAGGCGTATGAAGAGTGTTTAATCTTTAGTCGTGGATGAGGAGAGGTGAAGGGAACTTTGCAGAGTCTTTCAGTCCGGTCTGGTAGCAGAGGCTTTCACCATGAAGTTGTAGCTGGGTTGTGAGTAAGGAACGTAGTTCAATAATCCAGCCCTGATCAGCTGGTGCAGTCAGATTAAATAGGCAGACCGTGTCATACAGGGGTGTGGCTAGGCTCCGTGGAACCAGGAAGTAAGAGGATACCATAGTTAAGGCATTACAAGAAGTCCTCAAGGCCCTGCTGGCAGATCTACAAAGGAATATCTTGGCGGACATCACGGCGGTACGTACCGACCTGCAGGGGCTGACGGGCCGCATAGGGGCCCTGGAGGGAACTTCCCATACCAACACCCAACAAATTGCCAAACTTCACCTAACTGTACAAGACCTGCAGCAGCAGACCCTGTCACAGGAACACCGCCTTGCAGCCCTAGAGGACTCACGGAGACGAAATAACCTCAAACTCAGGGGAGTCTCCGATGACATCCCTGAGCAGGAACTGCCACACTTCTTAAGCCGCATGCTGGCGGCCATACTGCCTCAGAGGCAGAGAAAAGCCATCATACTGGACAGATTCTTCCGAATCCCTAAACCCAACAAAGCGCCAGCAACAGCCACCAGGGACTTGATCATTACCTTTCAAACCGGGAATGACAAAACAGCGGTCCTCTCAGCACTACGAGACAAATCCCCCCTCAACTTCGAAAATATGTCGATATCGTTTTACGCCGACCTATCGAGCGGCACGCTGGCATGGAGGAGAGCGCTCCGACCGCTCACTTCCCTACTCCAACAACGGGGGACTCCATACCGTTGGCACCAATCCCACAAGCTAATGGTCAAACACGGAAACGAAACATACTACATTCAAGACCTCCAGAGCTCAACAACGCTACTACGGGAGATGGGCCTGACCATGGACTCGCTGCTACAACAGGGAGTACGCAACACCCCTCCCTCAACCCACGCCTGGGATCCAGCAAGAACCACCATTTTCATCCCCCAAGGAAGAACACCCGACTCCTATGCAGCTGTCACTACATGAAGAGCAACACGAACGACCCACGGGCCGAGACTGCATGTATGTTTGATGGACACTACCCATGGTTTTACTGACCCCTGCTACTCACGGACATGGTGACCTCGTTTTACTGTTGTACAGGTTATACCCCATCCTTTCCCCCTTTGACACCCTGCCTGGCTAACAGACACACCACAGACACGCCAGCAGAAGATACTACCAGACATGGTAACTTCTACACATATACACAAGAAGACCGACATACACCATACTAACTCCACCACCGAGTACACAATACTCACTTCACCGCCCCAACAATCACTCATTCACTCATCATAGGCTCAGCAACAACAATTACGGCAATCACACCTCTCTAAGCCATCAAAACGAATCAACAACAGCACATAGAGGGGGGGAACGCACAGGTTTTATGTCTCACGATAATGTATAACATGCTCCGTGTCCATATAACTGTAAGTCATGATCAGTGCACAAGGGACACCTAGCCCACAATCTATTATTACTTGTTCTTTGTATAACCTTGTATTATCTCTGAACTACATTGATCTAGGCAATATGTATAACCTTTTGTGTTTTTGTTTGCCGTTCTGTGACCGCTCTTGGTTCCCCTATCTCACAAGAGCTAAACTCTGTAAACGCATGCACGAGTATTGACAGGCTGGGATAGGTATTCTACTGGAGTCGAGTTACACGCCTCTAACAGCGGTTTTAATTCTGTAACCTCCTACATTTAGCCTAAATCAATCGTACATTCCAGATGTTAGATAGAGAACTACACGGGATTACCACATCTCCATTGCAACACATAGTTAGACTTACTACGTACAGCCTGCTCCATAACTCCTACAGCTAGGCTTAGCTTACAGCGACATAGCTAGTTTTCTTCTACTGGCTTGGTACTAACTTGTTTCACTAACGTACTAAGGTATGTCTTAACTTCAAATGCTTCACCAAGAGATACTTGCACTGCTTACACCTAACCTCATGTCATATCTCTTATAGTGCATAACACACTACTTAATCATTTTACCACCCACATGCCGGATCTCTCCCGGTTTGATGCTCCTGTCTAATTGTTCCCACAGATACGTAAGCTCAAGCATCTACCATACGGCAGTAATTCACTGCAACTTCTCATTCCTGCTCAACATGTTAGTATTTAGTTACATGGCCACTCGGGCATAACCCTGGGCTGTCAGGGATTTTTTCTTATACAGATAAGCTAGGGACTCTTATGCTAGAAAAAATGTTATAATATGTTTTCATTCTTTTAAACCCTGGTTCCTGTATTGTGACATTACATTACTTTTTCAGCTAAGATAACTATCAGAAATTAAGACGTTAAATGTACGCCTCAATCATCTTTAAAGTTACCTATACTCATGTAAAGCGATAACCTAAGGAAATAAGCTACTTAGTTTTAGCATGTTACTTACACTTATGTAAAGCGATCACCCACTTATATGTTTGTTAAGCCTGATAACTAAAAAGAAAAAAAATGTGCCAGTTAAGAATGCACCCCGCATGCTCGCGTGGGAAAAGCCTGAGGATTGCCTTTGGGGTACCTCGAGCCTGTCTGTACTATATGCGTGCACTACAAAAATAAAGAATTATAAAAAAAAAAAAAGACAATGAAATATAGTATCTAGAATATTTTAATATATATATATATATATATATATATATATATATATATATATATATATATATATATATATATATATATATTGCCTATCTAGGAAATCTTACAATAATCCTATTGGTGTAGATGCTGATGGAGAGTGCGGATACCAGTTAGCTAATTCTGTTAATCCCCAGATATTTTAGATGGGACTGGGAAAAATAACTAATGTCATACATAGGATGGCTTTAAGGGACTCACATTTAGTAATGACAATTTTATAGCCCAACGGGGCAGATAAGCTACTATGTAGATTTGAAAGGATATTGGTGGTAAGGTCACTTAGAGGTAAACATTGGCAAGCAATCCTATTTTATTGTATAAAATACATATTAATACATTGCATTATAAACACAAATATTTGTAATAATCCTATTTTATATTTGTGTTTTTTTGTACTCCACACCAATAAAATTCTGCTTCTATTTGCCCTATGAACTGCAGCTATAAAATGAATTACAAAATATACAAATGGAAACACAACATTTTCACTCTTTATCTTCCCTGTCTGCATTTCTCCATGCTGCTTTAGCAATGACCGGCTCTTTTAAGCATCGCTTTTCAATCAAGGAGCAAGATAGGATATAAATCTCTTCATCATGGCCCTGGCTTTAGTTCACAGCTGGAAATCCCTTGCATGGCATCAAGCCAGACATTACTTAAGAAATGGTGAGAAACAAAAAAAAAAGCTTTAGAGAACCTTTTACTGCCCTGTATACAGCTCGGCTGAAAATGAAATTTTTACTCCTAAAATAAAATGTAAAATATGAAAAAAAAAATATACAGCATTATTACAATTTACTTTTGTTCACATTTCTAAAAGTTGATCTCTCTGCCATTCAATATACAGCTTTTGAAGGAAGTAAAAAAGCATAGGTTGTGATCCAATTCAGAGGTGGCTAGGAAATCCATCCATAGTTGTTGCAGAGCTACAACTTCAGTGATGCTTTGCTAGTCATATAGCTGGCATATCAACATTTAAAGGACCACTATAGTGCCAGGAAAACAAACTCGTTTTCCTGGCACTATAGTGTTAATAGGTCTCCCCACCCTAATGGCCCTCCTCCCGCCGGGCTCTAGGGCGAGCAAGTGGTTAAACACTTACCTTTCTCCAGTGCCGGGCTCTCTCGGCGCTGTGGACTCTCCTCCCTCTTCTGACGAATGCACATGAGCGGCAAGAGCCGCTCGCACATTCAATCTGTCCATAGGAAAGCATTTCTCAATGCTTTCCAATGGACTCAAGCATCTTCTCACTGTGAGAAGCGCGGAAGCGCCTCTAGCAGCTGTCAGTGAGACAACCACTAGAGGCTGGATTAACCCTAGTGTAAACATAGCTATGTTTCTTTGAAACTGCTATGTTTACAGCTACAGGGTTAACCCTAGATGGACATGGCACCCAGACCACTTCATTGAGCTGAAGTGGTTTGGGTGCCTATAGTGGTCCTTTAAGTTGTAGTTCTGCAATGGGGGAAATTTAATTAAGGGGATTCCTAGTCACCTATGATCTTCATAAATCAAATGTCATTTTCAACCTAGAAAAGATCATGTTTTCACAACACTCAACACCACAATCTCATATACAATTTACAAATAAACACTTCATTTTTTTATTTGCATGGTTAAATTTAACACAGGTATTTTAAAATAATGTGGTTTCTATGTATTTGGTGTATTTCATGTTGTGCTTAAAATACTCAAGTGTTTCGTAACTCATTTTCATACCATTGCCTGATTATTGTCTGACTTAATCAAGTGCAATAGATTTGAAGCTATAGCTTAACAGGCATAGGCAACCTTCGGCATTGCAGATGTTTTGGACTACACCGCCCATGATGCTTTGCCAGCATTATGGGTGTTAGAGCATTATGGGGGATGTAGTCCACAACATCTGGAGTGCCGAAGGTTGCATACCCCTGGCTTAGAATTTTCAACCCTGCTAGATCAGCATGTGAATGGGCTAGAGTATACTTCATAAGATCCAGAGCTTATAATTAGTGCAGTTTTATCATACACATATTATTCAAAAGCTTATAAAATATAATAGCATGCTAATATTAGTGAATGCTAGGAGCACATTTCAGAACTGAAGCATGAGGATATCAAATCTTTTCTGATACTGGCCATGTGTTTTTCAAAGATTTGTATTGTTCCAACTGCTAACCTATTTCCTATGTTTGTTATAATTGTGCTTTTAACCCCTTAAGACCGCAGCCAAATGTACAAGTTGTGAACGAAACAAAATGTAAACAAAACCTGGCATTTGCGCTATATGTCTGTCTAACCGTAATTCACCTCTTTCATATTAAATGCACCCCCCCTTATTATATATCATTTTATTCAGGGGAAACAGGGCTTTCATTTAATATCAACTATTTAGCTATGACACATAATTTAATATGAAAAAAATGGGAGAAAATAAGAGTTTTTTTGATTTTTTTTTAAGTTCTACATGACATTTTAACTGTCTCAACAGTTTTTAACTGTCTCACGTGTAAAACAGTACCCCCTATGTGCAGGTTTTATGGTGTTTTGGGAAGTTACAGGGTCAAATATAGCGTGTTACATTTGAAATTGAAATTCGCCAGATTGGTTACGTTGCCTTTGAGACTGTATAGTAGCCCAGGAAATAAATTTACACCCATAATGGCATACCATTTGCAATAGTAGATGACCCAAGGTATTGAAAATGGGGTATGTCCAGTCTTTTTAGTAGCCATTTGGTCACAAACACTGGCCAAAGTTAGCGTTAGTATTTGTTTGTGTGTGAAAAATGCAAAAAACGCCAATTTTGGCCAGTGTTTGTGGCTAAGTGGCTACTAAAAAAGACTGGACATACCCCATTTGCAATACCTTGGGTTGTCTACTATTGCAAATAGTATGCCATTATAGGGGTCATTTTCATTCTTGGGCTACCATAGGTTCATAAAGGCAACGTAAGCAATCTGGTGAATTTTAATGTGAAAAAAATGAAACACAAGCCTTATATTTGACGCTGTAATTTTTGAAAACACCATAAAACCTGTACATGAGGGGTACTGTTGTACTCGGGAGACTTCGCTGAACACAAATATTTGTGTTTCTAAACAGTAAAAAGTATTGCAGCAATAATATCGTCCGTGTAAGTGCTGTTTGTGCGTGAAAAATGCAAAAAATTTCACTTTTACTGGCGATATCATCGTTGTAATACATTTTACTGTTTTACGGTGTCTTGGAAAGTTATAGGGTTGAATATAGTGCTAGCAAATTAAATTCCCTATACTTTCGGCATGGGTTGTCAGGCAGGTCCCCCTAATTGTAATTAATTAGGATACCTAATTATGTAAAATTATTACATAAATATATGTGAAGAATTTATATATGTATATATATATATACATATGTGTATATATACGTATATATATATATATATAATTTTTTTTTAAATAATTTTATTTATATATAGGTATATATATAGTGATATATACATATATATTTATGTATATAGATATATATATTATTTTGTTCTACGTGTATTTTGATATAAATATATATATATATTAATATCACAATACAGTTAGAACGAAATAAAACACATCTATATATTTTTTTATATTATATTTTTAATTATTATTTTTTTCTTTACGTATTTACATATTTTTTTATATTATATATAAATATATATATAACAATAATTATATATATTTAATCAGTATCAGTCTACGTGTAGTTTGATATTAATATATATATATATATATATATATATATATATATATATATATATATAATTATATATATATTAATATTAAAATACACCTAGACAGTGTATGTGTATGTGTGTATATGTGTATATAAATACTTAGATCATATATATATAATATATATATATATATGATCTAAGTATATATATATTTTTTTACACTTATTTTAATTTATTTTAATTTGATTTCCAGCCAGCAGGGGGACCAACTGTCATTACATTTAGTCCCCCTGCTGGCAATGCACCAGGCAGCTATCCCGGCCATGTGATTGTGAGGTCCTCGCAAGGACCTCACTCTCACATGGCCCGGGGGGCTGAAGAGGATGGAGGTGCCGCGGGGGGCTCCCTGGGAGTCCCCCCAACCGCGATCGTCGGCATGGGATCGCCGGCGACCAGGTAAGTAAAAAAAAACCATAGGGCGTACTATTACGCCCTGCAGCGTTTAGAGCCGCTTTAAAAAGGACGTAATAGTACGCCCTCCGGTCTTAAGGGGTTAAATAACGCTGATATTCTGCAATGTATTTACCCACCACATGCCTCCCTCCAATTTGTTTTCTGTACTCTCTTGCACCTATGGAAAATGTTCAATAAAGTTTATACATTGAGAAGTGCTATTCAGCTGAAAATGTTTTATTTTTCTAAATTCAGTTATCCAAGATACCTCCTTTAATACAAAAAAACAATATGTGCTGGCACTCAATTATGTGTTAGGTGCCGGTATTCGAGGTATAACCCCACAATAGACCTCCTAATCTATATCATAAACAAAATATGAATTCCGCACTCAACCAATGGCAATAAATCTGATTGTTAAACCTGTGTTCAATTTCATAGTATTTATTGTGATGTTTTTAGAATAATTCATAAAGATAGTGGTATTTCATCAAAGTAACACATAATTCATCCTATATACACCAGCTATTTACATATATCTACACACAGAATCCTCCTTTGTTCAATGAACAGTTCAAAGCCTGTATATCTGTACACACTAATTGGTGATATTAAGTGCAAAGAAAATAGAAAAACAAATGAGGAAAAAATCATGTGGAAAAATGAAAAAGTGAAATAATGGAAAAATAAGAAAAAAATTGGAAAAACGTCCAATCCTCCTTTAATATCCCTGACACGATTAGTCAATTTAAAATGGGCAAGCATGAATTCCTCTTTGCACTGGGTGGCACATTAGGTCCTCCATAATAAAATGAAACATTTATAAGCATTACAGAAAAAAATTGTGATCCAATAATAATAGATCTAACATGGAAGTAGGACAATTAGTTTGGGTAACCTGTACAAATATTTACTTTAACTCACCAAAGACCATACCAATGGCCACACCAATTCATACTACCAATAGGTGCTTCAATAAGCTGAAAGCAGCCAGCTGACACTCTCAGTCAATCACTGCTGCCTATATCTGTTAATGCCTCCTTATTTGTTAAGGCAGCACAGAGGTTATGGGCTGCTGGGGATTCTTGTTTAGCATTAAAAAGTTAAAAATGGTTCTGACTGGAACAGCACTAGGGTACTCCATGTCCAGTCGATCGCCAGATCCTGCCGCTTCCATCTCAAAACAATAGCTCGCATCCGCCCTTATTTAATACCAGGCGCACCTAAGGTGCTGGTCCATGCCATTGTTCTATCTCGCCTTGACTACAGCAATCTCCTTCTCAGTGGTGTTAGGTGTTCCCACATTGCACCCCTTTAATCTATAATGAATGCGGCGGCGAGGCTCAATTTCCTGTCCGCCTGCACCTCCCACGCCTCCTCCGTCTGTCAGTGCCTACATTCAGTTAGATATAGGGCTTAATTTAAGATTCTGGTGCTTGCTTACAAGTCCCTGCATAATGCTGCTCCAACCTACCTATCCTCCCTAATACACAAATATGTCCAGTCGATGCCCCTGTGCTCTGCCGAAGACCTACGTCTATTCTCTGTCCGTATTCCCATATCTGATGCTCGCCTCCAAGACTTCTCCAGGGCTGCACCTTTTCTGTGGAACTCCCTTCCCTTCTTAGACTTTCGTTAGACTTTCACCCCGTCTCCACTCCTTTAAAAAATCGTTGAAAACACACTTCTTCAGGAAAGCATATCATTTAAACTGTTAGCAGCTTTTCATCCCCCCCCCCATGACTCCTCTCCTGCAACTGTCAAAAATAACCTACTAAGTTCTCAGTGAATACTTTTTAGCAACCTACTTCATTACCCCTACTTATACCCTTTGCGTCAGTATTCCCTCTAGCATGTAAGCTCATTGAGCAGGGCTCTCAACCCCTCTATTCCTGTGCATCCATTTGTCTGATTACAATTACGTGTCTGCTAGTCCACCCATTGTACAGCGCTACAGAATTTGCTGTCGCTATATAAATAATAAAATAATAATTATATAGCCACTTATGTAGAAACAGTGCATATAGTGTCTCTTTATGATAATAGCAAAGCCAACATAAACTCAAATAACAACAATGATCATATGATAATGTTGCAACAAAAATTAGAATGGCTTTAGATTGTCCAGTATGGATAAATATGGTGAACATATACTAGTGCTGCTATTGACTCCTTATGGGCCAAAGGTTATTTGGAATGTGTCCAGCACCTTGGTTTAATAAACAAATCAAATATTTTAGACTGGAATA
The DNA here is from genome assembly GCF_036172605.1 of Pelobates fuscus. Classification (NCBI taxonomy): domain Eukaryota; kingdom Metazoa; phylum Chordata; class Amphibia; order Anura; family Pelobatidae; genus Pelobates; species Pelobates fuscus. Next base: position 35,570,970 of record NC_086325.1, read on the forward strand.
AAAAAGATTTAACCCCTTAAGGGGACAGAAATATTCCGTCATGATTCACTTTTATTCCAGAAGTTGTGTTCTTAAGGGGTTAAAAAATAATATACTAGCTGGTAGTAGATTGACATCCCTGTTAGAATGATTGGCATTGAGTATTTGTATTATGGGTATAAATACATATACAAACGATAACATTAAATAATATATTTATAGATATTAATATATATACATAGCTATTAAAATGTAAACCTGGACGTAAATGATTGGATTTAAAATATTGTTTTGCCTGCAAAATAATAAATACAAATTAATTACATATTAAGTCCTCCGGTTTAGAGCCGTAGAGCTGTGAATTTGACAGATGACACAAAATCAAACAATTTGGCTTCTTTTTTCACACATCTTCTAAAGTACTTTCATATAATAAATATTCTTCCAGCAGGTTGTGTTTAAAGGAAATAAAAAGAGCAACAAACAAACAGCTCTCCTTGTTTGTTACTTTTTAAAATTGTACTACACAGCTGAGCCTCCGTACTAGGCATTTTCCACAGAGGCCGCACATTTATCACTGAAAAAAGCCTTTTATTGGGCTATAAGAGATGAACAGTTGGTGCGTTTGGGCTTTTGAGACCCCCGGAGCTCCTTTGAGAGACTAGAAGGTGATAACTTACAAAAGGAAACTTTGAGGACTAGAAAACTTCCCCACCTCTTGTTTTATGTTAAGCCTAATAAAAGTATTGTCACTTTTCCTATACCAGCTGTCTGGTTTAGTTTGCTTGCTGTACATTTTTCAATAAATCTTCTTCAAGAATTTTTTGATATATATTCCCTTGCCTCAGCTGCAAAGTTGAAAACTCAATAGTAAAAGATGTAGGGAAAAATGTCTGGAAGGGATTCCACATTTATTTCACATCTTAAAACCAATATGTCTACAGTCATTTATCACAATTTTCCGCATTCTTGGTAATATCAGAGGCTAAATTTAAAAACACTCAACTATTAATTTATAACATTCAATAAATCAGATTGATTTAAAAATAAACATAAGATGTAAAGCATAAAAGGTTATTTTTTTGCACGGTTGATAAATGATAGATGACAGACAGACAGACAGACAGACAGTGTATATCTAGATTGCACTCACAATATATACTTTTTTTATTTATTTTTACAAATTAGACTTCACCTGTCACTGTAAACTAAACACAGACAGTCTTATTTTTCTGCTATTTACTGAGACTATACAATGTGTTTACTGTTGTTTGGAGAATCTATACAATTTCCCCATCAGAATTAGTCTACAGCAATCCAGAACTGAAATACCCTTTTGTCTTTCTCCAGCCTGTTTTTTTTTTGTTTTGTTTTTTTTATTTAAAGCAACAGCTACCCTCTTATTTCCGGCATGTGAATTCGAAGATATGGACAAAAAGAATATAAGTAATATAAACAGCAAATGAGCATGTCCACCAAAAGACAACCACCAAAGGTTATACAAAAAGGTGTATGCTTAAAGGAACACTCCACTGCCCAAATACACACTAAATAAAAATTACTGTCTAGTAGATATATCCCGAATGAAAACTTGCATGCATTTAATGATGCTTTTTTTTCATGGGGGGTATATCTAATAACAGCTTGCAAAAGCTGCATTTCTCTTGTCTGCAGTCTTTGCAAGCCATCCCCTTCTAACCCTGTCCAGGCTTTCTGTGGTTGTCAAATCACAGACTTCCCAATGCAGCTCAATGAGATGTTTCTGCAAGGCAGGTGCTTCCAGCGATTTCTGTCTCTGGAGTTTAGCTCCTCTACGTCAAACAAATAAGGAATTACAGGACTGGCTGTCTGCACGAAAGTCAGGAGGTGCAACCATGTTAATTTATAAAAGTGTCCATTTCAATTGAAATCTGCATTTTTTGCAAAATGAAAAAAGAGAACACACCCTTCACACATTAAGCTTTTCAGAAATCTAAAGTGCTTTAGGGGTCTGGAGTCTTAATGATCTCAGTCAATCCATTTCTTTCCCATAGGAAAGCACTGGGAGGCTATTGTGCATGCACAGCAAAATACTGCATTGTGCCAATCAACATAACCTCATAGAGATGCATGGAATCAATGCATCTCTATGGGGAACATTTAGATCCTCCATGCATGGACTAAGGAGCACCTCTAGTGGCTGTGTGAGTGACTGCCATTAGAATTGTTACTAGGCATCAATGTAAACACTTCCTTTTCTCTGAAAAGGCTTTGTTTGCATTGAAAAACTTGCAGGGACATGCTAAAGACACCAGAGCAACTGCATATTACTGCTGTAGTGGTTTTGGTGACTATAGTGTACCTTTAAGTATTCCTGTTTACATTATATTATTAAAGATAAAAAAATAACCAACCTTTGATTCCAACCTTTCATCATAAAAAATAAGCAATTTAAGCTAGGATTATAAAAATAAAATATATGGATTGGTTAACCCAGTTAAATACGGTACAATCCACCACACAAAAGTGCAATATAATAAAAACATTAAATGGTGAGAGCACACTAAAAAGCAATAAATATTACCACACATGTACAATAAATATTCCTGTAGAGAAAAAGAGACAGGAAAAAACATAGGGTAATACTATATGGACAAAGTGAAACAATAATAAAATTGGTCTCACTCACATATTGCTGAGCCACTTAGAAAAACTGTCTCAGACTAAAAGAGTTGAATGGATAAATGTAGATGATCTCATGACAAAGTGCCAGCTGCTTTAACTGATGTTCTTATTGCACTCCCATTGATAATCCAGGATGCAGGATATCAGGAAAATGATTTATTTGAACACAAAATCCAAAATAAAGACAACTATTAAAATCCAAAATAAAGAGTCCACTATATAAAATATAAACACTTGACACATTTCGGCATTGGCCTTTTTAAAAAGTGCATACTCCATTCATAACACTCCAGTCTTTAAGTAGGTCTGGAATTGCCGCTTTTTTTTTCTGGAGGTAAGTTCCTCCGTCCTGGTGTCTGTTCGGTTCATTTCTGCTTTTGTCATTGGTGACATCATGACGCACATTTCCGTATTTGCGTCATGACGTAAGCTGGTCGAGAGAAGTTCATAACGCTCCACACGGGCAATTTGTCCTTACACATATACTTGTTCTCCTTTATGATAACTCCCTCTTTTTTTGTGTTTTTATAACTTTTTTTGATAAAAGGATACGTTTTTCCCCATGAAGAAGGGAAGTTCCGTTTTTATTATCTGATAAAATTGATTTTTGAATGTCTTTTTTGTTTCTTTATTATCTATGTGTTTGTCTCTTTCGTTGCCCACTTTAGAGGACGTTTTCCCATTATGTGTAAGGCAACTTGCCCGTATGGAGTGTTATGAACTTCTCTCAACAAGCTTACGTCATGACGCAAATATGGAAACGTGCGTCATGACGTCACTAATGACGAAAGCGGAAATGAACCCGAACAGACACCAGGACGGAGGATGCAGTCCTGACATCAGAAACGGAAGTGGGAGGAGCTTACCTCTGGAAAAAAGCGCCCCAATTCCGGATATTGAAAGACTGGAATGTTATGAATGGAGTATGCACTTTTGAAAAAGGCCAATGCTGAAACGCGTCAAGTGTATATATTTTATGTAGTGGACTCTTTATTTTGGATTTTACTAGCTGTCTTTATTTTGGATTTTGTGTTCAAATAAATATTTTTCCTGATATCCTGCAATGTGCATTATCAATGGGAGTACTATAAGAACATCAGTTAAAGCAGCTGGCACTTTATCATGAGACCATCTACATTTATCCATTCAACGCCTTTAGTCTGAGCCAGCTTTTCTAAGTGGCTCAGCAACATGTGAGTGAGACCAATTGTAATTAATGTTTCACTTTGTCCATATGGTATTACCCTATGTTTTTTCCTGTCTCTTTTATCCTACAGGAATATTTATTGTACATGTGTGGTAATATTTATGCTTTTTAGTGTGCTCTCACCATTTTCAGCTAGGATTATGCTGACTTTTAATATCCTCTGTTATTTTGACTACTGCACTTTAGTCTTGGTATAAAATATAGTGAAGGACAGAAAACAGATATAAAGCAATGTTACTGAGAAAGTTATCACAGCAGGACATGAGCAATCAGTCTGCAGATGCTAAATAAAGGGAAAAATACTACTGTCATGTTATGTCACTCACTTTAAATATGTGTCTTTAAGCCAGTCAATGGAAAGAGAAATGTAAGAAAAAAGAAAAAAAAAAAAAAGAAAGACAAAAAAAAACATATATATATCGGTGAAATCTTTACTTATATAGAAAAAATATACATTCTATTCCTTCCATTAGAGATGTGTTAATGTACAGAATTTGCATATTAAAGCAGGCACCTGCATTCAATAATATATGGGTTGATTTTGTGAATGAAAACAGTTATAAGTTCAGAAACTCTAAAGTTCTCCTATAGAGTTACAGTAATAATGAAAATAGTTCCCGATTAGGAGCAAGCATAGCTTTAAATAAATTAATTTATTGTTAGCCAGTCAATTGATGATATTATTGTTATTAAAAACCTCCTGTAATATTTGTTTATGTAACATAACATAAACTTGTAAAAAAAATAACCTGTATTTTAATTTATATTTTCATCCCATCCTGTTTTAGATTATTTTTGTCTAACTGTAAACATTATTATACTTTATTATTATTTGTATATCTCATTTTTATAATGTTAAAAGATTCCCGTGTTGTGTAACTTATTGAGAAGACAATTATACTGTGAGATTGACCATTATATAAACAATGCATTAAATATAACGGGAAAATAAATGATTTCAAAAATGCATGGATTCATCTTCAGTTACAGACAGAACTCTCTGTAATCAGGAAGAGACACTCAGTAACGAATATGTCGTTACCAACTTCTGAATCTATTCTTATTCCATGATCACCTGTCCATCAAAAGTAGCTTATTCCTCAGGAGCAGATGAATGAGTGGAGCTGCTCTGTAAACTGATGGCAGCCATACTGTTTGCATAGAGCCTGTTTCACTGTCAGGTTATGTATAGCCATCAGCAGAACAAGGCTGAAGAAAGCTCAGTCCAATTTCTGTATGCACCATGTGCATGATGCAGGCAAACTTTAGAAGTAATTTGTACCCAGCAGCCAGAACTGAGCATTCCTGCTACCTGATTGACAGCTTTAGAGGGATGTCTAAAGGCTGCAATGCTTCTTATAAACTAGACACAGTGTGCTCTATGTACCATCATTTCTGCAATTATGCAAAGGTTTGATGCTTTACAGATAATTGTAAAACCGATATATTACTGTTTCCATTTGAAGTTCCTGCACTTTCTTGTAATTTCCAAGACTTTGCAGTGTATGTAAGGTGCTCTTACCAAATTTGAGGGCTCACCTTATTCAAATGCCAATGACAATGTTCTTGTAACATTCTATTGTACTGCTGGCTTTATACTGCAAGCAGATTTATGGCAACCACAAGGATTTCTGGTAAATCTATGTGAATGATCATTTTCTATGGTAAAAATCTAATAAAATGCAAATTATGACATTATGGACATCAGTAATTTGGAGGAAAAAGAGAAACACTGCAGGTTTGGAGCGGAGAGCAGAAAGGATATATTTGTAGAGGAAACCTAGTTATGTCCTTCAAATGGGGAGATCCGTAGGAAATACCTAGCTGTATATATTGAACTTAACATATGTGGGTACCTTATGCTCTCATTTAATGGCTGAGGTCAGACTGAAGTCATTTTCCTTCAAGCAAATCCTCTTATAAAAGAAATTTTGAGAAAAAAAATGGGAAAGGCTGATCTTAGCCAACCTTTACAAAGCATATCTTCTTCCCCCAAGCAATTCTTTTAAAAGGAACATATTTAAAAAAAAAAGAAATACAGCCAAACTCTGATATAGACAGAATTATTTTAAGCAGAAGTTTGCTCTCCTGGTTTTTATTTATTTAAATGATCACACTTCTAAAGTAGTGCTAATGTTACCAACACTCTATGTTGCCCAAAACAACACACTGCATTATCTGTAAGACTGTTCAAGGCTCTGTTTGCTCAACACTCCAGTATCAAATGTTTCATTTTGACAACATGGCATGTACTGCTTTATGGAATATTGGCCAGCCAGCAGTGCATATCCCATGCCTATGTGTAAAAGGAAATACAATTATCCCATCCAATATGATTACTGTAAAATGTAAGCACTACTAGTCAACCAATACATTTTCTAATATGGGATAAATCCTTCTCAACACCTATAATACATACAAAATAGGACTGCTGTTATACATACTGCATTGTGTGGAAATATTGAGTCCTTCAGGGTTGTCCATGGATGAAGCACTGCTGAAGCCTTTTCTTGGTAGGAGACATCATGAGTGTAAATCCTTGTCGTGCACTTCCTGGGGCCATGCCTCTGGTGTTCTGAAAAGTAACCAAATTCCCCTAAATTAGGGCTGTCCTTTCAAATTCAGGACTACTGGGAAGTATAACAATATTATGTCTTTATGAATAAAATGACACTGGCGTCATGGTAGCTTTTGAAAAACAATTCTAAATTTGCATTAATTGGATAATTCCTTTTTGTGTTTAAATTAAGGGAAACCCCAATTTTAGCACTGGAAGGTTCAAAATAAATACAACTCATCCTTATTCAAGCGCCAGTAGTGTCTTTATTCCAGTGCCTCCTGTGAAATCATCATTACTGAAAAAATTGTGTCCGATCAGATGCTTCTCATAGAGAAGCATTGGAGCACATGGTGCATGCTCAAAAGTCATAGAGAAGCAATGTAACCAATGTTTTTCTATGAGAAGCACTTCTAATTTAAACTACATCTGAATGGGAATGAGGCAAAATACCGTCCCTGCTGTATGCTTTAACTAAACTAGCATGCAGTGTCCTTTTAACCCCTTCCCTACCAAGCGGTTTGCAGAAAAAAAACACCCCTAGAATCTGAGTATTTTGGGTGTCCTGGAAAGTAATGTTTAAATGTATTTTTTGTTTCAGTATACCTAGATAACGCATTATTTAATGGAAACGAAAACAAAACTTTTGCCTGGACAAAAAAAATAATTTACCAAGTACAGATAGAAAACCAGAGTTGTAAGTAAATAAAATTCCTCAATATGTAACATAGACTGTCTGGTGGTCCAGTGTGCAGTGAATCTGGTCTGCGCCTCTGCCTCAATGAGTGATATTCATTATGGCTGCATTGACTGTGTGTGAAATATGTGTGCATTGACTGTATGTTATATTTGTGATGAGTATTTAATTCAGATTTCAAATAATGCATGCAGGCTCATGTGTGAATGTAGGTATGTATTTTTGCAGTGTCACATGCACACAGTCCCACAGTCAGACACAGCAATACACATATACTGTCAATTACAGCCACATGCACACATATATCAGGCACATAGTTACTCAAACACAGTCACACACACAGTTACAAGCAGAAAGTCATACACATACACACACACACACAGTTACAGTCAGCCGCATACAGTCACAGGCAGAAAGTCACACACAGTTAGAGGCAGACAGTCACACACAGTTACAGGCAGACAGTCACACACACACACACACACAGTCACAGGCACACAGTTACATGCACACAGTTAAGGGCAGACAGTCACACACAAATAGTCACAGGCAGACAGTCACACACACAGTAGTAGGAAAACAGTATTGCACACTGTTACAAGCAGACAGTAACATACACAATCACAGGAAGACAGTCACACACACAGTTAGAGGAAGACAGTCAGACACACAGTTACAGCCAGACAGTCGCACACACAGTTACTGGCAGACAGTAATACACACAGTCCCACCTCCATTACTGAAAGCATTGAGTCCGATGATCTCAGCCAATCCAATGCTACCCCCTATGAAAGCATTTGGAGGCTAGTGCACATGTAAGGCAAAATGCCATGCTCCAAAATTACAAGAAGATCTGATAGAAATAATAGTTTAACTCTGCTCTGTTCTCAGGAGCAACCTGAACTTCACAGGAATTTGCTTTGGAAATGCAAACATTAGACCAAAACAGCCCAGCACAAAATTTAGGAACATTGGACAATGTCTCAAATCCAGTTAGTTCGCCTGCACATTTTAATTCCGTTGATAATTCCTAATTAGAAACTAAATGTGTAATATATTTTATGAAACATCTTTTTAAAATATCCATTTGACCCAAATTCTGCTATTTAAAATGAACTCCAGGCTACAGTTCAGACCATTTGCCAATGAAACATTACCCGTAAAGGTGAGCTTAATTACCTAATGGTCTTGGTGTTAGCCAAGCATAACCGGCCACTATTCAGGACCTTCATCATTCATCTTTTAGTTAATATTATGTTTATCCAACTAAAATAAAAATAACACAGATGGAAAATGAGTCAGTTAATGATTTGGCTCCAATATATGTAATGCACATTTAAAAAGCTACACAAGAAAGCAGTCAGCATTTTCATAGCAATTGCTGACAAACTTTGAAACCCATTCTGAAATACAGCCAACCTCACTTCAGCACCACGGACAGTACTGCACAGCTATTGCACGTTCCCATTCTATTCTCTCTGTAGAATTATCTGTTTCTGGAATAAGTCATATTAAAAAGTGAATGCTGTTGAATTTAAAATTTAGATTGCACTGTTCAGGCTAAACTAGTCAAGTTGAGATGATTGCTGAGTTGGGAACATTCTTTTCAAATCAGCAATTGTTTCCCAAAGTTTTTCATTTACCAAGACTTGCTGTTTAGTGAATAGATCCCATAGCGTATATGATCTCAGTTTGATAATATAAACTTTGTTCTTAATCATAATACTATTATTAAACATATTCTGCTACATAGCATGTTCCCTCTAAGCTAATATGTAACTGGATCACATAATAATAATATTATTATTTAATATAATAGTAATAATATTAATAATCAGTAGTAATACAATAATAATAATCTATAAGGAGCCATTAAACTTTACACTTCCTTGTGCCACTCTACCTTATTTTGAATTTTTCTTACCAGAAACAACAAACAACAAACATCAACCAATATCTCCTTGCTTACAGGGACACTTTAAGCACCCAAACCACTCTAGCCTAATAAAGTAGTGTCCATGTGTAGAATATATTCCTGCAGTCCAAATGCTCAAATATCTGCCATTGAGGAGTTAAATAGTTTTGCTTGTGATGCCCATTCCTCCCTTAGTGTGACTTATTAACCTGTTTAACATCAAATGTGAATTGCATTTTATTTGAATGTATAGATTGTTGTTCAGTGGGCATTGGAAAATGAAGTTATACATTGCATTTTTTTTTCATTGGTTTCTTTACCCTTTACAGATAGAGATGTCCTGAACAGTTCGCCGGGAACTGTTCACCGGCGAACATAGCTTGTTCGCGGTCGCCGCGGCGGGCGAACATATGCGATGTCCAGTCCGCCCCCTATTCGTCATGGAGGTGGGAGGGTCTGGGAGGGAGGGTCTGCTGCTGATTGGCTGGAATGTGTCTGCTGACTGTGAGGTACAGGGTCAAAGTTTACTCAATGATGACGAATAGGGGGCGGACCGAACATCGCATATGTTCGCCCGCCGTGGCGACTGCGAACAAGCTATGTTCGCTGGCGAACAGTTCCCGGTGAACTGTTCGGGACATCTCTATTTACAGATATTTTGAAACTATAAAAGTGCTTATTTTTTAAAAATAATATTACATTCCTTACCTTGCAATAATCAAGACAATATCTGCAATGTCTGCATAAAAGCAGAAATATTGAAATTGTCATTTTTAACATATTTTTATGAAATAGTGCAGGCGTGACAAAGATAAAAAAAAAGTGGCAGCATTTTCTGTTCATGGGTGTTTGTAATGAATCTAGTTGATATCCAAAAAATGCCAACAGAATGTACAAATAATACCTACATAGAGTATGTACAGTAACATTAAGAAACTGCTATACAGGGTAGTTGCAGACTTTAAAGAATCTTGTTTCTCATCTCATTTACTATGTGCTCCGATCCAACTTCTCTAGCACAATCTTTAAACTTCTCAGCCTAGCAGAAATCTCAATTCATTTTAAAGGGTTACTCCAATATTATAACCACTACAGCCCACTGTTGTGGATATAATGCCAGGAGTACCCAAGTCCAGTTCCCTGGTAATGGGGGAAATCATTTAGAAATGGTTTGCTGTTTTACCTTGGTCACTATCGGCTCCAACCAAGGCTCCCCTATCCCTTCTGATGGAGGACCCGATCCAGCCAACGTTCATCTATCTTAACATTGTCCTGTCCTTGTCAAGCAATCTTCTGTTTTAATTCAGTTTTTTTCTGGATAAGGTAAACAAACCAAAATGACTTCACTTGGAGGTCATATATTCAACACAACACAACATTAAAAATGTTCCTATACTGCTGGAGGAAATCCAGGGCCAGATTTCTATCACTCCAATTTACTTCAAATCCACTCCAAATAATCTCACATTTGAATGGCAGAGACTTATGACAATACTTGGCTTTCCGCAATAGAACTTACTCTTTTTATCCCATGTTCCTTTTCAGCACCTTATGATATTTACTATGACCTGTCATAACCCCTCCCTTCACTAACTTCACACCTAATAACAAACCTAATGACTTTGCATGTTTTTTTTTTTAACTACTTAACTTAAAAACTCTTTTCATTACACTCTAAAATGTTTCTCGCTGGTCACTGAATAGGAGGTAACTTAAATTCTTCTATGCTCTCACCTGCCCAATTGGTTACATCCCTAGTTAATATCTTCATTCTTTCTCTCATTCATTTTGACTTTTTACTTCTCTCAAACATGCATTCATCTCTCCCATTCTAAAAAAATCTTGTATCCACTCTTAACTTCTCAGGAGCTTCCTTTTATAACCATGCATTCATGATAACAGGCTTTACTGGTTCTCATCTATCCCTTCCAAATGCCCCTTGACCATTTCCTTTTCTAGTTCCACCGAATTCACTAGTGTAGAGAGAGAAAAGAAGAATCAATTAACATGAGGCTATATCCTGCCATGCACTGGTTTGCAAAACAAAGCAAAAAGGGAGGGAAGATGTTACCATATATGCCATCCATTCAGTCAAGTAAGCAATATATATAGCTTTAAAAAAATACCACTTGATTTTCGTAAGTCCTTAGAGATCTATCAATATGTTCTAAATTGTATCTTGAGTGATGATGCTTGTTACTTAAGTCCTGGAAGACAGATTCATTTGTGAAATCCAGGTAAGCACAACCATGGACAATCAAGGGAAGTGAATAAAGAGTTAAAGAAGATTCACATCTGATAAAATAATTGCTGATACGAAAATTCTCACTTAAAAGGAACCTCCTGAGAAGAGAAGACAGATGGATAGCTAATTATCTGTAGGGTTTTGGTGTCAGCTAAACGTATTCCTTGCTGGTGTCAAATCGTGTTCAACCAAAATGGGAGAAAAAAAATGCTAATTATTAATACTGTTTTATATATAATGTTTTGTTATATAGAAAGTTATTGCTCTATTGTTATCATAGAATAAATAAGAAATAGAAAATCGACCAGACATTCAGAAAAAAGTTAATACATATAATTTTCGTGAATTCCATAGGTATCACAGATGAGTGAAAGTACCGAATTTAACTGACACCCCAATATACAACATCAAGTAAACTTTTCCAATTTGCCAAGGGGAGAACATACATGAATTCTCATTATATAATGCATGTGCGCAGTAAAAAAAAGCACTATGGTTGCATGTAAAAGGGAGAATAAGTAATGGGAACAATGAATACAGAAACGAAAAACTGTCTTTTCTACATTGTTTTTCTGATGGCAGTACTTGCACACACCTCTTCTTATCAGTAGTATACAATTATGTTTGTATGTCTTTCAGTTGCTTATCAAAATCATTTCTCAAGATCTGATTATTCTGATTAGTTCTCAAGATTTTATGACATGATTTCTCACATAACACCAACAATGCAGCTATTTTTGTTGGAGTATCCATACATCATTCATTGCATCGAGTTCTTCAATGTTCAAATAATGATATCTTAAAAACCACCATTGTAATAGGACACTTGATAATTTCTCATTTATCTCACAAAGAACCTTTTTGTGTAAGAAGCGAAAATTCAGCTCATGAAGACATATGTATTATTAATTGGCATTTGTAAAAATAATTCAAAATAACTCTAAAATTTCTGCATTTGGATATGTGTCATGTCTGCAGTTTGGCCAATTCCCTAACTACGAAGCTCAATACAGATGTATAACTAAGCAAACAACTAGCGCGATTGCCTAACATATTCATTTAATTCGGTATTAGAAGTCCTGCCCCTGGTGCAAAAAAAAAGGAGGAAATATATATTTCCTGAAAAAGAGAAAAGATGATCAGGACAGAAGGAGTTCAAGTACCAGAAGGTCAAATAGGAGATGTAGAGAACAGCTACAAATACCTGAGTGTACCACTAAAATATGGCAACCATGAGGAAGTGGCAAGGATAGCAACATCCAAATACCTCCAGAGAGTCAGACAGGTCCTGCAGTTCCAGCTCAATGGCAAGAACAAGATACAAGCTATCAACACATATGCACTATCCAGCTAGAATAATAATCTGGCCAAGAGAAGACTTGGTCATCATGGATGTCAAGTCCCAGAAACTATTAAATATGAATGGAGAATTCCACCCAAACTCCAGCACTCAGAGGCTGTACACCAACTGGAAGGAAGAAGATTGAACCTAATTAGTGTCAAGGCCACAGTCCTGGATGAAACACAGAGCATCCACAATGACATCATTAAGATGGCTCATAAACTGGACTGCTAAGGGAATGCCTGAGACATCAATAGATGTCAGAAAAGCAGAAAAGGAGGAGGTTCCATTGCAAGATAAACCTCTCCATGCAGTGTACCACCAGCAGAGAGTGGATGTGACTCACATTACAAAATCCTACTAGTGGTTGTAAACTGCAGGCCTTAAATATAGCACTAAGAAATTAATCCTAGCAGCACAGGAACAGGCACACAGCACAAAATCAAAAGAAGCAGGGGTCTAGCACATCAGACAAGTCCCAAGGTGCACAATGTGCAAAGAGGCATCTGAGACAGTCCAGAAGATAGTAGCCAGGTGGAAGATGTTAGCAAGGATAGCATACACTGAGAGGCACATCCAAGTTGCTGGGATTGTGTACCAAAATATCTGCACAGGAAATGGACTGTACTACAAAGGGTAGTGGAGAATTACAGGGCTAAGTTCCCAGGGGACTTTCAGATTCAGACAGTTAAGCTTGTAGTGACCAACCAATATGAAATTGTGGTGGTAGACAATGAACAGAAGACTGCAGTGGTGGTGGATGTGGCAATAACCAGTGATCATAAAATCAAGAAGAAGGAACACGAGAAGCAGATAAGTACCAAGGACTGAAAAAGAAGCCATAAAAAATCTGAAAAGCAAAGGCAGTAGTGGTCCCAGTTGTGATTCCAGGTGGGAAATCTCTGTCCAGAAGCAGGGCTGCCATCAGAAATTGTGGGGCCCCTGACAAAGCACAAGGTCTCGCCCCCCCCCCCCCTCCCTCCCGGGCCCGCCCACGCCCTACCTAGTCCGCTGACAATGATGCGGGACTGAATGTGGTGTGTATAGTGGAAGTGAATTAGAATGTGTGTAATGGATGTAGTGTTTGTGTGTATTAGATACTGTTTGTGCAGTGAATGCAGAGTGTGTGTTTGTGTAGCGGATGCAGTGTGTATAGTGAACGCAAAGTGTGTTTGAGTAGTGCATGTAGTGTGTGTACAGTGATGTAGTGTGTGTTTGTGTAGTGGATGTACTGTTTGTATGTACTAGATGAAATGTGTTTAGTGGATGCAGTGTCTGTAGTGGATGCAGTGTGTGTATTAGACTCAGAGTCTGTGTATAGTGAATGCAGAGTGTTTTAATTTGTGGTGGATGTAGTGTGTGTACTGTGAATACAGGATGTTTGTGTAGTGGATGCTGTGTGTACAGTTAATGCAGAGTGTGTGTCAGTATAGTGAATCCAGAGTGTGTGTTAGTGTGTAATGAATGCAGAGTGTGTGTTAGTGTGTAGTGAATGCAGAGTGTGTCAATGTAATGAATGTAGTGTGTGTGTGTTAGTGCAGTGAATGCAGAGTGTGTGAAAATGTGTAGTGAATGCAGAGTGTGTGTTAATGTGTAGTGAATGCAGAGAGTGTGTTAGTGTGTAGCGGATGCAGAGTGTGTGTTAGTTTGTAGCGGATGCAGTGTGTTAATGTGTAGTGAATGCAGAGGGTGTGTTAGTGTGTAGTGAATGCAGAGTGTTAATGTGTAGTGAATGCAGAGAGTGTTTGAGTAGTGGATGTAGTGTGTGTACAGTGATGTAGTGTGTGTTTGTGTAGTGGATGTAGTGTTTGTATGTACTAGATGAAATGTGTTTAGTGGATGCAGTGTCTGTAGTGGATGTAGTGTGTGTATTAGACGCAGTGTCTGTGTATAGTGAATGCAGAGTGTTTTAATTTGTGGTGGATGTAGTGTGTGTACTGTGAATACAAGATGTTTGTGTAGTGGATGCTGTGTGTACAGTTGATGCAGAGTGTATGTTAGTATAGTGAATGCAGAGTGTGTGCATAGTTTAGTGAATGCAGAGTGTGTGTTAGTGTGTAATAAATGCAGAGTGTGTGTTAGGGTGTAGTGAATGCAGAGTGTGTCAGTGTAATGAATGTAGTGTGTGTGTAAATTTGTAGTGAATGCAGAGAGTGTGTTAATGTGTAGTGAATGCAGAGAGTGTGTTAGTGTAGTGAATGCAGAAAGTGTGTTAGTGTAGTGAATGCAGAAAGTGTGTTAGTGTAGTGAATGCAGAAAGTGTGTTAGTGTAGTGAACGCAGAGAGTGTGTTAATGTGTAGTGAATGCAGAGAGTGTGTTAGTGTGTAGCGGATGCAGAGTGTGTGTTAGTGTAGTGAATGCAGAGTGTTAATGTGTAGTGAATGCAGAGAGTGTGTTAGTGTGTAGCGGATGCAGAGTGTGTGTCAGTATAGTGGATGCAGTGAGTGGGTTAGTGTGTAGTGTATGCAGAGTGCATGTTGTATTAGTGAATGCAGTGTGTGTATTGTATTAGTGTATTAGTGTATGCAGTGTGTGTGTTAGTGTATGCAGTGTGTGTGTGTTGTATTAGTGTATGCAGTGTGTGTGTGTGTTGTGTTAGTGTATGCAGTGTGTGTGTGTGTGTGTGTGTGTTGTGTCAGTGTATGCAGAGTGTGTGTTGTGTCAGTGTATGCAGTGTGTGTTGTGTCAGTGTATGCAGAGTGTGTGTTGTCAGTGTATGCAGAGTGTGTGTTGTCAGTGTATGCATAGTGTGTGTTGTCAGTGTATGCAGAGTGTGTGTTGTGTTAGTGTATGCAGTGTGTGTGTGGTGTTAGTGTATGCAGTGTGTGTTGTGTTGGTGTATGCAGAGTGTGTGTTGTGTTAGTGTATGCAGTGTGTGTGTTGTGTCAGTGTATGTAATGTGTGTGTTGTGTCAGTGTATGCAGAGTGTGTATTGTGTTAGTGTATGCCGTGTGTGTGTGTTGTGTTGGTGTATGCAGAGTGTGTGTTGTGTTAGTGTATGCAGTGTGTGTGTTGTGTCAGTGTATGTAATGTGTGTGTTGTGTCAGTGTATGTAGTGTGTGTGTTGTGTTAGTGTATGTAGTGTGTGTGTGTGTGTTGTGTTAGTGTATATAGTGTGTGTGTGTTGTGTCAGTGTATGTAGTGTGTGTGTGTGTGTGTGTGTGTTGTGTCAGTGTATGTAGTGTGTGTGTGTGTTGTGTCAGTGTATGTAGTGTGTGTGTGTGTGTGTGTTGTGTCAGTGTATATAGTGTGTGTTGTGTCAGTGTATGTAGTGTGTGTGTTGTGTCAGTGTATGTAGTGCGTGTGTGTTGTGTCAGTGTATGTAGTGTGTGTGTTGTGTCAGTGTATGTAGTGTGTGTGTTGTGTCAGTGTATGTAGTGTGTGTGTTGTGTCAGTGTGTGTGTGTGTAAATGTGCAATCTGAGGGGGGGGGCATTTTAACATAATAAAAAAAAATTACATTTAATTAAATTGTTTCTCCCCCCTCCCTGCTTACCTGTGTCTAGGGAGGGGGGAGATTCCATCCCTGGTGGCCCGGTGGCATGGTGGGGCCCCCCGGGTTCCCTGATACCGCAGAGGGGGCCCAGGCAGCACACAGCCTCTTCTCTTCGCACTCCTCTAATAACTCTTGCGAGACCCGCGGAGCGTTGCCATGGCAACCGGGTCTCGCGAGAGTTATTAGAGGAGAGCGAAGAGAAGAGGTTGTGTGCTGCCTGGGCCCCCTCTGTGGTAAACGGGAAGCCGGGGGGGCCCGCGGCTGCACACATAGATAGCGATATTCGCTATCTATGTGTGCAGGGAGGGAAAGTGGGGCCCAGGACTGCCAGAGCAGTCCGGGCCCCCCAGGGCCGCCGGGCCCGTGACAACCGTCATGGTTGTCACCCCCTGATGGCGGCCCTGTCCAGAAGAGTGCAGTTCTAGAAAGTTACTGAGCAGAACCCTCAGAATCCCAGGGCTCTGGTAGAGGACCCGAGAATGAGGAACACACAAAAAAATTGAGGAAAATGCTCCCATAATAGTAGTCCAAATTTGAAACATAATGTTTATTTTATGTACATATGTTGCAGTACACTTATTGGCTCATTTTCACAACAATTTTGGTTTGTTCAGATATTTACCTTAATATTTTTGCATGGATGTTGTTGGCCAAACTGATCTGTTACATAAAGGAGTGTTGGCTATCCAGAACACAATTTTAATTCTGGTCATAATGATGATTTGGCTAAACTAAACTTTTGCACCATGATAAAGTCTTAGCATTTATTTACAATTTGTCTACAGATAAACTACTAAACACACATATTTCTGTCAAGAAGAGAAGAATATTGGAACCATTTAACCTCTTCCCCACTAAGTTGTAAAATGTCAAATTTATTTTAAATTAGTAGGTAATATATAATCCAGAAATTTGTTGAGTAGATTGCTGCTCAGGAATGTCTACAACTAAACTTATGTAAATGCACACAATTTTTATTTTTAATTTATTTGCTTTATTTGAGAAAATATCGAGATTGCTGAAAACTTTTAGAGCATCCTTTACCTTGCAATATATCCTACTGTGCCATGATGCAATGCTAAGTAAAAACTATCCTGTGTATAAACGAGTTGGGAGAGAATGCGTTAAAATTTGAAAGACAGAATAAATGAGTTTATTCTACAAAGTAAAGTAAAAATCATCTTTGCTACACGGTAAGCAAAGATCATCAGACAGAATAATGGGGGACTTTCTGTGCTATAGTATGTCAGATTTGGTCCACTGGCATCTCTATCACTGAGCTGTTGCAAGGTTTTTTTTCTACTGTATCCAGATGGACCCCTCTGCTCCTGCCAGTTTGAAAGATAATTCTGAAAGCCTGCTTTCCATTTACATCTGACAGAGATCTTTCAAGAAGGGAGAGTGGGAGGGATTGTGCAAGCCTTGGCACAGCGGGAAGTCTGAGTTTGTCTTTTCTGTATTCTTTGTAAAAGTTGCACTAGTTTTCAAAGAACTCCTAACATTTTACTATGTGATGAATAGTATCCAAGAGCTGAACATGCATAAAACAATTATATGTATGTGTACATTCTCTTGCTGTTAAGATTTAAACACGTATTGGGAAACTGCTACTGGTTGTTGAACTAAAAAAATAAAAATTTTGTTTCAATTGACATGTAATAGTTTATATTTAAGTAGTTTATATTTGAATATTAAGAAATAGAATTCCTTAGAGATGCAATGAATAAAAATGTTAGGACATTTCCCAAGCAGGAGAACACGGAGTGCCATATCCTAATGAAGAACATCAAAGCTTCCCTAAACGGTTACTCCAAACACTTATTTCGAAATTGTAACTGGTTGTTGAACTAAAAATATAAAAATGTTCTTTCATTTGACATTTAGTAGTTTATATTTACAGTAATAAGTTGTGTGTATTTAAATATTAAAAAAATATAATTCTTTATAGGTGCAATGAATAAAAATTAGGACATTTCCAAAGCAAAATAGAACATGGTATGGTGCCATATACTATTGAAGCACACCAAAGCTTCCTTACTCCAATCTTTTTTTATGCTCTTTGTTTTGATGTTTTTTTGTTTGTTTGATTGTTTGTTTGTTTTTCTAACTCATAATGCTCTATTGGACATTATTATTTAGGTCCATCATTAACCCTAAATAATGTTGTAAATCTAAGCTATTTTTATGAACAAAGACTCCATTGGGAGTCGAAATGTTGCAGTGTTCCACATGTTCCAATAAAGGTGCCTGAAGATATTGGAGTTCCTGGACCCTTTTTTCTAAAACTGGCATTCATAAAACTAAGCTATAACTTATCTTACTGTTGCGAGGTACAATAAAATGCTCATGATAGAGTATAATTTGATTGGGCAGTTTCGCCAGGTCAGAATGCATGCATGTGATCTGAGTTAGTAAAGGGGAGGGGGGTAAGTAGAAAGGGGGAGAAGATTGAATAATAAAAAATAAAAAATAAATAAAAAAGAACGTTAAGTGTATAGGGAGGTAGGGAGTGCTTAACTTAAAGTGGGTTAGTGGTAGGGTGGATGGGAGGGAGGGACGGATGGAGGGAGGAAGGAAGGGAGGGACGGAGAGAGGAAAGGAGGGTGGGTTGATGGTTGATGGTTGGGTTGTGCATTGAACCAGCAGGCCACAGCTGGGAGAGATGTGAGTGATGCTCAGATTTTCCCTGTGTGTGTGATGCAACAGGAGTAGGCAGTTTATGGAGCTCCTGCTGGATAAGTGTTGCAAGGATGGAGGGCAGTTCAAATAGTTAGTCAGGGAATTTACAGGACAAACGAGAATGAATAATAGGAAAAGATGCATACTGGCCAACCAAGGGATGCTTGGAGGAATGGGGATAACAAGGGGAACATAAGTTGCATGAAGGGGTCAAAAGTTGACAGGAGAGGCTTCTGAGAAGTTAGTATGGGTCTATAAGTAGGAGTGTGTTTGTTAGACTTGTGCACGGTGGAAAATTCAGTTTGGCTGAATCACTTTATACACACTAAATTGTCGAATCAAATTTAGACGAACTGGAATTTATCTACATTTTGGATGATTTATATCTTAAATCTTATATATTTATTAAATATGTGAAAGGTCCCTTTGGCACTAACAACCAGCCAATTGCCCAAAATTTAGATGAATCAGAGTTTGTCTGAATCCGAATGCACAAGTCTAGTTTATGTTTATATGTGTATGTGTGTTAGTATTTGTCTATGTTTGTTGATGTGTGTCTTTATATGTGTTTTGTGTATATGTGAGTGTGTGTTTATGAAGGAGTGTAAATGTGTTTTTGTATTTTTCATGTCAATAGATAGGAAATTAAGTTTTTTTATCCCAATGAACATTTTCTCTAGTTTATTCAACTAATTACCATTCATCAAGAACACGGAGATACCTTAAGCTACTAGTTCTACAGCATATTAAACACATAATCCTGTCTGGCTGACATGGGACTGTTCTGCCTGAAATAAAGTCATTAAGCAATTTGATCAACAGGTATCATCATTAAAAGAAAACTTCGAGTATGCTGCATAATGAACAAATGTTATTATACACTTATTATTGTAATAACATGTTTATACCTTTCACTTTATAGCAGGAGATTACACTTCCTTCTCCTACTAAATATGCAATTTACAACTGCAGTTGTCTAAAATAAAAAAGACGGAGAAGGAGGTAAAAACTGGCACTCTCGTTTCTATGCAGAAACGGTCAAAATACCTCAAATTTACTATTTTTACAAATGTATATATTTTAAATGAAAACAGATATTGTCATGAAATTTTGCCTTTTCTTGTTGTTTTCGACCAAGTTTGAATGTGTATATCTGTGATTGTGTCTGAGCATGTGGATCTCTATGTATATATGCGATGCATCACATCATCTCAAATGGTAGGAACCTGGCAATGTATGGTACTCCTGGTGCTGAAGAAAAAATCTTAAAAAAAAACGAAAAAAAATTTTAAACTAAAAAACAATATCCTATAAACGATGCACAACAGTGTTGGGGAAAATAATGCCGTCTCGAGTTCTGGAGAAATCATAAACCACTTGACCTTCAATCATGTGGTTTATAATTTGCCCTGTATCTCTTGATCTCTTTATTTCCCCACAATACACAATGTATAATAAACCATATTTTTCTGCACCACTGAACACTTAGTCTATCCTTTGGAGTCCTAAATTTCAGTTTGCAAATCACCTAGACCGATCTTATATTAAAATAGCCATATACCCATGGAACAGGGCAGTCTGGTTATTGCTTTCTCTATACATATAGTGATGTAAAACTGCATTTTTAAGTGAATGACAGGGAAATAACATGAATCGGGTCCATCTATGGGGCGTGAAAAATGTCTTTGACCGTCAATATTGTTTTACAATTGGGTTACAATGTATAATAGCCTTAGTTATGCTGATTCCATGTGGCAATAGATTTTATTTCTTAAGAATCTAATCAGATGAGAGCAATCCATTCTGAATTGCTTTCAGTTGTCTCTAAATGACTGGGAAAGTGCTTGTTAGGTGTTGAGGTGAATGGAAATACATTCTCAGGTGCCCAATGAAGAAGTAGCATGGAGTCAGGGGACACTGGAGAAGGAAAAAAAAATCAAACAATTATACCATACTGTTTCAAGCTAAAGTTAAACTATCTGGAAGCTACTGGGAAACGTTTACAGGAGTACACTAGATAAATGGACTATAAAAAAAAAAAAAAAACATCCACATCACCTTTCTGCAGTGCAGTATGAGGAAAAATAAATCGATTGAAAAGACTTTATTCACTTAACAGTACATTGTGATCAAGAATTGCTACAAGCAGCAAGCGGGCCACATTTACCTGTCTGCAAAATTGCTTCCCAGCAAATCTGAATGATTGTGTGACAGAGGATTAGAAACAGATAGCCCTGGAGTGCTTACAAATGTATATATTTTAAATGAAAACTTAGACATTTTCATGAAATTTTGCCTTTTCTTGTTGTTTTCGACTTGGTTTGAATGTGTATGTCTGTGATTGTGTCTGAGCATGTGGATCTTGGGAAAATATAGTTCTAATTATAGAAGGAGTCCTAAATACATAGGTGCTTTGAGGCCAGCAAAAAAATGTCAACCACATGAGAGTTCTACGGTTGAAATATCAGTGACAAACATATGTACAGCCTGCTGTAGTGGTTATGATGCCAGGAATAGTGAAGTCTGGTTCCCTGGCAATGGGGCAAAACCATTTAGTTACTGTTTGAACCCTTACATGGATTGCTGTTGACGGGGATTTGGCATACTGTGGAGCTGACGAAGATGGAAGCTATGGGGGTTGACATTCATTGACTGAGAGAGTCATCTCACAGGGCTCAGACAATGACTGCCAGTCTGTGCAAAGAAAGTTGCACAGATTTGACTTTAGAGTGTTCTGGACTGGCTAATGACACCCCTATAACGCTGATGGAGGTGGGCAGCAGAGTGATTTATCTCATTATGCACAGCGTGTCATAGGTGTACATACAGACTCTAAAATTATTACTCCAAGCACCATGACCACTACAAATTACCAAAGTGATCATGGTGTTTGGATTAACCAGTTTATGGATATCATCCACACAGCAACAGCCTTCTATTATAAGGTCAAATCTTGCTTTTGCGATACAGCACACCTTTCATTGTCCTCATACTGATGACACCCAAGTTATAATACTATAGTGTATTGTAGTAGAATTGTAAAGCAGTAACTATGTAGACATGAAGCTGGACTTGATTGAATTAGCGACTGAATGGACTGAAATTCAACAGATATGGATGATGTGTCAAAATATGATTGACCCATTACTAAGAGACCTACTGGAAATTCACAGTTTGTTAGACTTAGAAGGAGCTAATTGGACAATAAAGTCTGAATATAAATATAACTTCAGTCACTCAGTTGCTAAACACTAACTTCAAAGCTCACAAAATGTAATAGTTAAAAAAACAACAACACCCGACAGGCAAAAATAATGGGGGCTTAGTTACAGTATGCGATCATACATTGTTTTAGCCTGTCATTACGCCAATGGACCCCATGTTTAGCAACATAAAGCCTGTTCTTTTGAGATTAAAGGGACACTATAGGCACCTAGAACAATTCAGCTCATTGAAGTGGTCTGGGTGCAGTGCCCCTGTCAGTTTAACCCTGCAATTGTAATTATTGCAGTAATTGATAAATAAAATATCGGACAGCCACTAGAGGCACCACCTGGTGGTTAGGAGACTTTTGGTCGCCTAACGGACGCTGGCCGTTATCACGCTTTGCATGAGTACACTGAGTACAACTTTGTATTCCTAGCAGTTTCCCTTTAACCCACTTACTTGGGATATCCATCATCCTGGGGCTCTCTGTGAGAGGGGTGCAAAAGCAAGGCATTTGGCCAGAAGCTTACATATATACACTTATGAAACCAGGAAGAGTCTCTGGAAGACATTGTATAAATCATCATGCATGCACATTGCACATATTAGTTAGCATGTTAGACTACACTAATAGCATACATACTTCAAATCTGAAAGCTTAATCTGATCCAAAAATAACAGGAACAAACCAATTAAAGATACATGGAACATGCACATTCCACCCTTGCAGACAGAGGGAATAAGAGATCAATAGAAGACGCAGGTTTTCAAGTGTTACCTGCAACAAATACAGGGAGTAACATTTTAATGTATTTTAATATTTTCGACATTTATCTGAAACAGTGTTTCTTTAAAAAAAATGTTTATCTTAACGTGTCTAAAAAAAAAACTCTGAATGATCTTACATCGAACAATGCTAAAAAACAAAGGATGGCAAAATAAACACCAGATTGCTGCAAGGTTTTCTGTTCATATTTACAGTAACATGCTATATCTCTCAACTATTGTCAATCTGTGTGTTTTCAAATCTGTATATCAATTAGCATTGTATAATAGGCTAATTTGAGCTCAGTATGCACTCCCTGTAATCTTAAAAACTGTGAATCAAAAAATATGTGATTGTAAAATATATCTGTATACTTCTAAATTGTATGTTATGTCTGCATGACACTTTAAACATTTAGGTATTGTGTCAATTAATTCACTTCCTGGCTCCTCCCTTTTTTACATCTTCATCTAGTCAGCCATGTTGAAGTCAATTATTACTATACAAAACATGGCACAGTCTACTTCAAACATAGCTATAATAATGTAGGTAACTAGACGTGCACAAGTGACATTTTCGTTTCGTACAAATAAATTCGTACTAAATAAAAATTAAATTTGGCCATTGCGAATTTCATCTGTAATATTCGACTCCAATCCTATTCGTGCCACGAGTAGATAGCTCTCTAATTGCCACGGTATTAGGGAGCTATCTACTAAAAGGCAGAAAGACCTGAATTGGTCTTTCAGCTAAATTTACAAATACAAAGTAAAGATTACTTAGTATTAGGGATTAAGGGAGATTAAAATCTCCCTTCTGCCCCTACTCGCTATACCACAAGTAGGGGCATGTATACTAAACAGTGAGCAGCCAGTGGCTGCACACTGTTGTAAAAAAAGACCCCCCAACATTCTAATAAAGTGCCCATTAGTGGGGCACCTTTAAAAATAATCCACGGAGGCCCTCCACTCATGCACAGTGAGTGGGGGCCACTAAATGGGGGACGTAGTGTCCCCCTCAACCCCCACACATGAGCGGCGGTATGGACCCTGACATACAAATGAGGGGGGACCTACTGCTTCCCCCCTGGCCCCCGCCCATGAGCGGTGGGTGGGTGTCCAAGTAAAAAATTGGGGGGGGGGACTTCTTGCCCCCACCCATGAGCGAGTGTGGGGGCCCTCACATACAATGGGGGGGACCTACTGCCTCCGGCTCAGGCAGCCACCTTAGGGCACCAGAGCAGAGGGTCACAAAAATCCGAATCCCCTGCCTCTGGCTGGGGACTCTGATTTTTCATATTACCTGTCTCTCCCTGCAGCCAGCAAAAAAAGACCCCCCAACATTCTAATAAAGTGCTCGTTAGTAGGGC
Source organism: Pelobates fuscus (assembly GCF_036172605.1). NCBI lineage: Eukaryota > Metazoa > Chordata > Amphibia > Anura > Pelobatidae > Pelobates > Pelobates fuscus. Next base: position 35,595,093 of record NC_086325.1, read on the forward strand.
ACCTTTAAAAATAATCCACTGAGGCCCCCCCATTCGTGCACCGCGAGTGGGGACCACTAAATGGGGAGCCTAATGTCCCCCCTCGATCCCCACACATGAGTGGCGGGTATGGACCCTCACATACATATGGGAGGGGACCTACTGCCTCCTCCCTTGCCCCCACCCATGAGCGGCAGTTGGTTACTCTGATTTTTTATATTACCTGTATCTCCCTGCAGCCAGCACACAGGGACGTTGGCCGGCCTCTCTTGATGATGTCAGGAGGAGGGGGTGCGACTGTTCTTCTCCCAGACCCGCTGGGGAGTGGCCGGCCAACTTCCCCGGCTGCAGGCTGCATGCTCCTGCTCTGGTCTCACCTCTCCCTGGCCCAAGGTTTTTGTTTAAGCAGCCCCTTATAGCTCCTTGTAACCCCCCTCTAGAGCCCCTGCCCCCCTACAATAGCCCCTGTGCCCCCCTATATCCACTCTTCCCACTCTTAGCCCGTGTATCCCCTTTCAGCCCCTCTGCCCCCTTTCAGCCCTTGTCCCCCTCTAGAGCTCTTTACCTCCAAAATATTCATGTTTTATTGCAGAATTATTCCAACTTTGTGTTTTCAACATTAAAATTCAGTTAGCATGATTGTTTTCAGTGTTGATTTTGTGTATTTGTGTCGACAAATTGTAACAAGCACATTTATTTCGTTTTAAAACACACATTTACAATTCTAGACAAAGTAATATGTATCTGTGATTGAGAGAACACTAATATATCTTACAATTAAACAGAATAAGGAACAGTTTCAGCCCTGAGACAAGTTTCAAAATTACTATCTGTCTGATATTAAATTGTATGGAACCATCCTTTCGCTTAAATAATTGAAAAAAATAAGTGTTTTTGTAACCAGTGAGTAACCACAATCAGCTGGTATGCGAAAGGTCCCAAGATATATGCAGAAAGTGTTCAAATGTACATTTTTTAAAGAAGAAAGGAAAAATTCTAAGTATGATTTTCTCTGGAGCTCTGGAATGGAATCACATTCTGTCTGCAGGGTCTGGCTGTCAATGTTTTGTTGTTACTGCCCCTCTGTGGTATAAAAGGAAATACAAGCTTTTCCACTCTGCCAGCAGAAACATACGAGAAATGCATTCTTCCATTATAAATACACAGAAAGGTTATCATTTGATATTTAAAAATTTTCACTTTGGTATTTGACCATTTTTATGGTGTGTCTATTTTAATCATGCAATTTCTGAGTTATTCACTAAACCACTAACTGTCAGGGATTCACTGTGAAACTGTACCTTTTATGTCAAAAAAGCCAATGCAAACATTTTAAAGTCAGCTTGGCTATTTCGGTTTTACATTTAAAATTCTGAGGATTATATACTGGAAAATCACATGTAAGCAAATAACCCTGTTTATAAACTTGTTTGAAGTGTTTTAACCCTTTCACTACAAAGCTGTTTTGCTGGGGAAAAAAACCCATAAGAATCCAAGTATTTTGGGTGTCTCTGAAAAATAATGTTTAAAAATATTTTTTTTTAATTTCGTTATGCATTGATAGCATATTACTTGGGGCACGGAGGGGGGATATTTTTCTTTCCCTGGCTTTCCAATGGGCTCCCTGCCACTCTAGTGGGGCTGCCTGGTGGTTTGGTAAGCTGTTAAAACATGTCTGTCTGCAAATGTGGTGGGCTCAAACCACTCTTAATGCCTTCCCCTGGTTTCTATTTGAAGTGTGTTTCTATATGAAGTGTTTAACCCTTTCACTACAAAGCTGTTTTGCGGGGAAAAAAAACCCATAAGAATCCAAGTATTTTGGGTGTCCCTGAAAAGTAATGTTTAAAAATATTTTTTTTTTATTTCGGTATGCATTGATAGCATATTACTTGGGGCACGGAGGGGGGATATTTTTCTTTCCCTGGCTTTCCAGTGGGCTCCCTGCCACTCTAGTGGGGCTGCCTGGTGGTTTGGTAAGCTGTTATAACATGTCTGTCTGCAAATGTGGTGGGCTCAAACAACTCTTAATGCCGTCCCCTGGTTTCTATTTTGGAGGGAGCATCTGCAGATTTGCCCAGCATGTTTATTAAAAGTAGCAACTAAGAAGCCATTGCTACCTGGTCACTAGAAAGGCTCTATACCATGGGGACACCTTAGGTCCTCCCCCATTTATATTGATATTAGGACTCCTACCCACCACTAATGGGTGGTGGCTACATGGTACAATTATATTACAATAGCCCCACCATGTGTGGTGGTACATAAGAATGTTCCCCCACTTGTTGTATTAAATAGCACCCACCCATTGGCCGCAGGTGGGGACAGTAGTGTGAACAGTGATCTACCCATCGCTCACTATTTTATTTTAGTGCCTCCCATCCGATGCCCATGGATGGTGGCACAGGACAGACTATGTCACCCCCACCCAATGTTTTATTGGCTACACAGTTGCTAGTTTTAAACTTTCAGTTGGCATGCCCCCATTTTATTAGTTTTTTTTTTATGTAGCACTGGCTATCCACCACATGATAAACCCTTGCATTGCCAAGGGTTATTTAACAATTTGCTCACTGGCTTATTGCACTGTCAGTTGGCAATTAGCAGGAAAGCAAGTGAACAATAATTTGCGAATATGCAATCTGCTGGTTGCAACCAGTTTCAATTCAGATTAAAATATGTGCTTTGCAATTTTCTAAATCTTGTACTTTGTACAGCATGCAAAGACATACAACACAGTGTCGTTTGCACACAATCGGCCACTCAGTGTGCAAGTTCCAATTGGCAGCTCACTATTCTCCAGTTAAAATGGAGCCTTCATAAAGTTTTTGTCAGGAAGCTCGGCTCCCAGGTCCTCACTTTACTTCCACTTCAATCCCAGGGTGGTGGGACAGAATGGAATAAAGTGCAAAGTGTAAAACAAAAGCCAAGTAAAGTACAAACAGAGTTCTTTATTACTTACATATAAGTTTAAAACAGCAAATAAAGCAGTGCCTTTAATTGTAATTTCTACTCACTGCAGGATTTGCATTTTATAGCGGCTTGTGTTCAGTTTTGTATATATTTTTGCAATATTAAAGGATCACTATAGTGTCAGAAAATCACACTCATTTTCCTGACACTATATAATCCTTAGGGTCCCCCCCCACCCTACCCCCCTCACTTGGCGCTGAAGGGGTTAAAACTCTTTCAGTTACTTACTTTAATCCAGCGCCGGGCTCCCTCGGTGATGGTGACCTCTCCTCGGCCGGCGATGTCAGCTTCCGAGTGGAGCGGAATGTGCATGCATGGCAAGATCCACGTGCGCATTAAAACAGTCCATAGGAAAGCATTTCTCAATGCTTTCCTATGGACGTTCTGCACGCTGAATGCGATTTTCGCATCCAGCGTCGCAGAATCGCCTCTAGCGGCTGTCAGGAAGACAGCCACTAGAGGCTGCATTAACCATGTAATGTAAACATAGCAGTTGCTCTGAAACTGCTATGATTACATCTGAAGGGTTAAAACCTGGGGGACCTGGCACCCAGACCCCTAATTGAGCTGAAGTGGTCTGGGTGACTATAGTGTGCCTTTAAATTGAGGCTATAGGAGGATATTTATTTATCAAATTTATCAAATTACATACCGTTATTTTAATTGTGCATATTAAAATGTTATAAAAGTTTGTAAAAAAAAAAAAAATAACACTGACAGATTTTTAAAAAAAAGACTGACAAATTTAATAAATAATGCCAAAACCACACCAAAGATTACATGTAAAAGTGTTGGCGACACTTTGATAAAACTACTCCATAGTTTCTATTGACAGACTAACCTACTGGGACATTGGACAAGAGAGTTTGATCAATAGTTTCCACTGCATTCAATTTCCTCAATACATACAGGCATTCATTTTATAACAAAGTTTTGCCTCAATTTCATATCGTTGGATAAGCTTTTCAAATGGGTTAATATTTTGGATAAACGTCAAAAAATATATTTTTCCAAGCTACTAAAATAGCCCAAAATATGTCATATATAACATACTGTATATAAAATATATCAATTTTTCAAAAATATCAAGTTTTTGAAATATTAAGGTATTTTTCTAAATATTAAATCATTTGAGAAGTTTATCCAAAAATATTAAATTATTTGGAAAGTTTACCCAAAGATATTAAAGTGTGGCCCTTGTTTGGTTTCCTCTTAGTAACAGCTCAAACAATAATGGATTCACTCCACTACCTTGATATATTGCTATGGAACTCTAATCTTTTTTAGGCTAAGCAAATAGAAATACACACGTCGGAAAAATATAACCTTTTTTATTTTCAGAAATATGGTGTCAGTGGTGTTGCTAAGGGATAACTTAAAATGATTGGAACCTGAATGGGGTTTGAGTGGTCCAGCAATGAAACAGATAATTATTGTCATAGAAAATAAAAACACACCATGCTGTTTGAAACGTGTTTCTTCTGTCTCAATGTTGACTGCAGGTTGTAGTTTTGTGATCTGTGTGGCTCATATTTGAATCATTCATTACAGAAAATCTCAGAGGGAACATTGCTTCTAGATTAGTATTATAGTTCTCACTATGACCAAGTATTATCCCATTACAAAATGTGTTGCTATTTCATTAAAATGTCCTGATTTGAATAGCTTATGAACAGAATATTAACTGCGCCTGTTGTATCACTAAATGTGTTATAACTGATTGCAGGCTGCCTGATGCAGACAAATGTCATTAACTGGTGTCAGAAGTAAGGACGGGTTAGAAATCAATGCTTACTGGTACAAATATTCTGCCTGCAAATGTCCCTTAAAAATTGACTGATTCTGCCAACAGATTTTGATAGAATCTATACTTTTTTAACTCAAAGTCTAAAAATACCAGCTGCCTTAAAAATTATTATCTTGAGAAATCTTTATGCCACCATGAGTTTATTTTAATTTTTTTAAACTTTTTTTTTTTGTGCCTAGGCATAAGAGAAGATGTACAGTGTATTATTATTATTATTATTTTAATTATTATTGGTATTTATATATTTCGCAGCGCTTTACAATATTATGAAAGTGGTGGGGTGGGGGGGGGGGAATCTACAATAAATGAGACAATTACACAGTGACACATGAACAATAGGTAGATGGGGATCCTGCTCAGACGAGCTTAGAGTCTAGAGGAGGTGGGATACACATACACCGAAGAAAATGTTTTACAATACTCTGTCAAGGCAAAGGAGTCTGTATATATATGTCAGCACATTTTGTAGGTATAGAAAAGTAAGAGGAATGAGCATGATGAGTCAACAAAAAATGAGCAAGTGGTGTGTACCACTTTGGTCATTATAGAATAAATGATAAGGGAACAAAATACATGGTATTGATTGCTTTATCAAGATTTATCCCATAGGAGACCCCATAAAGGTAAAGTGAAAACAATATAAGTGCAATGAGTAATATAGGGCAAAAGAACACAAATAACTAAAAAAAACGGAGACAATAGGACAAATTAGTCCTTCAGTAAAATGTAAAATGTGAACAATAGGGATTAGATGTGCATGGGCAAAAAATGTGGTTCGGTTTGGAAATTTGGGTAAGTAAAAAAAAATTGTCTGCGTCGGCAATTCGGACAAATGGCATTCGGTTCGGTTCAGAAATTTGGCACTTCAGCAATTTGTCAAGTCAGCAATTTGGAACTTTGTAACTTCAGTAATTCGGATCCTTACCCTAACCCCTAAACTTAACCCCTAACCACTTGTTTTGACCCTAAACCCTAACTCTAACCACTTGTTTTGCCACATTTTAGAAATCCGAAGAACTTAGAAAATTCGGCAATTTGAAAATTAAGCATCCGAATGTCCGAATTTCACGAATTTTTTCTGAATGTACATTTGGAACGAAATGAATTACACATGTCTAGTCAGGTATACTGCCTGGGATTGAAAAGCATCCTGTCCCCAAGCATGCTTCATCCTATGCCCACCGCGGGCAGAACAGAGTCCTGCATTAGGAAGGAATAATGCAGGCCTCCATATCCATGAGTGGGCAGACTAATGCCAAAGAAGGGCAAGGCCTGGGCTCCCCTCTGTTTGTCTGACACTTCCCGGACTTCAGCTACAGACCGCCACAGTATCTGATTCTGCATCACCTTATTTAGGATTGCTGCACCCTGTGCTTTCCGTCACCATGTCAGTCCCATCTGAGTTGCAAGACCTGAAGTCACCAGAAGAATGCTGTGTAGGGGTGAGTTCTCCTGCAGTATGATAAGTTGGTGCAATTTGTGCTCCAGCTCTCGCCAGATATTTCCAAATGTTCTGTCTATTTTAGCCAGGTCATCGAGTTGTTCAACACAGGGACCTCTGATTCACGCGGCGTCTGCCATCTTGGGGAAGTCACTGCATGGTGTCTCCACTCATGCCACTTTTTCCCATGCTCCAGCAACATCAGGGTAGCCTCCCACGGGGAAGAACAGGATCATCCCCCACCAGTCATGGGGGGCTAACATGACTCATGTATGCCTTCAACTGCTGCTGGGAATTTTGTGAACCAGAGATAATCTGATTCTCCTTCCCAACATGCACAAGGCCACAGGTTCTGACAGGGGGTAAGTAGGCTCACATAACAAAATCCTATCAGTGGTTGGAAAAGGCAGGACAGCTCTGATGCATTAATCCTAGCAGCACAGGAACAGGCACTCAGCACCACATCAATAGAAACAGGGATATACCACACCAGGCAAAACTCAAGGTGCAGATTTTGCAAAGATCCCTCAGAGACAATCCAGCACATAGTAGCCGGGCGCAAGCTCTTAGCAACAACAGCATACTCTGAGAGGCGCAGGTAAATTGCCGGGATTGTGTAGCGAAATATTTATAAATCACCTATTTAACTGGAGTAAGGGAAGGTGGGGGGCAGTGATCTAAACAGACATTTAGCCCAATAATGTCAGGAATACATGTTCGTATTCCTGACTTTATAGTGTTCCTTTAATTATCTATTCACAGTGCAAGATTACCTGTCAGAAAACAAATTACTAGTCTATTTTAAAGCATGAATAATTTGGGGGTCTGTCCACTAAGCATTGAGTTGTGGTTACCTGAGAACAAACATGCAAACATTACACTCAATAGCAGATTCTGAACAAGAGAATATCCAGTACATCTATATTTCCAAAATATTTTCAAATCTGTTGTATTGTCCTAGTTGGCCTCACCATCTAAATTTAGTCTTCATACCTCATACCATTGACTTTTTTGAATGTCTTTCTGCTGACGTTAAAACTCTCACATTGTTAAAACAGGGCAATAAATATGTAATGAAATAAAGATACCATCTGCTAATGTATGTTAACCTTCTTAGCGCATATGGATAAGCAAAACAATCCAGGCTCATTTCACGCAGCATGACACATCTATAACTCAATGGGTTAAGAAATATCTGCACTGGAGGGGAAATGATATTACCCATAATTGGATAGAGTGGAAGCAATGAGCAATATTCCATGATAGAAAATTGCTATGTTATTCTCGTCATTACTGTAGTTATAGTACATTCTATTAATAGAATACTGTGCTGCTATTATATTGCATATTCCACTGGGTGCACCAAACTCAAGAAATATTTCTCTTCTTCACTCGTTACACATATCTCACTATTATCCTAAAATGAGTCACTACTCAAACCCGTTCCTCTTTTGAAATGTGACTTTCCCACACACATTTTGCACACTTCATGTACTGGAAACTAAGGTTCCAACTTTCTTATATTCAATGATAACCTAAAGGTAGGAACAATTGCTATTTTACAGTATATGCCTTTTTTATAATGACTTATATTAAATGATAAGGAAGACTTCCTCTGCATGCATTGGGGCATGGGAAGGTGTAGGGTCACAAATTATATTTCTTGGTGGAGTAAGAGACACTTACAGTTTACAGGGCTTCCAAGTAGCTTAGTTTAAATGTGTCCTTAGTCCGTTGTACAGGCGAACATGTAATCACCATCCTGAAAAACTGTGAGACAGTTATAATTCAGAATTTAAGGATTTGTATTAACCTTCTGTGCTTGCAAGTTGGGTATGTAGCTTGCCCAAGCAAAATGTAACCAAGTCACCATAATAAGACCTATTAATAGCAATTTATGCTTAAATGTAAATTAATACAATGTATCATATTTACAGACTAAATTTCGAAACATATTTATTGTCAATTAAAGGGACACTATAGGCACCCAGACCACTTCCTCTAAATTAAGTGGTCTTGGTGCCTTGCCCCCGTCCCTTACCCTGCAATGTTTTGCATTTCAAGGTTAAGACCGCCTCTAGTTGCTGTCTTCTAGACAGCTACTAGAAGTGCTTCTTGGCATTTCATGGAGTATAACTTCATGAAATGACGCTAGACATTCTCACCTTTGCATGGGGGCATCTAGCTTCTTCAAATGCCCCATAGGAAAGCATTGATTCAATGCTTTCCTATGAGGAAGGCCTAATGCATGCCTGGCACTTGCTGCGCATGTGCATGAGGTATTCTATCGCCATAAAATATATATTGTAAAGCACTGTGAAATAAGTTGGTGCTATATAAATACAAATAATAAAGATATCGAAGATTGCGGAGACAGGGCCAGTGCTGAGGGACCACAAGTAAGAAGTCAAGTAAGTAAATTAAAATGTTTTTTTTACCCGTTTCATGCTACAATGAAAGACATATTACTTGAGAGACATATTACTGTGAGTATTCTTTCAGTGGAGCTCTTGATATACACTCAGTCACACCACACATATGGACAATTAGGATAAAAAAATGATGAAAGGGGGAGTTTGGACCAAAATAAGCACAGTCTCTGCTAAATAGGGGACCTTGGGAGGTATGTGATAAGGTATTTTGTGAATAGACCTACCAAAAAAATAGGAATGGCCTATGACAGAGCCACTTTAATTCAGCTTGAGATGTCATTAGGCTTTACTACATGTGACTGAAGCATCATATCTACTTTCACAATCTGTGTTTTTACATGAGCTGAGTCGTGTTTTCTGTCTAAGCACACTGCTACACATGAATTATCCATGAACCTCAAAAAACTTATGGCATCCACACAACCCTAAAATATTCAACTAGTTATCTTTCAAAAAATCTTCAAAGTAATTACTCCACTAAAATTATGATTTTATTAGTTTGCTGGTAATGTATGAAATATATAACATAGTTACTGTCAATCCATAGATTGCAGTTCCCAATGCTTGATAACAACCTTTCTTTGTCACTGACAAAGATTTGACATTGATGCAAGTTAAATTGAAAATTACTTATTCATGTTCAGTAGTCAAATTGTAAAGTAATCTAAAATGTCTGAGAAAAAAAGGTGAAGTTGAAAATTATATTATATTTCTTTTCTTGGATTGTTATATCTGTCAAAGCATTCTCTACTAAGTGATATCAAGATTTGGGATGGCACTAAATCAGGTATAGACGGGTTACTGTCACATTGCACAGGGTAATGCATACTACCCTACTTGAGTGCTTAGGACTCGGGACAGGAGTGCAGGGCCATGAGGGAGCATTGCTAGTTATGCGTGTCGTATCACTAGTGGCAATCACAATGGGCGGTCCATCCAGAAAATGGAGGTTCACCTACTAACAATCTGCCTGGCTGCTCCCCAGCTATCAGGACCATGCATGGAGCACTGCTAAACTATTCATTGGCTGAGAACATCCGCTAACCACTCTCAACCAATGACTTACATTCTGTGCTACGAAAGATGATACCCAATGACACTGTAGGTAGATGAGTTACCCCTTTGACAGCTAAGCAGTTAAAGCTCTTCATCTCCAGTTTGTTATAGAGAAATGCTGCACATACAGATTCCAAGCACCATGACCACTTGAAATCACTGAAGTGGTCATGGTGGTTAGAGAAACCCTTTACACGTCCTAAAAGAGCATCCTAGAATAATTCAATCATTTCCAATTGCTTAATATGAGGCAATTAGGTGTTGTCTTGGTGCAGTCTGGAGTAAAATAACATTTATGACTTTCCTGCAAATTTTTTCATATAAATTACCGCAATTGAGTCTTAATTCTTTTTTGTTTTCAATTTACTTTTTTAGTTTAATGAATAATCTCACGAATACAAGTATGAATAAAAAGTAGATATTAATGGAATTAATTTGAGAACAATAAAACAGAGAGCATGAAATAGGAGATAATGCACTGGAGAAATACGCTATTATATGCTGACATTTGATTCCTTTGGTCTTATTTCTTTCCCTATTATTTCACCACATGTCTAAAAAATGTCCGAATAAGCTTTAAAGTTGATCAGTTGCATTTAAAACGGAAATAATATGTTATCTAGAAGATACAGTTAGCTCTTAATTAGGTGGCCTAGCAATGAAGTTGCTTGTTTTTGTTAAGATTATTAATCCATAACGTTATTTAAATGCCTCAAAAAACAAACCCTTTGTCAAAATGTCATGAAAATTGACACAATGCTAGAAACCAATGGTGTGTTATATTCTTTGCAAAAAGCTCATAGGTCACATTGTCTGGCAGCTATCTTGGTTTTTTTGATCATTTCACAAAATAGTGAAACTTGCTACAGATGTACAGATGTACAAGGTTATGTTTGTTCAATAGAAGTTAAATGGTCATCGATCATCTTCTGTTCAAACTTTTGTCAGAACAATGCAAAATGTAGCACACGTGTCAAAGGCACGGTTCTCTCTTATGGTGTTCAAATCAAGTTGATATGAAATTCAAGATGACCAGCGCAAGCCGAGGACATTCAATATGCCCTCCAGTTTCAAAAATGAGCATTTATTCCATACTGAACTATAACACAACTTGTCAAACATATGAAAGGTTAAAGTATCTTAACATGTATACTTTGGAGGAAATACAAGGCATGGTGGATATGATAGGAACATTTAAATACATAAAGGGAATCAACACAGCAAAGGAGGAGAGTATATTTAAAAGAAGAAAAAAAACTACATCAAGAGGACATGGTCTTCCTCAGTTGAAACTTGGGAAATGCTTCCTCTTCCTTGGGATGCATTTCCCAAGTTTTAACTGAGGAAGAGCCAGAAACACCAGTATCATCCATTGGACAGGGATTATACCGTTTTGAGCTCTACATATTGAGTTTATATTTTAAGCTCTTTACTTGTGAGTGTGTTTCCTATTTTTGCTTTTGGACGTGCCACCAGGAGCCACTATACTGTACTATTGTGCTTTTTCTCCTCTTTTGTATGTGGCTGCGCACCTATATTTGAGTACCTAGAAACTCACTTGAGCTGGATATATCCTAAAGTGGGGATTGTATCACTACATGCTCTCAAACCTGGAGCTGGTCTATAGCTCATACATTTGTAAGTGTAAGATTAAACTACTTAAGTTGTGCATTTTTATATTCACCTAAAAGTACTACACTATTGTCCCCTCTTCTTTTGCTTTCTATGTACCATTAACCTGCTCTACTGCCTAAGGAGCTATATTACCTAGCCAAAGAAGAAAATGTTGGACTGTGTCCTATGGCCTTCCTATTCCCTTACCTATTTTTCATAAGATGACAGGGTTAAAATAGTTGAAGGAATGTTTCCTTTATGATTACTCCCCATTTAGCATGTTTTCCCACAATCTCTGGTACAATAATAAGGCTAAAGAAGGTAAAGTTGTAACTGTAATCAAATGTCTCAGTGGCCAAACCCTGTGCTCTATAGCTACACCAGGTGCAAGCATATTTTTTTTTCTTGCTTCTTTAATGCAAGATGGAGTGTTTTTTAATATTTATTTGAGTGAAAAACACTTTTTAATATACAACAAACAGGTCAAAGAATAACAGAGACAAATTACAGCAAGCATGCCAAGGAATAGTGTAGTCAGTGGTCCCTTTAAAGCTTGGAAATACATGTACATGTGATTTACAAAGTAAAATCTTATAAAAGGTTTCATAAAGGGACTATATTATACTGCCTTTTCATGTACCAATTACACATGATGATACCTTACAGCACAGGGAATAGAATGTTAAGATGACATAAGGTCATCCCATGAGACAGGAGGAGTATTCACACTGTGTAGAGGAAACAGTTTGTTCTTTTGTTAGTAAAGTAAAGACAGTGAATATTTGTAATTTCATATCAAAATGAATTGTTTTAGCCCACACGGTCAGGCACCTGTCTGTGGTTGAATCAAAACAATGTTGCAAACTTTTAAGCATTTATTCATTAAACAGTAAATTTTTGAGATTTCACAAACAATTTGTTAAAGTTAGACAAAATATATGCACCGTTTTGTAGAGTGGAGCTTCAAGTGCAACAACTGAGTGAAACGCAAGCACGAGATGTCCAATATCATAGAAAAGCAAAGAATTCAATGTTTTCCTATAAGAAACTTTTGATTGGATGTGTGCGGTGCTTGTTGCGCATGCTCATCTTGTCCCCAATGCTCCTTTTTGAGGAACATTGGATTGGATGATTGTCATCTCCACGAGGCCTCCACTATGACATTGCAGTCGGCAGGATGGGCAGTAGCACTGAGGGAGCTCTAAAAAGGTAAATAAACCTTTTTTATACTCATTGCTTATTGTGCAATGGGGGGTAAATATAATTAGGGACCTGGACACTATAGATTTAGGAATACTGATTTGTATTCCTAACATTATTCCTCTTCCCCCCTTTTATTTAACATTTTCACAACAACAGCACAGGGTTAGTCTTAAACTCCAAATTGAAGAGAATTACAACGAGATTGGCACAACTGAGGCTAAAATAACCTTGTTATTATAAGTGAGTTCAAGAAATTTTCCAAATCAGCGATTTCAGTCAAAATGTTGTCATTCAGATTTAACTTCACCATAATTCTTAGCTTAATGAATAGTAGAGTTTTTTATACATGTATTTAGGGTCAGACAACATTTGAAAACCAACAAGTTAGTCTCTATGGTCTTCCCCGCGTCACTCCCTAAACAGCACAGTGAAATCATTAGACCAAATACAAACGATGTCTGACCCAAGTTGCATATAAATGGTGGAAGGATCCTCTCATAAACTAAAGGTAGAGGTGAGTTATTCTCAATTTTTTACATATACCGTATATACTCGAGTATAAGCCGAGTTTTTCAGCCCATTTTTTGGGCTGAAAAACCCCAACTCGGCTTATACTCGAGTCAAGGTCTGTATTATGGCAATTTGCATTGCCATAATACAGACTGGGGGGAGAGGGGGGCTGTCAGAGCTGTACTTACCTGTTCTGCAGCTCCTGTCAGCTCTCTCCTCCTCTGCGCCGTCCGGTCAGCACCTCGGTCAGCTCCCAGTGTAAATCTCGCGAGAGCCGCGGCTCTCGCGAGACTTACAGTGTAAGCTGACAGAAGAGCAGAACGGACGGCGCAGAGGAGGAGAGAGCTGACAGGAGCTGCAGAACAGGTAAGTACAGCTCTGACAGCCCCCCTCTCCCCCCCACTGAACTGCCACTGGACCACCAGGGAAGGAGAGCCCCCCTCCCTGCCATATATCAAGCAGGGAGGGGGGACGAAAAAAAAAAATATAAATAAAATACGAAATAATAATACAAAATTAATAATAATAAAAAAAAATTAATAATAAAAAAAAGGGGTATAAGGACCACTATGGGAGGGGGGGGGGGTATAAGGACCACTATGGGAGGGAGGGGGGTATAAGGACCACTATGGGAGGGGGGGGGGTATAAGGACCACTATGGGAGGGAGGGGGGTATAAGGACCGCTATGGGAGGGAGGGGGGGTATAAGGACCACTATGGGAGGGAGGGGGGGATAAGGACCACTATGGGAGGGAGGGGGGGATAAGGACCACTATGGGAGGGAGGGGGGGGATAAGGACCACTATGGGAGGGAAGGGGGTATAAGGACCACTATGGGAGGGAGGGGGGGGATAAGGACCACTATGGGAGGGAGGGGGGGTATAAGGACCACTATGGGAGGGAGGGGGTGGGATAAGGACCACTATGGGAGGGAGGGGGTGGGATAAGGACCACTATGGGAGGGAGGGGGGGGATAAGGACCACTATGGGAGGGAGGGGGGTATAAGGACCACTATGGGAGGGAGGGGGTGGGATAAGGACCACTATGGGAGGGGGGGTATAAGGACCACTATGGGAGGGAGGGGGGGGTATATGGACCACTATGGGAGGGATGGGGGGGATAAGGAACACTATGGGAGGGAGAAGGGGGATAAGGACCACTATGAGAGGGAGGGGGTGGGATAAGGACCACTATGGGAGGGGAGGGGGAAGTAAGGACCACTAGGGGAGGGTAAGGACCACTAGGGGAGGGGTGAGTCAGGACCACTGGGGGGGGGGTGAAGGAACACGGGGGTGGGGAGGTAAGGACCACTGAGGGAGGAGGAGGGGAAGTCAGGACCTATTG